>NC_044039.1:208872170-209186341 GCF_901765095.1 Microcaecilia unicolor | reverse complement strand
TCTCTTTGTCATTAATTATCAATAGCTTAATAGCTAAACACTTAGCTTTTTTGAGTATTACTCTTTTATTCTTCAACTAGTAAAAAAGCCCCGTTTCTGATGCAAATGAAACGGGGGCTAGCAATGTTTTCTTCTGTGTGCATGTGGGAGTGTGTGTGTCCCTGCCCTCTGGCCTCTCTCCCCTCCCCCCTCTGAGTCCTTCACTGTTACAGAGCCAGCGATTTGATTTCGTGCTCTGCTGTTTTCCTTCACTGACTGTGTTACAGAGAGGGCGGGGCAGACACTCATAGGGAAACCGGATATCTCGCCCCCTTCACACTTCCGGCTGGAGGCTTCATAGAACGTTGGGTTGCCTTTTATATAGAGAGATATGCATGATGGAGACTCGGTTATATAAGTGGTTATATGCCTAGTGAATACGTTTCCAGAAAAAGGAGGGCAGATTGAGCCAGTCCGGGTTTTACTTCCATTGCTTTCAATGAAAGTAAAATCTGGACTGGTTCAATCTGTCCTGTTTTCTGGAGCCATATGTTAACGCTATTATAGCACTGGGTTTGCTTGAATCCTAAAAGATATCTGCTGCCTGTTTTTGGAGGTTTCAATGCTATGTTTTTGTACTGGGTCCCTTTAGAAGGACCAGAAAGGCTGTGTGTAAAATCACTAATTACACCAAAGGAACATGTTGTTGGTAGAAGAACGCGCCACTAATGGACATGTTTTCACAGATTGTTTTTATACCTGACTACATCTGGACAGGCTCTTTTCCAGGTCAAATGCTTTCTAAACAGAAATGGGGCCTCTGGCTGGGAAATGTTTCCATTTCAATGTTGTGCTTCTTGACTGCACTCAGCAATTTGTCCTTCAAATGCCAAAGACAGTAACTAACAATGAAGCAAATGAACTTGAGGGGCTTCCATGAATTGTACGCACCAGAATTCACTGTCAAATATGTTCCTTTAAATAAATACCACAAAACAAACCTGTAACATTAATATTATAAAAAGATATTCTCTTCCCATTGTATATTGAGGCTATGACAATCCCATACCACTAACTCTTCGGTCAGAGATTTAACTTCATTATTACAGCTGAAGGAAATTTTCCAGCATTTAAAATCTCACTACAGGGTTGTATTGCTTTTACTATATGGAATCTTTGAAAGTGGGAAGATATGGCCAGCACTGATAGCTTGTTTCATGCTGCTGCAGGGACATTGTCAGCCTGGAGATACTAAACACAACTTCACGTTCATTTTGGTGTTTATTTTCAAGAAACAGGATAAAAGAAACACTGGCTATTTCCACCTTTAGTAAAACGTATTACTAAAGTTTCTCTAGGTCACAGTCCCTGGTATCTGGTTCAGATCTCAATTGTTATTTTATTTTATTTAGATTTATTTCTTGCCTTTTCATTGGTAGCTCAAGGCAAGCTATATTCAGATACAGTAGGTACATCCCTATCCTAAGAGGGCTTACGGACTAAGGACTAAATTCACTAACATGCATTGATGAGATTTAACATACATTATTTAAGTCCCATTATTGTCAATAGGGCCCTAATTACTAACTAAGCACATAATTCACATTAACACCCGTTAATAAATCAGGCACTAACCCCGGGATTCTATACAGCGCAACTTAAGTTGCGCATGCAAATCCAGTCATATTCTGGATTTGTGTGCCAACAAGCCAATCAGTGCTGATAATTGCCAATTATAGAAACAGAGAAACATGATGGCAGATAAAGGCCACATGACCCATCCAGTCTGCCCATCCTCTGTAACCCCTAATTCTTCCTGTTCCTAAGCAATCCCACATGCTTATCCCATGCTTTTTTAAATTCTGGAACATTCCTCAACTCCACCACCTCCACCGGGAGGCCATTCCACGCCTCCACCACCCTTTCTGTGAAATAATACTTCCTTAGGTTACTCCTAAGCCTATTCCCTCTTAACTTTGTCATATGCCCCCTCATTCCAGAGCTCTCCTTCATTTGAAAAAGGCTCTTTTCCTGTACCTAAATGCCCTTGAGATATTTAAACGTTTCTATCATGTCTTCTCTCTCCCTCCTGTCTTCCAGCGTATACATGTTGAGGTTCATAAGCATGTCCCTATAATTTTTGCATTGAAGACTGCTTACTAATTTCGTAGCCACCCTCTGGACAGACTCCATCCTGTTTATATCTTTCCGTAGGTACTCCAAATGAGGCCTCACCAGAGACTTATACAACGGCACTATCACCTCCTTTTTCCTGCTGGTCACGCCTCTCTTTATGCACCCAAGCATCCTTCTGGCTTTGGCCGTCACTTTTTCTACCTGTTTGAAAGCTTTAAGGTCGTCAGACCTATCTGTCTAATAATTAACATGCAATTATTGACACTAATTGGCATTAATTCGAATTTAAGCGCAGAACGTAAATTCTAAGTCGCATAGTTGGAAAGGGGCTGTGGCCATGGGTGTGGAATGGGCGGGCCGTGGGTGTTTCTAAAATCTATGTGCATGGTTACAGAATATACCCGGTCCATGTGTAATTTAGGTGTCAGCATTTACACCGAGTTTTACTTTACGTAACTGCCTGCAACTAAATTTAGTGGCGCGGATGGGTGCTAGGCATATTCTATAAACAGAAATTTAGGCATACTTTATAGAATACACCTAGGTGTATTTCATTTCAGTGTCAATTTTTTAGGTGTCATATAAAAAATCTAGTCCTAAGTGTGTCTCTGAGGCAATGGAGGTTCTGGCTTTGGCCATCACCTTTTCTATCCTTTTGGCCACCTTAACATCATCAGATATGATCACTCCCAAGTCCCATTCTTCATTCATGCACAGAAGAACTTAAGGGAAAGGGAAATGGGACTTGATATACCGCTTCCTGTGGTATTTTGCAACTACATTCAAAGCGGTTTACATATATTCAGGTACTTTATTTTGTACCAGGGGCAATGGAGGGTTAAGTGACTTGCCCAGAGTCACAAGGAGCTGCAGTAGGAATCGAACCTAGTTCCCCAGGATCAAAGTCCATTGCACTAACCACTAGGCTACTCCTCCACTCATTCCACCAATAAGAGCCAACCTCATCAGTGATGTCACAATAGCTTGATTGCCCGATACCTGGCTCACTTCTGATATTGTGATGTCATAAGGGAAAGAGGGAAAGGGAAGTGGGACTTGATATACCGCCTTTCTGAGGTATTTTGCAACTACATTCAAAGTGGTTTACATATATTCAGGTACTTATTTTGTACCAGGGGCAATGGAGGGTTAAGTGACTTGCCCAGAGTCACAAGGAGCTGCAGTGGGAATTGAACTCAGTTCCCCAGGATCAAAAAGTCCACTGCACTGACCACTAGGCTACTCCTCCACTTAACCCTCTATTGTACCACTCCCTTGAGCTTTTGCAGTCCAAATGCATGATCCTGCATTTCTTCACATTAAATCTTAGCTGTCAACTTCTAGACCACTTCGCTAGATCCCTCCTCATGCTATTAACATCATCAGGGGTGTCTATCCTATTACACAGTTTGGTATCATCCACAAAGAAGCAAACCTTACCAGACACCCCTTCCGCAATATTGCTCACAAAAATGTTAAGAAGAGCTGGATCATGGTTCAGTCCCTACGGCACATCACTGGAAACATTCCTTTCCACAGAGTGAACTTCATTTACTTACCCCTTGTTGCCTTCCACTCAACCAGTTTCAAACCCAGGTAATCACTTTAGGGCTCATACCCATGGCACTCAGTTTATCAGTCACCTATGTGGAATTGTGTCAAAAGCTTTGCTAAAATCTATGTAACTGCATCTAGTATTCCCCTAAATCCAACAGTTTGGTCACCTAGTCAAAGAAATGAATCAGATTTGTCCGACAACAAGACACACCTCTGGTAAAAATCATGCTGCCTCAGGTCTTGCATTTATGTGTAAACTAGTAAAAGAAGCCCGTTTCTGAGCAGATGAAACGGGCGCTAGCAAGGTTTTCATCGGCAACACCCCCCCCCCTGCCAACCCTTTCGTTGTTGTGGCATTGCTCCGCCCTCAACGTCATGACGTTTGACGCGAGGGTGGGGCCTGTAGCGATTTCCCACCCCCGCCTCCCTGCCTGCCAACCCCTTGGTTGTTCTGCCATTGCTCCGCCCTCAAGGGCGGGGCCCGTAGCGATTCCCCCCCACCCCGCCAATCCCTTCGTTGTTCTGCCATAGCTCCTCCCTTGAGGGCGGGGCCCGGAGCGATTTTGGTGGATTCACCACCACGAACCTTCGAACCTTTTTGAAGGAAGTCAGGGCTTGGCTTCACTGACGTCACTGTCTTCAGAACGTTGAGGGTGAGTTTTATATATATAGATGACTAAAATAGTGACATTTATGCACATTGTTTGCATCTCAGACTAGATGCTAATTACCTCCTTGGTGGCTCAGCGGCAGAGCCCCGGTCTGTCACCCTCGAATGCTGCCGACTCATGGACATGACAGACATGTCCAATTGTGAACTGGCCTTTTTTGTTCTGCCTGTTTCTGCAGTCCTCTGTTCATGAAGGCTCACTGCCACAGTCCTGAAGGTCCATATCATGATATAGCTAACCTTGCAACTTGTTCCCTTGACAAGAATGTCATGTGATTTTGTTGTTTTATTAGCAATTGGCATAAAACTCAAGGCATCTACACCCCACTGTGGTAAAATCAGTGGTAAATATTCTTTTTGCACAGAGCCATGCACAAAATGTAAGAAATTGTTTATAAACAAGCTCCAAGTCTCTAGATATCTTCCATACATTTTATCACTTGGAAAGCATCCTAATTTATCTCGCCGCACCTTATGCCTGGAATAGACTTCCTGAGCCATTACGTCAAGCTCCATCCCTGGCCGCCTTCAAACCCGGGCTAAAGGCCTACCTGTTTGATGCTGCTTTTGACTCCTAACTTGTCACCTGCTCGTAACCTTATCTTGTCTTCCTCTCTTCAATAGTCCCTTTTCCCTATGTGCCCTATCTGTCTGTCCTACCCTCATCCCTTATTTGTCCTGTCTGTCTGTCCTGATTTAGATTGTAAGCTCTTTTGAGCAGGGACTGTCTTTTTCTTCATGTTCAATTGTGAAGCGCTGCTTACGACTGGTAGCGCTATAGAAATGATTTATAGTAGTAGTAGTAGTAGAAGAAGCCTGCCCTTGCAGATCAGCAACGCGGCCGCGCAGGCTTCTGTTTCTGCGAGTCTGACGTCCTGCACGTACGTGCAGGACGTCAGACTCGCAGAAACAGAAGCCTGCGCGGCCGCGTTGCTGATCTGCAAGGGCAGACTTCTACATGGAATGCTGCTAGTGGAATAGCAACATTAACATTCCATATAGAATCTCCAATAGTAGCAACATTCCATTTAGAATCATTGCTATGTGTCCTTCTACCCTTATCCTTATTGGTCCTGTCTGTCTGTCCTGATTTAGATTGTAAGCTCTTTTGAGCAGGGACTGTCTTTTTCTTCATGTTCAATTGTGAAGCGCTGCGTACGACTGGTAGCGCTATAGAAATGATTTATAGTAGTAGTAGTAGTAGTAGTAGAAGCCTGCCCTTGCAGATCAGCAACGCGGCCGCGCAGGCTTCTGTTTCTGCGAGTCTGACGTCCTGCACGTACGTGCAGGACGTCAGACTCGCAGAAACAGAAGCCTGCGCGGCCGCGTTGCTGATCTGCAAGGGCAGACTTCTACATGGAATGCTGCTAGTGGAATAGCAACATTAACATTCCATATAGAATCTGCAATAGTAGCAACATTCCATTTAGAATCATTCCTATGTGTCCTTCTACCCTTATCATATTGGTCCTGTCTGTCCTGATTTAGATTGTAAGCTCTTTTGAGCAGGGACTGTCTTTTTCTTCATGTTCAATTGTGAAGCGCTGCGTACGACCGGTAGCGCTATAGAAATGATTTGTAGTAGTAGTCATTGATCCTAGGGTTCTGAGCTCCTTCTGGATCCCTGGTCTCCTAAATTTTCTGCTCAGGCAGTGACTTGCTCACTCTGTTGGCAAGAATATGATTACAACGGCACAGGGCCGATGATACAAAGCACACGACGTACCATTTGTGGCAAATCACAGCCTGCAATAAGCAACAAGAAGCAGCTTTTTTTGGAGTGGCAAAAAGCTGGTCTTTCTGATGAAATATAAACAATACAGGGGATTTAGGAATTTTTGAACTACTGTTTTTGACTTCCTTAAATATCTCTGTAATTAAATTCTGCATAATACTTTGCCACCAGTAGAAGTCACTAGCTCACAGCTTCCCAAATGTGACCTGGGTGGATGCTCCATAGGAGGTCACTGTCCTGTGCCATCCGGGAGTCGTGTGCTTTCTGCAGTCACAGACTGCTCTAGGTTATGTTGTATGCTTATGTTCCAGTGTATGACTTGTTCTTGCTATTTCCACATGTGCATCCTATCCTATAATTAACAAGTGTCCTATGAAAGATAAGAATCCGGTTATCTTAAAGAAGTGTGAAAATATTGATGAAATAAAAGTTTCACTTGCTGAGAATGCTGAAAGAAAGCTGGATAAGAGAATAAAACTCATTTTTTACAACTTTTTGCTTTCTTGGCCTTTTATAAAGGCAACAGTCTGGCCTAACAATGAATTAAAATGCCAAAATAGGTCAGGTTTTTCGAATCTTGTGATGGATTGTGTGTAATCAATCTTCTAGAAAATACCAAATGTAACTACAAAATGGCAATCACTTATCACTTTTCATTTACAGAGGCTCCTGGGTGAATAGCAATTTTTTCACGATTAATATTCAACCCAACTTCCCAGAACTTTAAACAGCAAGATCTTGTCAGGAATAAAATTAAAATGTAAATGAATGAAAGGGAAATGGGACTTGATATACCGCTTCCTGTGGTATTTTGCAACTACATTCAAGGCGATTTACATATATACAGGTACTTAGTTTGTACCTGGGACAATGGAGGGTTACGTGACTTGCCCAGAGTCACAAGGAGCTGCAGTGGGAATTGAACCCAGTTCCCCAGGATCAAAGTCCACTGCACTAATCACTAGGCTACTCCTCCACTCATTCCACCAATAAGAGCCAACCTCATCAGTGATGTCACAATGGCTTGATTGCCCAATACTTGGCTCACTTCTGATATTGTGATGTCATAACGGAAAGGGGGAAAGGGAAATGGGACTTGATATACTGCCTTTCTGAGGGTTTTGCAACTACATTCAAAGCGGTTTACATATATTCAAGTACTTATTTTGTACCTGGGGCAATGGAGGGTTAAGTGACTTGCCCAGAGTCACAAGGAGCTGCAGTGGGAATTGAACTCAGTTCTCTAGGTTCAAAGTCCACTGCACTAACCACTAGGCTACTCCTACACTCATTCCACCAATAAGAGCCAACCTCATCAGTGATGTCACAATGGCTTGATTGCCCAATATTTGGCTCACTTCTGATATTGTGATGTCATAAGGGAAAAGGAAATGGGACTTGATATACCGCTTCCTGTGGTATTTTGCAACTACATTCAAGGCGATTTACATATATACAGGTACTTATTTTGTACCAGGGGCAATGGAGGGTTAAGTGACTTGCCCAGAGTCACAAGGAGCTGCAGTGGGAATTGAACTCAGTCCCCCAGGATCAAAGTCCACTGCACTAACCACTAGGCTACTCCATGCAGAACACCGGGGTCCGTTAATTTTACACTGACACACAGGGCCCTGTGTGGACTGCTCCTACTGTTACCACCACTGCTACTGCCTTAATGCTTTGGATAAGCTGGGGGAAAAGGAAGTTTCTGAGGTGCGAGGAGTATGGAGGTCTGCTATTTTGTTTTAATCATCTGGGATCATGTTAATTTTTAAAATGTTAAAATGGAGCCATATTCAATAAGAATTTGGTAAGCACTGTTCTAGAGCTTTCTTTCCACTGAAAGAGCCCTACATCTGGCCCATTTCCTGCTTTTCACCCAAGGTATACATATTTAGATGCTGAAGTCCCACCCAATATGCATCCCAGATCTTCCCATCTGTTCTGTACTCACATGTTGTCTCCCCCCGCCCCATAAACTAGAGGGGCCCAAAAAGCCCTCTGAAACATTTGTTAAAAGCCAAGGGGCCTATTTACTAAGCCGCATTAGCTGTGTAACACAGGAGCTACCAAGCAGAAAATGCCATTTTGGGTCAGTGGAATGGGTGGGGACTCTGTCTTGTAGTTAATTCAGAGGTTATTACTGCTCAGTTAAATCACCTCAAGAGATGTAGCTAACTACATTACATATAAATGTGCAGTTGCAAACGAAAACAGAAGAACAAAGCTCCACACTTCACAATCCAATGCAAGAAACAGTGGAGGTGAGAAAGAAAATATGGTGCACTTGTGTCCTTTAATACATTTCTTCAAAGCAATATGACTGACATGGGCTGTGTTTTGGCTAAAAAGCCTGCTTCAGGAGTCTTGATTTCTTCTACTTCATTTGATACATAAGTAATGCCACACTGGGAAAAGACCAAGGGTCCATCGAGCCCAGCATCCTGTCCACGACAGCGGCAAATCCAGACCAAGGGCACCTGGCGAGCTTCCCAAACGTACAAACATTCTATACAATCAAGCCATTGTGACATCACTAATGAGGTTGGCTCTTATTGGTGGAATGAGCCACTATGACATCACAATAGGTTAAATCACTGCTCTATGTAATAAAAGTGAGCCAAGTAGAGGACATAAGTACCTAAGTAATGCCACACTGGGAAAAGACCAAGGGTCCATCGAGCCCAGCATCCTGTCCACGACAGCGGCCAATCCAGGCCAAGGGTACCTGGCGAGCTTCCCAAACGTACAATTTTATATGCAGATACAGTCCCGCCCAACAAAGAAGGATCTTGGACTAGGTCTTTATGATTTATCCTACTTCGATCTCCAGCAAGGTTTCTGAAACATTCAATTACCGTGGTGATTCCTCTAGCTCCAAAGTTTTTTGGGTTTTTTTGCAACTTTTTCTCTATGTTAACTGTCTGAGTTAATCGACTTACCACCCAGAAACGCTAAAAGATCATCCCGAACTTTCCTCAACCTCCACTTCCCTAACTGCAAGGGCCTGAAATACAAGGCGCTACACGCGTCAACCTTTTCCTACATGAGCACGTAGTTCTGGAACACACTTCCGCGCAACCTGAAAACGATCTACGAACAAACCAACTTCCGCAAATTACTGAAAACACATCTTTTTGATAAAATCTACGGAAAGAACCAAAACATATAAAATCCACACTCACTGTTCAGTTATACATCAACACATCCACTTATGAATTCTCAATCCTGAAATCTCACCACACTCATACCTTTAATCACAGAAAATGTATACTATATGTTTTTCGTTATTATATATTATATATTGTCCTCAGACCCTCTAGTTTCCCGTTGTTTTCCTTCCAATGTTTCAATGTTCTTTTCCATTGATATATTCCTTAACGATACTTTGATTTTGTCTCGTATAACTCTTCACAATGTAATCCATAACCGAATTGTAACAAACTGTATTTCCATCATTCATAATGTATTGTAAGTCACACTGAGCCCGCAAAAAGGTGGGAAAATGTGGGATACAAATGCAATAAATAAATAAATAAATAAATAAAGACAGCTTTCTCAAAATTGCTGGAAACAGTAGCACAGAAATGTTGCAGTTACTGAACATTAATTTTGGCACTTTCCTTGCAGTAACTACAAAATCTTACTTCAGAATATATATACTAACATAGTAGATGACGGCAGATAAAGACCTGTATGGTCCATCCAGCCTGCCCAACAAGATAAACTCATTACATAAGGTATGCTGTGATACTTCAAATGTATACCTGATCTTGATTTGTCCTTGCCATTTTCAGGGCATAGACCATAGAAGTCTGCCCGGCACTGTCCTTACTCTAAAACTACCGTAGTTGTCATCGAAGTCCTTGAAAAGCTCCACTCCAACCCATCCAAATCTATTCAGCCACTATCAGGGTACAGACCACAGAAATCTGCCCAGCATTGGCTTTGCTTCTCAATTACCGGTGTTGCTACCTAATCTCTGCTAAGCTTCTTTGGATCCATTCCTTCTAAACAGGATTACTTTGTGTTTATCCTATGCATTTCTGGGTATTCCAGGTATCTACCACACTCTCAGTGAAAAATATACTTCCTGAAATTATTCCTGAGTTGGCCCCTCTCCAATCTCAATTCATGTCCTCTAGTTCTACCACCTTCCAGTTTCTGGAAAAGGTTTGTTTGCGGATTAATAACTTTCAAATATTTGAACACCTGTATCATATCAACCCTGTTTCTCCTTTCCTCCAGGTTATATGTGTTCAGGTCATCAAGTCTCTCCTCGTACATCATGCTATGCAAACCCCATACCATTTTTGTTGCTTTTCTTTTAATCAATTCAAGTTTTTTACATCTTTAGCAAGACATGGCCTCCAAAACTGAACACCATACTTCAAGTGGGGCCTCACCAACAATCTGTACAGAGGCATCAACATCTCCTTTCTTCTGCTAGTTATATCCCTTTCTATGCAGCCTAGCTTCCTTTTGGCCATGGCCACCGTCTTGTCATATTGGGGCCCTTTTACTAAGCCGCATAGGCGCCTATGCATGCCCAATGCGCGTCAATTTGGAGTTACAATTTCATTTTTGATACACGTCCGCTATGCGCACCGGAAAATAATTTTTATTTTCTGGCGAGCAGCAGAAACTGGGCGGTAATCGTCATTCTATGCGTGTAGATGATTACCGAACGGTTACCACATGAGATTTTACCGCTAAGTCAATGGATGGCGGATGCGCCAATTTTTATTTTGCTGCATGTTGACTGGGTAAATGTAACTTCAGGGCATGCTAGGGAGGTAAAATTCCTTGACAAAATCAAGGACAGCTTTATGGAGCAGCTGATATAGGAGCCGACAAGAGAAGGAAAAATTCTAGACCTAGTCCTTAGTGGAGTACATGATCTGGAGCGGGAGGTAATGGTGCTGGGGCTGCTTGATAACAGTGATCATAATATAATCGGATTTGATATTAGCTTTGAAGTAAGTATACATAGGAAATCAAATACGTTAGCATTTAACTTTAAAAAAAGGAGACTATGATAAAATGAGAAGAACAGTGAAAAAAAACTTAGAGGAGCAGCTGCGAGGGTCAAAAATTTACATCAGGTGTGGATGCTGTTCAAAAACACCATCCTGGAAGCCCAGGCCAAATATACTCTGCGTATTAAAAAAGGAGGACAGAAGACCAAACGACAGCCAGCATGGTTAAAAAGTGAGTTGACGGAAGCTATCATGAGCTAAAAGACAATCCTTTAGAAAATGGAAGAAGGAACCGACTGAAAATAATACGAAACGGCGTAAGGAATGTCAAGTCAAATGTAAAGTGCTGTTAAGGAAGGCTAAGAGGGACTGTGAAAAAAAGATTGCGTTGGAGGCAAAAACACATAGTAAAAGTTTTTAAAGGTATATTAAAAGAAGGAAGCCGGCAAAAGAATTGGTTGGATCGTTAGATGACCGAGGGGTAAAAGGGGCGACCAGGGAAGACAAAGCCAAAGCCATAGCGGAGAGATTAAATGAATTCTTTGCTTCGGTCTTCATCGAGGAAAATTTGGGAGAGATACCTGTGCCAGAAATGGTATTTGAAGCTGACGAGTCAGGGAAACTGAATGAATACTCTATAAACCTCGAGGATGTAATGGGGCAGTTCTACAAATTGAAGAGTACCAAATCTCCTGAACCGGATGGTATTCATCCTTGAGTACTGAAAGAACTGAAAAATGAACTTGTGGAGCTATTGCTAGTAATATGTAATTTATCCTTAAAATCGAGCATGGTACCGGAAGATTGGAGGGTGGCCAATCAATGTAACGCCGATTTCTTAAAAAAGTTCCAGAGGAGATCCAGGAAAGTATAGACCGGTGAGTCTGATCTCCGTGCCGGGCAAAATGGTAGAGACTATTATAAAGAACAAAATTACAGAGCATATTCAAAAGCATGGACTAATGAGACAAATCTAACATGGATTTAGTGAAGGGAAATCGTGCCTCACCAATCTATTACATTTCTTTGAAGGGGTGAACAAACATGTGGATAAAGGTGAGCCGGCTAATATTGTGCATCTGGATTTTCAGAAGGCGTTTGACAAAGTACCTCATGAAAGACTCCAGAGGAAATTGGAGAGTCATGGGATAGGAGATAGTGTCCTGTTGTGGATTAAAAACTGGTTAAAAGATAGAAAACAGAGCGCAGGGTTAAATGATCAGTATTCTCAATGGAGAAGGGTAGTTAGTGGGGTTCCCCAGGGGTCTGTGCTGAGACCGCTGCTTTTTAACATATTTATAAATGACCTAGAAATGGGAGTAACTAGTGAGGGAATTAAATTTGATGATGACACAAAGTTATTCAAAGTCGTTAAATCGCGGGAGGATTGTGAAAAATTACAAGAGGACCTTACGAGACGGGGAGACTGGGTGTCCAAATGGCAGATGATGTTTAATGTGAGCAAGTGCAAAATGATGCACGTGGGAAAGAGGAACCCGAATTATAGCTACGTCATGCAAGGTTCCACGTTAGGAGTCACCGACCAAGAAAGGGATCTAGGTGTCATTGTTAATGATAGTTGAAACCTTCTGCTCAGTGTGCTGCTGCGGCTAAGAAAGCAAATAGAATGTTAGGTATTATTAGGAAAGGAATGGAAAAGAAAAATGAGGGCATTATAATGCCTTTGTATTACTCCATGGTGCAAGCGCACCTCGAATATTGTGTTCAATTCTGGTTGCTGCATCTGAAAAAAGATATAGTGGAATTAGAAAAGGTGCAGAGAAGGGCAACGAAAATGATAAAGGGGATGGGACGACTTCCCTATGATAAAAGGCTAAAGCAGCTAGGGCTCTTTAGTTTGAAGAAAAGGCGGCTGAGGGAAGATATGATAGAGGTCTATAAAATAATGAGTGGAGTTGAACGGGTAGACGTGAAGCGTCTGTTTACGCTTTCCAAAAACACTGGGACTAGGGGGGATGCGATGAAGCTACAAAGTAGTAAATTTAAAATGATTCGGAGAAAAAGTTTCTTCACTCAACATGTAATTAAACTCTGGAATTCGTTGCCAGAGAATGTGGTAAATGCGGTTAACTTAGCAGAGTTAAAAAAGGTTTGGACGGCTTCCTAAAGAAAACGTCCACAGACCATTATTAAATTGGACGGGGAAAATCCACTATTTCTGGGGATAAGCAGTATAAAATGTTTTGCACTTTTTTGGGATCTTCATAAGTATTTGTGACCTGGATTGGCCACTGTTGGAAACAGGATGCTGGGCTTGATGGACCTTTGGTCTGTCCCAGTATGGCAATACTTATGTACTATGCACTTATTTCCATTTTCGGCAAAAAGTTTAAAAAGGCCTTTTTTACAGGCGCGCTGAAAAATGAATCTGCACACCCAAAACACGTGTCTACACTAGTGCAGTCCATTTTTCCTTGCCTTGAGATCCTCAGACCCCATCATCCCAAGGTCCTTCTCCTAAGCCAAGCTTAACAATCTCTCCCCTCTTATCTGGTACATTTCTTTTGGATTTCTGCACTTCTTGGCATTAAATTTTAACAACCAGACTTTTGACCATTGTTCTAATTTGTGGAGATCTCTTCTCATGGTTTCTCTGCTTATTGAGTTCATCCTTCTGTGGCTAGAGCTGATAACTTGCACAGTAGTGACAGCTATGTAATATCTGGCAAGCATTGCCATTTTTCCTCTGTCTTGATCTCCAAAGGCTTTTGCTCACAGGCTGCATGTGGCATCTATTACTAGTATAAAAGGAGTGTATGAAAGAGATGGGGTATCCACTCTATTGGCTACCTTCGTGTCATCTGCAAAATGGCAAACTTTTCTTTCTAACCCTTCTAAATGTCTTTTATAATTAGAAACAAGTACTGGTTTTTAACCATCTCCATATGCTCTATAGCACTACACACAGCCCTTCCAACTCAATGTGAGAATGGACATAAAGACTGACAGTAAAGGGCTGACCCAGTGGCAAATGCTGCACACTGCCATGAAAGAACCTGGCTTTGATCTGCAGTTGCAAAGAAAGCAGTCACAGCTTTTCTGGGGAGAAGTCTCTTATCATAGTTTATTCACGCTTTCTATACTGCTTTGACTAGCTATGCAGGACTAAGCGGTGTACATACTACAAAATACAAATAGAAAAGGAAAAGAACTACATTTTCTGATAGAAAAGTGCAAACATTCACATCGAGTTAAGACATAAACAGAAGGTGGGGAAAGATAGCATGTTGAGACTGGGCAAACACCATAAAAATATAATAGAGACACACCTTAGGCAACTGGTACTCCGAAAGCCTGCAAATATAACCATGTCTTAAGTTCAACTTTGAACTGCTTAAAGGAGGTGGTACTACGGAGGGACAGTGGAAGATTATTCCAGATGTGAGGCGAGAGAAAAAAAGAAAGCATAGTCAACACTCAACACTGGCGCGTAATGGATGTGAACCCAGGCTGAGGACTGTCTCTGCGATGACATTGCTGAAGCTGGGGCTCGGAGGAGACTATGAGGCATATTTTCAAAGCACTTTGGGAGGCTAAGTTCCATAGGTTTCTATGGAACTTTGGGAGGCTAAGTGCTTTGAAAATAAGCCTCAATATAAACTAGGAGAGAAAATGTGAGATTCATGGTGCCACAGGCCAACAGAGGCTGGCTCCTAATAAGCTGAAAGCAGAAGTGATAGATCAAAATGTTCCTCCCTCCCAACAACCACGCATACACACATTCGACAGTACAGTCGCCATGTAACTAGACCCCTTTGAAACTCTAGTGGATGCATTTCAACCTCTTGTGTAGGAAAGCTGCATGTATGTTTGTAATGAAACACCTAGCCACCTGCCACCTAGGGTTACCCTGCAGCCACTTTGAGGGTCTATCCTCAGCACAGCTCAGGTCCACTTGCACCTGCCAGTTGTGCTCTACACTAGCACCCTCCTCCCACTGACTGTGTCTTAACCGCCTCTGGGCGAGTCTCCTGTTCTCAAATTATCCCCAATGATTGCTAGGTTACTGGAGGCCACACTCCCAGTGGTCCCACAGTTCCCAGAAAGCACTCACAGAACCAACACACAAGCCACCAGGATTCTTTATCAGTCCAAAGAAGCAGAGTCAATCAACTAATAGTGTTTATTGTCACAGAACTTGAAACAGTGAAACAGAAAAAGTGCAATCAGCAGGACAGTAACAGGTAACTGAAATATGGATCAATTATAACACTAACCAAACATTTGTTTACTATCTAAATAGTGTCTGGGGAGATCAGGACATTTACCTGCTCACAAGTTATCAACTATAACTGTTTTCAGGGCTTCAGCAAAGAGATTTCTCTCTCTCTTCTCCCTCGCTGAAACTGGAGCAAAAGCCAGTAACTCCTGGGTAACTTCAAACTCCAGGCCAATCAGAGCCCACAACAATAACATTTGAAAAATAGCTGGCCACATTACTGCAGGCACTTACTCTTTGTGTTAACTAAAGAAAGAACGGTCAGTTCTTTGTAACAGCTTAAAACATAACATGTACCACCTGCTGGCCAAATTAGAGAAATACATTGCAGGAAAATATCAAAACAATTATCATAGGTTTAAAAAACCCACTGTTCTGTCACAATGTTCTTCTATGAAATTAAATGGCATTACTCCATTTTATTTGAACAGGTGAGAAATGAATACCTTTTACTGATAAAGCGAAAAATTCCTCCAGTGAAAAGAAACCAAAAGGTGGGATTATTCTTTTTTATAGCAAGAGAAACAACCTTTACCTCTACTACTACTACTACTTAGCATTTCTATAGCGCTGCCAGGGTTACGCAGCGCTGTACAAATTTAACATGGGGAAGGACAGTCCCTGCTCAGGAGCAACGAGAATGTACAAATGTGAATGGGTATAAGATGCTTTATTTTTTTTAGACAGTCAGTTCACAGTAACATCTCTTTCCTACACTCCTTTTATACTAGTAATAGATGCCACATGCAGCCTGTGAGCAAAAGCCTTTGGAGATCAAGACAGAGGAAAAATGGCAATGCTTGCCAGATACTACATAGCTGTCACTACTGTGCAAGTTATCAGCTCTAGCCACAGAAGGATGAACTCAATAAGCAGAGAATCTCTCCAAGGAGGCAAACTTATCCTAATTATCCCACTGCACAGTGCAAGGGCCTGACCTCATCTGAAAACTGTTTTGCAAGGCACTTCTCACCTACTATCAAAGGGTAATTATGGAGAGGGAAAGTCAAAGCTGTATCTGATCACTGATGCCATTCTCCAGACCTGCACAGCTGAATGGCAGACAGGATAGCTGTGAGGTGCTCTCCTGTAGGTATCACATAGGGGATGCTGTTCTCCTCTCTTGCTTTTGATTGCTTATGCTCCTATTCTTCACTATTCAGTTGCTAAAGTGAAACATACGCTATGGTGGGTTTAATATTAGTAGTCCATCTTTGCATGCTGATGACAGAAATGATTCATCTTTTCATCTTGTTGGGTCGGTCCACATTTTTGTGTCTGCAAGTGCTGAAATTCCAATCAAGATGTAACCTCAGCCCTTACTAGCTCAGGTTCGCAACAATCTAGACGCGGGTCACAGGGAATACACCTTTTAGTTTCTCTTTCTCTGGCCAGGGTGTCACAGGGGATCACACATACACTGCACTCGAGTCCCAATTCCCCTGCAGTCGAGCTTGGGGGTGGGCAATGGTCCGGAATAGAGATCTTGGGTGTTGGGAGTTTGAGAGGAACTCTATAGTATAACTTTACTCTCAGTTCGAGAGCAAACGTACTCACATTCTTGCCAAAAATCACTCTGCACTCCTGGAGTTTGATACAATGGAAACCAACTTTACTGGAACTTCTGAAACCAGCAGCCAACACTTCAAACTCTTTACGTACATAGATCTTTTCAAGACCATTCGTGGTAATCCTGACGCCTCTTCTTTCCTCTCAAGGTAGGTCACATCTGTACATATTTATACCATCTCCTGTCGTGCCAGCAATAACCTCAAACTGCTCCTTCAGGCACAGACTCTTTAGATTGTCCTCCTTCCAGCAGTGCTGGGCTGGGCTCAGTGGTTGCACTCCGGCGTTGGACAGGCTTCCCTGATCTGGTACCACTTCCAGGCTGGACTCCCTTTATCCACCTGAAGCTCTGACTCCTTTCAAGTTGCCACTTATAGGGGCAGCAACTACACCTTCATTCAGTCTGTACTTATCTCTTACATTCCAGGATCTCCCAATGCTCCCAAAGGTCTTGGCTGGGGGGGGGGGGGGGGGGGGGGGTACAGGCAACCAGAGACCTCATGAACCTCCTTCCAATTATTTCCAATTATTTCTCAAACTACACCTCTGCAGTCACTCACTACAGGGAAACCACTTTCTGTCTGCCAACCCCTCCCCTGGGCAGGCCTCCCAATCTTACTCTCTAGCCCACTAGAAGGGACCTCCCTCCCCCCCCCAGGGCCTCTAGAAGAATCCAACACAACTTTTAATAATACCAATCTCATGAGGTATTACTTATATATATATTGCATACATGTGTAAATAGTGATTTCGGAAAGCTTCTATTTACACATGGATATCCACTCCATGAAGGTATTTTGTTTCAGCAGCGGGTAACGGAACTGACATGGGATGGAGTTATTCTGGACCTGGTGCTTGCGAATGGAAAGAATGTTTCTGAAGTCATGGTGGGAGACCATTTGGTATCTAGTGATCATCGAATGGTGTGTGGTTCAATATTAAAACAGGAGAGAGGGCTCATTCGAGATTGAAGGTCTTGGATTTAAAGGGAACTAACTTTGCCAAAGTGGGGGAATTTCTCAAGGAACAGTTATGGAACAGGATGGGAACAGCTGAAGGATGTAGAACAGCAATCGACAAGACTGAAAGGAGCTATATCAAAGGCAACTAACCTTTATGTTAGAAAATTACACAAAAGGAAAAGGAGAAGAAGGTCGCTCTGGTACTCGAATGGTGTAGCTGAAAAGATAAGGGAAAAGAGGTTAGCCTTTGCATGTTATAAGACAACTCAGAAAGATGAAGATAGAAAAGAATACATAAAAGTGAAGAGAAGCTGGAAAAGCTATCAGGAAAGCGAAGCAGCAAATGGAAGAAAAGATAGCTAATACGGTAAAATTGGGGGATAAGACCTTTTTCAGATATGTAAGTGACAAGAGGAAATGCCATAATAGCATTGTGAGGCTCAAAGCTGAGGGAGAGAAATATGTGGAAGAGGATAAGGATAAAGCTGAGCTGCTTAACAATTATTTCTGCTCTGTGTTCATGGATGAAAGGCCAGCGGTAGGGCTGCAGAAAACAAAGGCTAAAGGGGAAGGATGTATGGTAGACCAAGACCCATTTACAGAGGACTGTGTTTGTGAGGAGCTAGCCAAACTAAAAGTAGACAGAGCGATGGGACCTGATGGGATACACCTGAGGGTGCTCAAGGAACTCGGAGAGGTTCTGGCGGCTCCACTGACTGACCTCTTCAATGCTTCCTTAGAAACTGGAGTGGTCCTGGAGAACTGGAGAAGAGCGAACGTGGTTCCTTTGCACAAGAGTGGAAGTAAGTAGGAGGTTGGGAATTACAGACCTGTCAGTCTGACCTTGGTGGTAAGTAAGCTAATGGAAACACTACTAAAGCAGAGGATTGAGAGATTTCTTGAACTGAAGGGAATGTAGGACTCGAGGGAGCATGGCTTCACTACTGGCAGTTGACCAAACAGTTTGGCCAACAGTTGGATGTGGGAGGGGCACTTGATGTGGTATACTTGGATTTCAGCAAAGCCTTTGACACGGTTTTGCACAGGCTACTGATAAATAAATTGAGTGCCCTCGGTATGGGATCTAGAGTAACTGATTGGGTTAAAAATTGGTTGAATGGAAGGACACAGAGGGCAGTGGTAAATTGAGCTTGCTCTGAAGAAAAGGATGTTGTCAGTGGAGTACCGCAAGGATCGGTCCTTGGGCCGGCTCTTTTTAACGTCTTTATGAGCGATATTGCGGAAGGACTGTCTGGTAAGGTTTGTCTCTTTGCGGATACCAAACTCTATAACAGGGTGGACACCCTGGAGGGTGTGAATGACATGAGGAAGGACCTAGCGAAGCTGGAGGAATGGACCGATATTTGGCAACTTGGGTCGCAAGAATCCAACGGAATGGTACAGTATAAGGGGCAATGTGCTTCAGTGTACGAAGGAAGCACAGGACTTGGGGGTGATTGTGTCTGATGACCTTAAAGCTTCCAAACAGGTAGAAAAAGTGACGGTCAAGCCAGAAGGATGCTTGGGTGAATAAAAAAAAGGGATGACCAGCAGGAAAATGGAGGTGATAGTGCCATTGTATAAGTTGCTGTTGAGGCCCCATTTAGAGTACTGTGTGCAGTTCTGGAGAACACACCTATGAAAAGATATAAACAGGATGGAGTTGGTCCAGAGGGTGGTTACAAGATTAATAAGCAGTCTTGAACACAAAAAATATAGGGACAGGCTTATGAACCTCAACATGTATATGCTGGAAGAGGGGAGGGAGAGAGGAGACATGATAGAGACATTTAAATATCTCAAGGGCATTTATGTACAGGAAATGAGCCTTTTTCAACTGAAGGAGAGCTCTGGAATGAGGGGCCATACGATGAAGTTAAGAGGGAATAGGCTTAGGAGTAATCTAAGAAAGTATTATTTCACGGAAAGGGTGGTGGAGGCATGGAATGGCCTCCCGGTGGAGGCTATGGAGTCGAGGACTGTGTCAGAATTTAAAGAGGCATGGGATAAGCATGTGGGATCGCTTAGGAAACGGAAGAGTTAGGGGTTACAAATGATTGGCAGACTGGATGGGCCATATGGCCTTTATCTGCCATAATGTTTCTATGTCTGTTAAATTTAAAAAGTAATACAAATAATAATAAATAGGTCATCAGAAAAAAAGTTACAAGGTTGTTGCCAAGTTGTGCAAACACTGTTGCTAAATAAGTCTGTCCCCAAATCTTAAAAAGACAGTCTTAATACAAAATGGAATACCCACAACTACAAGAATATTCGTAAAAATATATATGAATATATATATTCTTAAAAAATGACACTCCTTCTGAGAAACATGTGATGTAACTCTAAATCCTAGCCTGCAATAGATGCTATCAACACATTATAGCTTAAAAATGTATATGCCTGAAGTGCTTAAGACTGAAGTTACAGGTTTACAAAGAGGGGCATAATCGAAAGGGGCACCCAAGTTTTCCTGAGGACGTCCTCGCAGGACATCTCAGCGAAGGGGCGGGGAAACCCGTATTATCGAAAGAAGATGGGCGTCCATCTTTCGTTTCGATAATACGGTCGGGGACGCCCAAATCGCCAAATTTAGGTCGACCTTAGAGATGGTCGTCCTTAGAGATGGTTGTCCCTGATTTTCGGCCATAATGGAAACCGAAGACGCCCATCTCAGAAATGACCAAATCCAAGCCATTTGGTCATGGGAGGAGCCAACTTTCATAGTGCACTGGTCCCAGACATGCCTGGATACCAACCGGGCACCCTAGGGGGCACTGCAGTGGACTGCACAAATTGCTCCCTTACCTTGGGTGCTGAGCCCCCCAAAACCCATTCCCCACAACTGTACACCACTACCATAGCCCTAAGGAGTGAAGGGGGGCACCTACATGTGGGTACAGTGGGTTTCTGGTGGGTTTTGAAGGGCTCACATTTACCACCACAAGTGTAACAGGTGGGGGGGGGGGGGAAGGGTGGTCCTGGGTCCACCTGTCTGAACTGCACTGCACCCACTAATAAGCCATATGGGAACAGATTGATGGGAACATTGGACACTAAAGGGTTTTAATAAAGTGCTTATTTCTGCCAGGGCGTCATATGAGGGAATTATGGGAGTCATTGTCCTTAATCCCATGTAGTTTAAACATTGCAGCCTCACTACTTTACTGGCAGCACTTACACGTGTAGGTTTGTAAAATTGGGTAGCTCCACATGGAGGCTGGCAGGTCCGTGACATTCCTTTTTTCAGGGTATATCTTTATAAAATGGCTGCCCCCGCTGCAGAAGCCGGCAAACACATGTGCACTCCTGCAGGTATTTTAGAAAAGGCTTTACGTGGACCGACCCATTCCTAAAATACCATCAGAACTGAGACACCCTGACCGGGATGTCTCAATTCCAGTCTTTTATGTTATCAGTAAAATGAGACTCAATATTTGGACAGTAACACACACAGGTTTTATAACAGACTATATCTGGTTTTAATTACAATGATTAGTGCATTTGTAAAGCTAATATATAAAGTGTACGGAGCTAGGTCTTCTCTGCACCGAATTTCATGGAATTTGGTGATTATAGTGGAATTGTCCTCCTTGTAGTGGAAAAAGTATCCTAACAATTTTGATGTTTACAGAATAGGGAGAATCTCATCTTATACAGAAAATATAAACAGAGGTGCTAAGTTCCTGGCACTAGCTTGGGTGCGGCTTCTGGTGGAAAGTGTCCCCTAAATTAAGTTCAAAGCACCTTCTCGGCAGCACCGGATGGTCACTGGAAGTCTTCTACCAAAGAATCAGCCAGACCCACTTCGCCTTAGCTCCAACGTTTTGCAGAACTGAAGACAATATGGCCAAGAGGGTTGAAACAACGGCAAAATCTCTACGTATGCAGTATATTACAGTAGGTGACTTGGCAGTGAGCAAGCAACATCTAGCACAGCTGCATTCATGTACTTTGTTTTCACTCAGTAACCTGCATTTTTAAGCCTCAGTGACATGAGCAAATGGTCAGGAAGGAAGGGCTCATTACTGGTGTACTAAGAAACGCCTGTAGCATACACAAGCATAATAAGCAATAAAGCCAGCAAACGAGCATGCAATCAATACCCTGAAAGTCATGAGCAGCTGAAATGGATTCATTACTTCCATAGCCCTGAGCTGATTTATGAAACCAGGAATTTATCCTCTAAGCCTGTCTGACAGATCACGCCGTGAGGTGCTGTCCTTTGCCAGTACTTTTCCATTCACGGGTTTTGTACTCTGCCCCTGTCCTGGGAGGAATGACAGAAAGCCTTGCTAGTTTCAGATCCTCCCATATGAGAGAACAACCTGTGAGTTCTGCAGAGCAATACAAGCTTTTCATATAATCACACCTCCAGGGATCACACCATTTACCCATCTCTTTCCTGCCCTCTACACTGCGCTGTTGTAATTATCTCACATCCTGTCACATCTTCTTGTGCTCTAAACATGATCAGCCCAAATCCTACAAATTTGACTGACAACACATGGAAACTTATTTTATCAAAATATTGCAGGCTACCTTCTCTTGTTTAGACCACAGTTAGTTTCTAATGTAGCAGATCAACTGGGGATGAATGCTTGAGAAAGGTGAGTGAGTGGAAAGCAACCAAGTGAAAGCTTTGATAGCTATGTGTGCAACACATAAAGTAGAGACTTGGTTCCTTTGCTTCACCTAGGGTGGTTCCAATGTTTTGCAATCTTTGGAGTTATTTTAATTACTATTTCCTGGCTCTTCCTTGGGTTACAGAGCTGCAAATATATGGTCTTATATTATGCTACTATTTATTCTAAGTGGCAGCTGTCAAATATCATCTCTGTACATTTCACAAGTAAGAATAAAATACTGGCACAGTGTTCCATCAGAAACTGACTTTTTCATTTAATGACTCCTGATCTGCTCAGAGATTGTTGACTATAATAGGGCTTCTTTTCCATTAACATTCAGATACGGGAAAGAGCAAAGTTTACTATATTTCAGAATAGGTTATGTAAGGTTTCCAGCTCCTCATATTTTCAGCTCATCAAAATATAGTTCACATGCAGACAATATGCCATCTTTATTTAATCGTTTCTTAACCTTCTGGTCTTCTTTCACAATTTCCTCTATGCACACATCCTCCTCCTAATTCTATAAAAAGCGTTAAGAAAATGTGCGTGCAAATTTGGGTGTACTCCCAATTTGCGTGCACATTTTAATTGAATAACAATCTAATTAATGCCAATAATTGTTTAACAAGTAACTATTGGCAGTAATTAGATTCAATTAACAGGCATGTGTCTAAATTCCTGTGCCTACATTTTACGCGTGAGTCAGAATAGGAGGCGTGAAAATGGGAGGGCCATGGACAGATCGGGGGCATGACTTTTAGTTAATAGCGTAATTATAGAATAAAGGGGCTCCGTTTTTATTGGTGCAAATGGCCATGCCTAAATGTAGACTCGATCCCCAGGCTTAAGAGCTATTCTATAAACCAGGCCTAACCTTAGGCGTGGTTTTAAGAATACTGCTATGTGCTTTTTTTTTTCCCCAATGCCAATTATACAATTCTCCCCGTGTGAACCATGCTTAGGGGATCTTTTACAAAGGCACGATAGCATTATTAGCGCACGCTATATGCTAGAGACACCCATAAGAACATATGGGCGTCTCTAGCACTTAGCGAATGCTTATTTTTAGCGTGCCTTTGTAAAAGGGGCCCTTAGTTTCTTAGATGCATGAACAGAATGACTTTACAAAATTAGGGAGAGTGAAATCTGCATGGGAAAAGGCAAGACAGATTAAAAACTAATCTTTTTAGGTTTCCACCTCAAATAATTTTAGCAGTTCATAAATCAGTATATTCTTGTTTTGAGCACCCACAAAAACCTCTCTTCATCCTTTTCAATAATTATCTCAGAAAATTTGCACATGCTTCTCTCCAATGTGGGGGAGTCAAGCACACTGGCTGCCACGAACAGCGCTCGAGTGTCTTTAAGAGCTACATTCTGTTCTCTTGATAATTTCCAAAGCAAACCGTTGCTGGTGGGTCTGTTTATTCTCCTTTGCAAGAGCTCTTTTCAACAGCAATGTAAGCTCAGGCCCATGTTCCTCCTAAGCAGAGTAGCCATGTAGGGGGAACGCCCAGCAGCATACAGAACTGATTCTAGAGGCTCATTAATTCCCGATACCGGCTTTTATGTATCATTCCAGAGCCCGTTGCCAAGAGATTTGGCATGGCTCAGAGCTCCTCTTTCAAAGGATTATGTCCAGTTGGAAGGGTTAGTTCCAAGATGGGAATGGAATCAGGGTCTCTCATCTGGAAGCACAGGGCTACTGGTCTAACGATCGTCTATTTAAATGTTATTTCACTATTATGTTTTCTAAGCCTTTCTTATTTATTTCACTGCTGTAAGCTGTATATTACTTGGAAACCCATCAGGTATGAACTCAGGGGTCCTTTTACTAAGGTGCACTGAAAAATGGCCTGCGGTATTCCCAAAGAAGCTTTTCCTCCGATTGTGAGAGCATACTATATAACAGGAGCTAAACCAACTGTAGGGGGCAGCTCCAGAAGTAAACTTGACTCAATTTCTTGAATCATCTCTTGAGAATATCACAGAACGCACTACTCTTCTGGTTTCTTTCGCATTTGAAACCGATAGGAACAATGTATTAAGACTTTACTTCAGATATATGGCAGCTCAATTCTATGGTGCAAAGATACAGGTTTTTCCTGATATTAGCAAGGCAACTCAGAAAAAGAGGAGAGAGTTCCTGGGACTTAGGTCTCGGATACTTTCATTGGGTGGTACTTTTAAATTGAAATTTGCATGCTGATGCTTAGTTTCATTTAATAACTGAAAGCCCACCTCTTTAACATTGCTTTTGACTCGTAACCACTTGCCTCCACCTACCCTCCTCTCTTCCTTCCCGTTCACATTAATTGATTTGATTACTTTATTTATTTTTTGTCTATTAGATTGTAAGCTCTTTGAGAAGGGACTGTCTTTCTTCTATGTTTGTGCAGCGCTGCGTACGCCTTGTAGCGCTATAGAAGTGATAAATAGTAGTAGTAGTAGTCTCTTGTAACCAGAGCTAATATTGTGATGTCATAATGCCTCAGGCCACCAATAAGAGCCAACCTCATCAGTGATGTCACAATGGCTTGATTGTCCTATACTTGGCTCACTTTTATTACATAGCTCTTTGAGCAGGGACTGTCTTTCTTCTATGTTTGTGCAGCGCTGCGTATGCCTTGTAGCGCTATAGAAATGCTAAATAGTAGTAGTAGTAGTATTATGTATTCTTTGACCCAGAAAAATTGAAGCATTTAGTAATGGTTAAAGAAAGCGGACACGCTCAAGTCTTGGAACCACCAGTAGGGAGCCGAAATCGCTGACCGAGCTTGAGACCCTGTCCTCCAAATATGTATTTTGAATATTTCATAACATTTCCTTGTATCTTGATTAACATTTAGTGGACTAAGTAATCTTGTTTAATTTTTCTTAAATCCATGAATATGTAATGGAGGTTTAAATTGTCTTTTGGAATATTTGCCTATTTTTCCACATTTACTGTATGTGAATGTATTATTTTGAAAATGATTAAAAAAAAAATTGAAAAATGGCCTGCGGTAGTGTAGACGCGTGTTTTGGGTGCGTGCAGAATTATTTTAGCGCACCTACAAAAAAATGTCTTTTTAAAAAATGTTTGCCGAAAATGGACATACAGCAAAATGAAAATGGCTGTGTCCATTTTGGGTCTGAGACCTTACCGCAAGCCATTGACCTAGCGGTAAGGTCTCACACGGTAACCGGGCGGTAACTCCAATTTGGTATGCATTGGGTGGCTTACTAAATGCAAAGTTTAAATAAATAAATATATGCCAATGTATACATATAATCCTATCCATGAATCCATAATGCTGCAGTTTCTATTACTGATACTCCTGATCCTCAGCAATAAAAAAGTGGAAGAAAAACCCACGACAGACTGCAGTCTATGGCACTTGAAAGGAAGCAAACTGAATGGGCCCTTAGGTCCTCATCTGTCATCAAATTCTAGGTTTCAATATTTAATTCCTTTTTGTTAACAGAGCCTCGCTTGGCTGTTGGGAAGCAAAATCTCACAGGCCAATGGTAAAGCTCTGCTAAGTTGGGCAGCAGAATCTTCTCCAAACCATGAGGAAATACCAGAACCAAAAGACGCATTGCGGTTCTTGTAATGGTTCATGACCTCCTACGTCAAGAGCTCTGTTTGACTGGATGATCTTTCACCTTTCCCAATATTTTCTGACCATTTTTCCACAAGGAAGTTGATAACAAACAGCATAGGGATGAATAAATCTGGGAAAACTTTTCTGTAGACACCAAAGATAAAGAAGGGACAATAAGCCCAGTTCAAGTGGAGGTTATACTCACAAAAGACTATTCCTCGGACCTGATGAAAAACAAATGAATTGGATGAGGCGCGGCTGCTATAATCTACACTTGAAAAACATCAAAATAATTGTATCGATAGAAAAGAAAATATAAATATTACTACCTTGTTAGTTGCGCAGTAAAATTAATGATCCACTGAACCTAAAAAATCATATATTCTGTAGAAGCTTAATATTGATTAAAAAAACTGCATGATTTATAAAGGGAGATAGCTTTCATAATACAGGCCCAATAGTTTATCTTAATATGTTTTTAAGCATTTAGCTCACACCTTTTTCCAAGTTGAGTTACATTCAGTTATATTAGGTTTGTCCTTCTATTCTTTTCCAGTACCTCAGCTCAGATGTATTTTTGCTACGTGTATCTAGCAAGTTATCTATTGCCCCTACTACTACTACTACTACTATTTAGCATTTCTATAGCGCTACAAGGCATACGCAGCGCTGCACAAACATAGAAGAAAGACAGTCCCTGCTCAAAGAGCTTACAATCTAATAGACAAAAAATAAATAAAGTAAGCAAATCAAATCAATTAATGTGAACGGGAAGGAAGAGAGGAGGGTAGGTGGAGGCGAGTGGTTACGAGTCAAAAGCAATGTTAAAGAGGTGGGCTTTCAGTCTAGATTTAAAGGTGGCCAAGGATGGGGGAAGACGTAGGGGCTCAGGAAGTTTATTCCAGGCGTAGGGTGCAGCGAGACAGAAGGCGCGAAGTCTGGAGTTGGCAGTAGTGGAGAAGGGAACAGATAAGAAGGATTTATCCATGGAGCGGAGTGCACGGGAAGGGGTGTAGGGAAGGACGAGTGTGGAGAGATACTGGGGAGCAGCAGAGTGAATACATTTATAAGTTAGTAGAAGAAGTTTGAACAGGATGCGAAAACGGATAGGGAGCCAGTGAAGGGTCTTGAGGAGAGGGGTAGTATGAGTAAAGCGACCCTGGCGGAAGATGAGACGGGCAGCAGAGTTTTGAACCGACTGGAGAGGGGAGAGGTGACTGAGTGGGAGGCCAGCAAGAAGCAGATTGCAGTAGTCTAAACGAGAGGTGACAAGGGTGTGGATGAGGGTTTTGGTAGAGTGCTCGGAAAGAAAGGGGCGGATTTTATGGATGTTGTAAAGAAAGAAACGACAGGTCTTGGCGGTCTGCTGGATATGAGCAGAGAAGGAGAGAGAAGAGTCAAAGATGACCCCAAGGTTTCGAGCTGAGGAGACAGGGAGAATGAGAGAGCCATCAACAGAAATAGAAAACGGGGGGGAGCGGGGAGGTGGGTTTGGGGGGGAAAATGAGAAGCTCGGTTTTGGTCATATTTAATTTCAGGTGGCGTTGAGACATCCAGGCAGCAATGTCAGACAAGCACGCTGAAACTTTGGTTTGGATGCAAGGTGAGATATCAGGGGTAGAAAGGTAGATTTGGGAGTCATCAGCATAGAGATGGTAGGAAAAGCCATGGGTTGAGATTAATGAACCAAGGGAAGAAGTGTAGATAGAAAAGAGGAGGGGACCAAGAACAGAACCCTGAGGTACGCCGACAGGCAGAGGGATAGAAGTAGAAGAGGATCCACCAGAGTGAACACTAAAGGTGCGAAGGGAGAGGTAGGAAGAGAACCAGGAAAGGACAGAGCCCTGGAATCCAAGTGAGGACAGGGTATCGAGAAGTATGCTGTGATCGACAGTGTCAAAAGCAGCGGAAAGATCAAGAAGAATGAGGATGGAATATTGACCTCTGGATTTAGCCAGTAATAGGTCATTGGAGACTTTAGTAAGCGCAGTTTCGGTTGAGTGGAGAGGGCGAAAACCAGATTGTAATGGGTCAAGAATAGCATGTGAGGAGAGAAAATCAAGGCAGCGGCGGTGAACAGCACGCTCAAGTAATTTGGAGAGAAAAGGAAGGAGGGAGATGGGTCGGTAATTAGAGGGACAAGTAGGGTCAAGTGAAGGCTTCTTAAGGAGAGGTGTGACCACAGCATGTTTAAAGGCAGCAGGGACAGTCGCAGTGGAAAGTGAGAGGTTGAGAATGTGACAGATAAAAGGAATAAGAGTAGGAGAGATGGCATTAAGAAGGTGGGTGGGAATGGGATCAGAGGAACAGGTGGTACATTTTGAGGAAGAAAGGAGAAGTGTAGTTTCCTCAATAGTAACTTCAGGAAAGGAGGAAAGGGAATGAGGGGAAGGAGAGAGAGGGGAACGGACTAGTGGAGGGAGAGCTGGTGAGGTAGAGAAAGCAAGGTTTATCTTTTGAACCTTGTTGTGAAAGAATTCAGCAAGGGTCTGAGGAGATAATGAAGGGGGAGTTGGGGGAGGGGGCACCTTGAGGAGAGAGTTCAATGTGGTGAAGAGAAGTCGAGGATTAGAGCCAAGAGAGTTGGTCAGTTGGATATAATAATCCTGTTTGGCACATGAAAGAGCAGATTGGAAGGAGGTCAGCATGAACTTAAAGTGTAAGAAATCAGCAAGGGCCCGAGATTTCCGCCAGAGGCGTTCGGCGGAGCGGGTACAGGAACGTAGGTAGCGGATATTAGAAGTCAGCCAAGGTTGGGGTTTTGTACGCCTTACAGGGCGGGTCATCAAAGGTGCAAGAGTGTCTAAGGCAGAGGATAGAGTATTGTTGTAAGAAGAAACAGCCTCGTTGACAGACGTGGATGGTGCCATAGTAGAGAGGAGGTTTGAAACATGGGAGGATAGAGATGAAGGGTCAATATCGTGAAGATTCCTAGATAAATTAGATAGGATGGGAGGGAGGAGATTTAAGTGTGAAAGTTATAAGATGGTGATCAGAGGAGGGATGATCAGAGGCAAGGAAACTAGAAGGTGAACAGTTGGAGGAGAAGATGAGATCAAGACAGTGACCATTTTGATGAGTGGGGGAGGTGGAGCATAGTTGGAGATTAAAGGAGGACGTTAAAGCGAGTAACTTGGAAATATAAGAGTTGGAAGGATCATTAGCAGGAATATTAAAGTCACCAAGGATGAGAGAGGGGGAGGAAGGATCATGGAATCTCTATCAGCAGTTTCTCACTTTTCCTGTTGCATGCGTATTCGGTGATACCACTTATTCACTCATCTGGATGACCTCTGCTATTTCTAGGCAAGGCTTTACCTCTGTCTCCTTGGAAAGGGGAAATCTGGAGGGAAGGGTTTAAGAATCCTGAAAACAATTGATCAGGACTACAATTAAAGGTAGAGCTCATTATTTCATTCAAAAATGCTGAATTACTTCTAAATGACAAGCTATTTTGCTCCTACAGTCATTGTGGAGGAGTGGCCAAGTGGTTAGGGTGGTGGACTTTGGTCCTGGGGAACTGAGGAACTGAGTTCAATTCCCACTTCCGGCACAGGCAGCTCCTTGTGACTCTGGGCTAGTCACTTAACCCTCCATTGCCCCATGTAAGCCGCATTGAGCCTGCCATGAGTGGGAAAGCGCAGGGTACAAATGTAACAAAAATAAAATAGATACTACTGGAGATTCTACATGGAATGTTGCTACTATTGGAGATTCTACATGGAATGTTGCTATTCCACTAGCAACATTCCATGTAGAATCTCAGATAGTAGCAACAGTGGAGGAGTGGCCTAGTGGCTAGGGTGGTGGACTTTGGTCCTGGGGAACTGAAGAACTGAGTTCGATTCCCACTTCAGGCACAGGCAGCTCCTTGTGACTCTGGGCAAGTCACTTAACCCTCCATTGCCCCATGTAAGCCGCATTGAGCCTGCCATGAGTGGGAAAGCGCAGGGTACAAATGTAACAAAAATAAAATAGATACTATTGGAGATTCTACATGGAATGTTGCTACTATTGGAGATTCTACATGGAATGTTGCTATTCCACTAGTAACATTCCATGTAGAAGGCTGCGCAGGCCACATTGGTGATCTGCAAGGGCCGACTTCTACATGGAATGTTGCTAGTGGAATAGCAACATTCCATGTAGAATCTCAAATAGTAGCAACAGTGGAGGAGTAGCCTAGTGGTTAGGGTGGTGGACTTTGGACTGAGGAACTGAGTTTGATTCCCACTTCAGGCACAGGCAGCTCCTTGTGACTCTGGGCAAGTCACTTAACCCTCCATTGCCCCATGTAAGCCGCATTGAGCCTGCCATGAGTGGGAAAGCGCAGGGTGTAAATGTAACACCCCCCCCCCCCAAACATTGGCATACTGTCTGCAGCAAACCCTACACCAGCATTTGCATGGCAACAGGCCCCAATTCCCCCCAATGCAGCAGCCCGCCCCCCCCCCTCCCCCACCATGCAGGAGCAGGAAACCTGACTCAACCCCCCCCCCCAGTGACATGTGGGCTGGAGGTCCAGTGGACTTCCAGTCCCCCTAACACAGGTTTGGGGGGGGGCTGGAGATCCGGTGGGTGTCCAGCCCCCCCTAGCATCCCTTCACATGGAGCTCTGGTGGCCCAGTAGCAATCCTCCCTGATCTGGTGGTCTAGTGGCCCTCCCCCACCCCCCTACCTTTGTTGGAGGAGGGAGGCAGCCTTGCGGCCCCCATGGAAGAGGCCACCTCCCTCCTCCAATGAAGGCAGAGGGGTGGGGATGGGTCGCTAGACTAGGGTTACCATTTAGCTCCAGAAAAAGGAGGACAGATTGATCCAGTCCACGTTTTGCTTCCATTGAAAGCAATGGAAGTAAAACCCAGACTGGCTCAATCTGTCCTCCCTTTTCTGGAGTCATATGGTAACCCTACGCTAGACCACCATGTCGGGGGGGGGGGGGGGGGACTGACTCGCAGCCCACTGGGCCACCAGGGCTCCATGTGAGGGCTCCCACTGGATCTCCAGCCCCCCGAACCATTTTGACACATGCCCATTTTTTGCCAAAAAAGAGACCTTTTTTACAAGTGCGCTGAAAAATGGACCTGTGCACGTCCAATACACGCGTCTACACCAGCGCAGGCCATTTTTCAGTGCACCTTAGTAAAAGGACCCCTGATCGAGTCCCATTTTTCTGCAGCTTGAAAACATGGTCATTTGAGCAAGAGTTATCAGTTCTGATCTTGCACGTGGTGCACTTATATCCAGTTGACATTTAAGTAGATTTTGTTTTCTTTGTCAAGTCTGTATGACTATTGTTTTTGATCGATTTATTGGCCTTTGTTTGTTAATTATTGTATTGTATTTATTTCCTGATTGTGACTAGTGCAAGGAGTAGCTTATATTAATAACATACTACATTGTATTATGTTATGATTGGCTTATTTATTTGTTACATTTGTATCCCACATTTTCCCACCTATTTGCAGGCTCAATGTGGCTTACATAGTACCGTAAAGGCGTTCGCCAACTCCGGTATGAACAAATACAAGGTGATGTTATGGTAGAATAAGGTTCATTTGAACTTCCTTATTTACTTTTTTTTTTATTCCCTCAAACCTTTGTGATTCATTCAGTGATAAATTACTAAATAAACGTATTCGCAGCTGATTATGTAGTTTCAGTCAGAAAGAAAGAAATGAAAAATGAGTAACGCCTGAGGTTTCCGGAGCTCTGTTCATTAAAAACTTACGTGGTTGATTTTTTTTTTTTTTGCTTTCCTACAAACACTTTAGATAGGTCTGAACTAGAGAGTTGCACGGGGACAGAAATCCTACCCATCCCCGCCCGTCCCTGCTGGAATCTTACCCGTCCCCACCCATCCCCGCTGGAATCTTACCCGTACCCACCCATCCCCGCAAAAATTTAAACCATCCCAACCCGTCCCCACCCATCCCCGCAAGAATTTAACCCATCCCCACCCATCCCCGTAAGAATTTAATAGTACATAAAAGAAAGTTCCAGTCAGCTCCCTTTCTGGATTTGAGCCACAGCACTGTAGGCAAGGATGGACCGGAAGTTGGAACTTGGAACACTCTGGTGCGCACATGTAAGATTTGTCTCTGATTCACTGGGATTGTGTGCTGAGAGGCCGCCACATGCACGCGCCAGTAGGTCAGGTGACATCTGATTCTCGTGCCTGTGTCAGAGCTGAGATCTGTGCACCAGCCTGGGAGCAAAGAGGATTAATAGTAACATAGTAAGTGACAGCAAATAGACCTGAACGGTCCATCCACTCTGCCCAATAGTCACACTCATGATCAATTCATCATTAAATCAACGAGTGTGATATTATATACTTGATTATGGTCTTTCTTTCATGTTTCTAGAACAAAGACCACAGGAGTCTATCTGGCCCCATCCTTATGTTCCAACTGCTGGAGTTGCCATCGAAGCCCACTCCAGCCTATTCATGTTCTCATTTGTGGGACACAGACCGTAAAAGTCTGTCCAGCACTGTCCTCATGTTCCAGCCACTGAAGTTGCTGTCTAAGCCCTTTCCAGCCCATCCTACACCAGATTGCCATGTATGAGACACAGAACATACAAGTCTGCCAGGTATCAGCTCTAGTTCATCACAGCCAGAGTCGCCATCTATGCGTCACTTGACACATCCACACACATGCAGCCATTTAAGGTTAGCTTTTATATAACTTCCATTTTCTAATTAGAGATCCTCTGTGTTCATCCCACTCCTTTTTGAATTCCGTCATCATTTGTGACTCTACCACCTCCTTAATGGAAGACTTTCCACATTTATGCTGTTAAAGCAAGGAAGAAGAGGAGGAGGAGACAGCACTCAAATAAATTGGTATTCGGTAGATGAGAGGCTGGTGCAGGTGCAGCTTACACTTCCACGGGAAGCCCACAGAACTGGTTCCATCCCCGCGGGAACCCCGCAGAACTGCTTCCATCCCCGCGGGAACCCCGCAGAACTGCTTCCATCCCCGCGGGAACCCCGCATGAACTGCCTCCGTCCCCGCGGGAATTCCGCGGGTTCCGCGGGATTCCCGCGGGGACGGAAGCCGTGCAGCTCTCTAGTCTGAACCAAATGCATCTTACATATTATTGTTTATTATTATCATTCTTGCTATAAAACCCTTCTGCACAATAATCAGGGCAGTTTACAGGCTAAAATAAAGTTAGAAAGGAAAAACATCAACTGATAAGAAAAGTAAATGCAATGAAAAGGGAAGAGAGGGGAAAGGAGGGGTGAAGAAAGGGAGGGGAAAGAGAGGGGAGGAGGAAAGAGTGGAAGAGATCAGTCTATTTTATTCTAAAACCCCACCTCTTTCACATTGCTTTTGACTCCTAACCTTTACTCACTTGCCCTGTACCCCACCCTCTTTAATTCTCTTACCTCTTAGTTGTTCTGTCTGTTTACCTGTCTTATTTAGACTGTGAGTTCTTTGAGCAGGGACTGTCTTTTCATGTATGGTGTACAGCGCTGCGTATGCCTTGTAGCACTATAGAAGTGATAAGTACTAGTAGTAGTAATGTAGAAGCCTGCCCTTGCAGATCAGCAACGCGGCCGCGCAGGCTTCTCTTTCTGTGAGTCTGACGTCCTGCACGTACGTGCAGGACGTCAGACTCACAGAAACAGAAGCCTGTGCAGCCGCGTTGCTGATCTACATGGAATGTTGCTAGTGGAGGAGTAGCCTAGTGGTTAGTGCAGTGGAACATGGGATGTTGTTACTATTTGAGATTCTGGAATGTTGCTATTACTTGAGATTCTACATGGAATGTTGCTACTATTTGAGATTCTACATGGAATGTTGCTATTCCACTAGCAACATTCCATATTTAGATTGAGAGCTCTTTGAGCAGGGACTGTCTTTTCATGTATGGTGTACAGCGCTGCGTATGCCTTGTAGCGCTATAGAAGTGATAAGTAGTAGGAGTAGTAATATAGAAGCCTGCCCTTGCGGATCAGCAACGCGGCCGCGCAGGCTTCTGTTTCTGTGAGTCTGACGTCCTGCACAGAAACAGAAGCCTGCACGGCCGCATTGCTGATCTGCAAGGGCAGGCTTCTACATGGAATGTTGCTAGTGGAGGAGTAGCCTAGTGGTTAGTGCAGTGGAACATGGACTGTTGTTACTATTTGAGATTCTGGATTGTTGCTATTACTTGAGATTCTACATGGAATGTTGCTACTATTAGAGATTCTGTTGCTACTATTTGAGATTCTACATGGAATGTTGCTATTCCACTAGCAACATTCCATATTTAGATTGTGAGCTCTTTGAGCAGGGACTGTCTTTTCGTGTATGATGTACAGAGCTGCGTATGCCTTGTAGCACTATAGAAGTGATAAGTAGTAGTAGTACTGTCTTAAGGTTACTTCTCCAGGAAAGGACATGGAGAAGAGATGGGTTTTGAACACAGGTTTACATTTGGGATAAGAAAGCTCAATGCATAGAGATGTGGGTAATGCATTCCAGAGAGAAGGGGAAAGGTAGAAAAATGTACTTAGTTGTGTAGAAGCAAACTGAGAATGAAAAATAGAAGGAATGCAAAGACGGTGTTCAAAGGTGGAGTGAAGGGCATATAAGGAGAGAGAGAGTAGATGCTAAATAGGGTGGCAAGTCAGCATGTAGGGCTTTATGGGAAAGGGTTAATACAAAGTGATTTTCTTTTCAAAGAGACTTCCATGGGTGCAAAGCGTTTACTCACGTAAACTGGCTATCTACATTGGAGGTAATATTATAAACAACCTGAGCTTGTACAATAGCATTTTGTACCCTCCATGCTAAACTGCAGTAAGGCTTTTGAAATCACCATGTGGTAATTGCTAAGATTAATGCACGGTAACAAAATAAAAAATCTCTGTTAACTGTTGGATCTTCTTTCCCAGCAGTTTCACATTCAGTTAGCACAGAAACATTTCTTAACACGTATTAAAAGCAGGGCAAATAACGTAATATAGTTAGCTAGATCTATTCAAGTGGTATGAACTTCCTCTACGTTAATTATTAGGCATGGCACTCACATTTTGCATTGGCTGTTAGCAGATAATGTGCAGTCATAGTAAATGATGGCAGATAAAGACCTGTACGGTCCATCCAGTCTGCCCAACAAGATACTTTATATGTATACCCGAGTTTGATTTGTCCTTGCCTTTCTCAGGGAACAGACCGTAGGAGTCTGCCTAGTACTGTTCTTGTACTAAGTTCTGAAGCTAACATCGAAGCCCCTTAAAATTGACACTCCAGCCCATCCATATCTATTCAGTCACGATCAGGGCGTAGACCGTAGAAGTCTGCCCAGGTCCCATTTTGTTTCCCAATTACCGGCGTCGCCACTCAATCTCCGCTAAGATTCCGCTGAACCATTCCTTCTAAACAGGATTCCTTTGTGTTTATCCCACGCATGTTTGAATTCCAATACCGTTTTCATCTCCACCACCTCCCGCGGGAGAGCATTCCACATATCCACCACCCTCTCCGTGAAAAAATACTGCCTGACGTTAGTCCTGAGTCTGCCCCCCTTCAGTCATTTCTGCATTAAACTGCACTATCATGTTAAGAGTTAATAACGCTTAGGGGACAATTGTGTTAACAGGGTGCTCCATTTTAGGAGCAGGGAGCGCTTATTCTATAACCGCATCTGGGCATGCAGATTCCTTTTCAGAATATTAACATAAACCTGAATTGGCATGCCTGTAAATTTAGGTACAAACACTTACGACAGGTCAGTGGATGCGGCTAAGTGTACCATATAATGTGTGTAACATAGCATTCTAGCTTTCCTTCCCCCAGTCCCCTCCCCAGAATAACATTTCTCTCTTCTCCCTGCTTTCCTCTTCCCAGCACCCCCTCCAGAATATTTTTTCCTCTTTTCCCTGAGTCCTCCTCCCCCCAAATACCCCCAGAATATTTTGTACTCTTCCTCCTGTCCCCATCTGGAATATTTTGGCGTTTACATTGTTTCCAATAAAAAGTCTCTTCTTAATTTAAAAGTCATAATGTTTTCAACAGTGGCGTAGCCAAGGGTGGGCTTAGGTGGGCCCATGCCCACCCACTTTGTGTTCAGGCCCACCCAGTAGCAGCATACCTATGATGTGGCTGGCAGGGATTCCCAAGCCCCACCAGCCAAAAACTCCCAACAAGTGTCCCTCCTGCATACCTTGTAAGGAGCAGATCTTCGCCTGCAGTGAACAGTGACACACATACTGCTCGCACCGGCCCCACAGCCTTCCCTCTGAAGTATTTCTGCCTAGGCGGAAACAGGAAGTTGCATCAGAGGGAAGGGTGTGGGGCCAACATGAGCAGTGTGTATTAGTTGCTGCTCGCTGCTGGTGAAAATCTGCTATTTAAAAGGTATACGGGAGAGGGGGAATGTTTGAGAGACCATATGGCATGCAGGCGAGAGAAGGAGAGACCAAATCACGTGTGGGACGGGGCAAGGTTCTTCTGCCCACCCATCTTGGGCCCAGGCCCACCCAAAATTGGGTGTCTGGCTACGCCCCTGGTTTTCAAACTTACTTAGTCATAGATGTAGAAGAAGACCAATGATAAAAAGTCACCAAAATGCCAGAAGCAAAGTTTATTAAATGACATAAACCCAACAAGTCATGTTTAGGCAGATGCCTGCATCAGGGGTGCGATTTTGATTGTCAAAGGGTTAAGTTTTCCAAATATTGAAGAAAAAAAAGAGAACAACTTTCCTGTAAGCAGGATTTAAATGTAGCTGGTGTAAAACTGCCTGTGAACAGCGATGCAAAATCTTGGGGACCTACTCAAACAGAGAAAAATAGTTCTAAATATACAAACTGAACTGTTAAAATGTAGGATAATTTTTCCTGATACGGAATATACTTTTCATGATCTAGATCATCTTTCTGAATTTATTAAGTCTCATACTGACCCAGATGTATTGTAAAAGTAGGGATTCTTGGCAATTCCACATTCAGTTTGGTGTTCGCTTTACTGTTGGGATTCAGTGTTTAACTTTTCCCTCTATGAAACACATCAGCATTACTCGATCTCTGTAATTTTGGACCTTTAACACATTAAATTGATGCTTATTAATGTGGAAGGGCTATCACGAAAATTTGCTAAAATTTGCCGCTGGGTATGCACCCTGACAGATATTTAAAAAGTGAGAAGAGTTATAATGAAGCTTAAGCAATGGCCTACAGTTTAGTCATGCATCTGGGTTGCAAAGCAACGGGAACAGTATATGATCTGGGGAGTGATTCAAGGTGGCCAAACAGGTAGAGAAGGTGTTGGCAAAAGCCAGTTGGATGCTTGAGTGCCTAGGGAGAGGAATGGCCAGCAGGAAAAAGGAGGTGACACTATCTCTGTTAAGACTCTGGTGAGATGTCTTGTGGAACAAAGTGTGTGGTTCTGGAGACAGCAAAAGACCATAAATCAGATAGATTCAATCCAGAGTGTGGCTACTAAAACAGCCTTCATAGGCATATGGGGACAGATTTAAAGATCTAAACGTGTTCCCTGGAGGAAAGAAAGAAATAAAAGATACAATAGAGACATTTAAATAACTTCAATTTAAAAAAATAGTTTCGGAGGCAGGTCTCTTTTAACGGGATGTACAAATTCGGGATTCTCTGCCAAAACCGGATGTGGAAGCCTTGACGAACCATTTTTCTGATAAGGTGGTTGGATTACGGGTGGATGTGGGGAAGGAGGGCAGCGTAGGAGGAGTTCAGGATCCAGGATAGATAGGTCTCGTTTAGAGAGAGAGTTGGGGTAGGATGGTTAAAGGAGACTGAGGAGTTTTTAGTATACCCACTCAGGCAGAATTTGTTCAGTTTGCTAGCAAACTATTTTGGGGGGGGGGGGGGAGAAGGGGGGGTCAGTTAAGGACCTTTATCAAGGTTAAGAAAGCAGTCCTATGGGTTATTATATTTGATGTATTCTATAGCTTGTAAGAGCCTGGAGGAGGGGAGAGTACTGGTGGGTTGGAAAAGAGCAGTTGTCCATCCTGTCCTAAAGGATGTTAATAAGGATAGTACAGAGGTATCCAATTATGGGCCGATCTCTAACCTCTGTTGTCCTGAGAAACTGGTTGAGAAGATTGTGCGGATATGGTTGAAGCCCTTAGTCCTTACCAGTCAGGTTTTAGAACAGGTAATGGGACAGAAACATTATTGACTTTACTCCTTTCTAATGTTAGGGGGCAGGTGGACAGAGAAAAGGTTACTTTGGCAATAACATTAGATCTGACATCAACTTTTGATCTATTGGATCATCAGATGTTATTGTACAGGAAGCCAGTGAACAGACAACAGTCTATAAAGTGCTCTGTGGGATGCCCCAAGGGTAATCTTTGTCTCCTATTTTATTTTATTGAACCTTTAGTTTGGCTGATCCAAATATATCTGACTGAAGTCTACGTATATGCTGATGATATTTTGTTAGTCTGCTATTGTGATCCTCATGATCTGGAAACGGACTCCTTGAATGACTGCTTGGTTGCTATTGCTGGATGGCTGGAAAGAAATAGACTGAGTTTAAATGTTGACAAATCTATAGATTGTTGGTTGACAAGGCATTTATCTAGGCCACTGACGTTGCCTAATTTTTTGGAAGGTCGTGTGACCTTATGTGACTCATTTCATTATTTGGGTGTTGTCCTGGATACTCAGTTAAGGTTTGAGCAACAAGTGTCGAAAGTGGTATGTTCAGGATTTTATGAACTGCATAGGTTACACTTGGTGCGTCCTTATTTTGGCAATGAGATCTTGCATTTGTTTCTCCATTCCCTGGTTATTGCTATGGACTTGGGTTTTGCCCATTATCTTCTTAAAAGATTGCGAACATTGCAAAATGCTAGTATTAGGCTTTTGGGAGGGGTTGGATGGCGAGAACATGCTACACCTCTATATATTCATTACTATTGGCTCCCGATGGAGTATAGGCTTATGTTTAACCCATAAGGTAATATAGGGAGGGACACCTGCGTATTTGGTTCCACTGATAAAATTCTATCATCCACGGCGGACTCCACGGTCTTAGCTGTGCTGACTTTCTCTAATACACAGAGAGCACGTCTTTCAGTAACACAAGGCAGTGCCTATTTTTGGCACACAACTTATTTAAGGAATCATTTGTCTTATGGTTTATGGACTGAAACTTTCAGGAGCCAAATTAAGTCAAAATTGAAAACTTATCTTTTCCAGCAGGCTTTTGGTGGTTTTGGTTAGCTAGAATACTATCCTGGAAGATCTGAGGGGATGCTTAATAGTATGGATGAAGTTGATTTTACGATTATTCTTGGGTGAATATTATGTTGTTGCTTTCCTTTAATTAATGGTGTTCTTTTCTAATTATTTTGATTGCAAACCACTCTGGCCATTTGAAGAGTGGTATATCAAATTTTTGTAAAGTATTAAACTATAAATTGAAGGGTTAGCTAATGAAATATTTATTTAACAGAAAGGCCAAATGCCTACGACAAGACTTAGCTTACACAGACACCACATCAGAAACTATACTGCTAACCAGGCTGACACCTTTGTAGGATAGCATTTTGCCAGACCAGAGTATTGCACTACTGACTTTAAGGTGGGAATACTAAAAGAAAATTTCAAAACCATTCAGGAATTTAAAATCTTTGAAGTTAAAATGATGAAATATTTTGGCACCCATCAGACAGGACTTAACAAAGATCTAGGTTTCCTATCACATTATAAACCATAAACTTATACTACTTTGTCACCCTCTGATCAGCCATCCATCTCTCCCTATTTCTTATCCCCCCCCCCCCCCCCCTCCTTGGAATGCTTTTATGTTTCACAGATATACTCTGATATACGTCATCATTTCAGATCTGCAGAAGAAGGGTTACCTTCGAAAGCTCATCAAAAAATGTTTTGTTAGTCCAATAAAAAAAAAGGTATCATCTTATTTTCTTTGTCTTGTTTTATTTCTATTTATTACCTTTATAAGTGGACTAACAAGGCGACCACACCACTTTACCCATTTGTTATTCCAATGTCATTTCTGCTGGATACATTTCCTGTTTCTGATTTTTCTAATTAGATAAAACCAAAACACCCTAGCAACTGAATCTCCGTTGTGAAGGGATCGAGTGAGGTCTCATTACCACATATATCTGTCACTTGTTTCAGCAGCAAGCACAGCCCAGTCCTACAGTCAATAAACACAGAATCTATTAACAAACGCTACTGGCCTCAATTTTCAGAGCAAGTTACGCATTGATTTGCAGCCGAAACATACAATTTCTCTATCCTTGTATTTTCAAACATTACAGTATATGGACATTGGTTGAAAATTCTTCTAACCAGCCTAACACTATTTGTACACTGAAGGAGTGTGGTTTGGGGCAAATGTTAACCATATAGCAGTAATGCTCAGCTGTTATATGGATAGTTTATACATTTAATTTATGCCTGCCAAATAGCAAGTCTGAACTAATGGATAACGGCTGCAGCAGTCACCGTGCTTCACACACTGACCTGCGTGTAAGTGGTACTGAATATATAGTTTAGTTTGCTGTAATAAAACTTGATATACCGCCCTTCACGATCAGAGCGGTGTTCAATCACAAATTAAAAGCAGTTAGAAAGGAACTACAAAATATGACAGGAAAGGGAGAGCGGAGACAAAACAAGCACACACATTAAAAAAAAAAGAGTTAAAATTATACATTTTTAAACTGAATTTTAAGTAGGCAGTGGGCCCTGGGCTCCCTAAGTTGGCACCAAAAGGAAAGGCAGCGTTAAACAAATGAGCTCTGAGCAAGGACTTAAAACGGCAAAAAGACTGTTCAGAATGAAGGGATAGGGGAAAGGCATTCCAAAGAGAAGGGCCCAAACAAAAGAAGGCAGAATGACAGTGGATTCCAGACAAGAAAGATGAATTGAGGGGACAGAAAGACGGGAGGCAGAGATCGAACAAAGGGGGCAGGAGGGAGTGTATGTATTAATTTAAAAGCTGCATCCGTGAATACCAACCCCACAATTATTTATTTACTGGGATGTATTAACTGCCTTTATGAAAAGATTCACCCAAGACGGTTGTACAGCCGGTACAATTTAACATAAAACTTACAATTTTGTTAACAGCATAACAATAGTAAAAATGACTAAATATAAACATAAATATGATAAACGAGGTAAACTTGAGGACAGCAAATTAAAACCTAATAATAGGATTACCATGAAACAGTGTAATATTAAAAAGTTCCTCCAATAATCCTGACACACTGAAGGACAAAGGAATTTGGAAACACAGACTATGCTGCCCATTCAGTCTGCCCAATGTGGGTGTCATTTTATAAAGCTTTTTTTCCCACATGTAAGTACATTTTACAAGTGGAAAACCGAGCAAGAGGTATACATACATGAAAAGTAGGTGCATCAAAAGAAAGTGCTTAGGTATTTCCAGGTGTGTAGTGTGGAGGTCAGAAAACATGCACTTTTTATAAAAGACCATAGAAATGGAAATGGAAATGGAAACCCAACTGAACAACTCCAAAATCAACACACAACTTCCACTGTGTACAGGTGATATGGACCTCAGCAGTGTCCCTCACCGATACCCAGCTCTAAACCAGCGAGACTCATACACCCACCTCGTCATTGGCCACCCACACAGATAATGTATCTTCGCAGAAAATATCTTAAGAAAACACTTATTTAACTATCATTGTCTTTTTAGAATGAGTGGTGGAGTCATCTTATGGTTAGTGCAGTGGGTTGCAGACCTGGGGAACCAGGTTCAATTTCCTCTGCAGCTCCGTGTAACTCCGGGCAAGTCACTTAGTACCTCCATTGCCCCATGCACAATATATATTACTTAGATTGTGAGCCCATTAGGGACAGTACTAGTACCTGTCAGGGGCGTAGCTACGAGGGGCCACGGGGGCATGGGCCCCCACAGATTACGCCCTGGCCCACTCTACTGCCGGTGGCCGCATTGGGCCGGCGGTAGTCCAAGAAGAGCAAGCGGTAAGCCTGCATTGGGCTTACCGCCACTCTATAAAATGGCCCCGTAGTCTTTTCTTCTGCAAAGATCTCCTCTTTCTCTCAGCCAAGCTTGAGTCCTTTGCCTACCTGCTGCTATTTCCTGATCATCTTTACTATCTTTGTTTGCCTGGGTCAGCCAGGGTACGACATTCTCTGTGACCTGATCTAAGGCTCTGCTCCTATTGGTCCCTTTGCCTTGCTCCTTGGCCTTGTGGGTGTTCTTCTTGCTCCCTTCTGCCCCTGGAAACCAGTCGCCTCCATTTTGATTAAGGAGCATGTGCTCCCCTGTTCCCCTGAAGTGAACTCATTTATTTATTTTATTTATTTGTTGCATTTGTATCCCACATTTTCCCACCTCTTTGCAGGTTCAATGTGGCTTACAATACATCATGGATAGTGGAAATAAGAAAAGAATAGACATTTGGAGTTACAGAAGGATTTTGGTTTGTTTGGTAGTGGAATACATGATAGTACTAAGACAGAAGGCATTATTAGACATTTCTGGATATCTATGGGGAATTTCACATGTGTTGATCTTTGTGGTATATTTTGTCAAAGAGATGGGTCTTCAGCAGTTTGCGGAAGTTGGTCAGTTCATGGATCGCTCTTATGTTGCGTGGCAGCGCGTTCCAGAATTGCGTGCTCATGTAGGAAAAGGTTGATGCGTGCATCAATTTGTATTTTAGACCTTTACAGTTGGGGAAATGAAGATTAAGGAATGTGCGAGATGGTTTTTTGGTATTCCTGGGTGGTAGGTCGATGAGGTCTGACATGTAGGCTGGGGCGTCGCCATGGATGATTTTGTGAATTAGGGTACATACTTTGAATGTAATGCGTTCTTTGAGTGGGAGCCAGTGTAGCTTCTCTCGTAGGGGTTTTGCACTTTCATACTTTGATTTCCCGAATATGAGTCTGGCTGCCGTGTTCTGGGCTGTTTGGAGTTTTTTGAGTATTTGCTGTTTGCAGCCAGCGTAGATTGAGTTACAGTAGTCTAGATGACTGAGTACCAATGATTGTACCAGATTACAGAAGACGTTCCTTGGGAAGAATGGTCTTACTCTTTTTAATTTCCACATTGAGTGGAACATCTTCTTGGCTGTATTTTTTGCGTGATTCTCAAGTGTTAGGTGTCGATCAATGGTAACCCCACAAATTTTTAGGGATTTCGAAATTGGTAAATTTAGTTTTGGTGTGTTGATAGTGGTACATTTGTTCGTGTTGTGTTGGGAGGTGAGTATTAGGCATTGGGTTTTTTCTGCGTTGAGTTTCAACTGAAATGCATCTGCCCAGGAGTGCATGATATGTAGACTTTGGTTGATGTCTTTGGAAATTTCTGTTGGGTCTTGTTTGAATGGGATGTAGATTGTTACATCATCAGTGTATATGTATGGGTTGAGTTTTTGGTTTGATAGTAGTTTGGCTAAGGGTATCATCATTAGGTTGAATATGGTCAGTGAGAGGGGGGATCCTTGTGGAACTCCACATTCAGGTGTCCATGTGGCTGATGTAACCGAATTTGATGTCACTTGATATGAGCGTGTGGTTAGGAATCCCTTAAACCAATTAAGAACGTTGCCTCCGATGTCGAAGTATTCGAGGATGTGTAGTAGAATTCCATGATCAAACATGTCGAAGGCACTAGACATGTCGAATTGTAGAAATAGTATGTTTTTGCCGGTTGCAATTGCTTGTTTGTATTTGGTCATGAGCGTAACTAGTACTGTTTCAGTGCTATGATTAGAACGAAATCCTGACTGGGAATCATGTAGTATTGAGAACTTATTTAGATAGTCTGTGAGTTGTTTGGTCACCTACTACTACTAATAATAATCATTTCTATAGCACTACTAGACATACGCAGCGCTGTACACATTATATGCAGGTACTTTCTCTGTCCCTAGAGGGCTCACAGTCACCATCCCTTCTGTTATTTTGGTTATTAAAGGAATGGACGCTACTGGTCTGTAGTTGGTTAATTCTCTCGCATTTTTCTTTGCGTCTTTGGGTATGGGGGTGAATGTTTCCTTTCTCCTTTGGGAAGAGTCCATTTTGTAGCATAAAATTCAGGTGTTTCGTTAGGTCTGTTATAAATTGTTGAGGGGCCGATTTCATGAGGTTATTTGGGCAAATATCTAGTTTGCAGTGAGATTTGGCGAATCGTTTAAGCGTTTGGGAGATGAGATCTTCTTTACTATCTTTGTTTGCCTGGGTCAGCCAGGGTACGACCTTCTCTGTGACCTGATCTAAGGCTCTGCTCCTATTGGTCCCTTTGCCTTGCTCCTTGGCCTTGTGGGTGTTCTTCTTGCTCCCTTCTGCCCCTGGAAACCAGTTGCCTCCATCTTGATTAAGGAGCATGTGCTCCTCTGTTCCCCTGAAGCAAACTCATCTTTTTACCTCCTCCTACCCCGAACCCTACCTCTGAATTACTTTCATCTACCAGCCAATTCTCCCATCTATGCCATAAAGCTTTTTCTCTTCAGAACTCCACCTTCATTTCCAGCTACTGCCTTCAGAAATTCAAAGTCTCTCGTCTAAGGGCAGCAAGCTTTTGAAAACCTACAAACTGTGACTAAATTAGCTACATTTATTCAATAAAGTAAATTTCAGAAAAAAGAACAGAGACTTCCTGCATGTGCTGATGTGCAAGAGGTTATACCGCCTGGATATTAGAGAATGAGCCCAGATGCATTAAAGTCGTTGGTAATTGCCGTTCCCTACCGATTCCATAGCGAATCGGTAAGGAACGGGAATTCACTAAGGAAAGGGAATGGAAATGAGCTACTCGTTGTAGCTCTGTTGCATTCACCATTACCTCGGTAGCCAGTCGGAGAATCGGGACGTCCCATTCGGTTATGCTCCTCTTCCAGGTCTCTTCAGCCAATCAAGCTTGCTGGTGTCAGCTAAATGCACTCTGATTGGCTGAAGAGACCTGGACGAGGAGCATAATCGAAAGGGACGTCCTGATCGATTTGCACGTCCCCGATTCCCTTCTCCTCGCACAGCTACAGAAGGTGAGCAGCGCCGGGGAGACAAAGCTAAAAAAAAATGGTGAAAAGACAAATAAAAGACGTTCCTCACAAGCGCAGGTAGAGTACGTCGATAAAGGACGCCCCTTACGTGAGCTCGCTGCTTTTATTTTTCTTTTTTTACCTTTTATTGGGGCCCTTTTCCTTTCTGATTCCCTCACAGGAGCCCCAACGAGAGGTGCAGACTCCCGTTAGGGTTCCCACGGTAAGGGAATCGGAAAATGGTAGTGCATCTCATTATAAAAGCCTTTGGATAATTTGCATTCCGTTTCCGTTGCCTGCTACTGTGACAGGGAAAATGCCCTTAGTGCATGCCCCCGGTAAACTACTTGCGTTTTAATCTGGCTGGAACCAGTTTAAAACACAAGTTGCGGGCTTGTTAGGTTTAGTGCATCTGGCCCTGAGTATGTTCTAAGAGGACCAGGAACACCATTAGGATCTGTAAAGTAACATTTCACTGCAGTCTTCCCAGAGCTGATGAACACACAGGCTGAACTCAGTCCTGAATCAGTTACAGGATTTCCTTTCCCTCTCCTTCTGCTTCCTGCCCTAAAATACACTTGCCTTTGCAACTCTGATTTCTGGCCCACGCATTTCTTTCATACCAGGTTCAAAACACTACACAATGCTTTACTGCTCATTTTTTCCTGCAGCTTCCCTTTCCTATTTCATGATCGTTTGTCCGCAGCAGCACAAAGGGCTTACAGAAGGGACTAGCACACTGTCAGTACAGACAACTCAAACTATACAGCACTGGCTATCCAGATCATGGTTTCTTTCTCACCCATCAGAGGTTCAATAAAACCAACACGGAATGGACTTTGCCAGATAATCGTAGAAATTGATTAACTACTGCAGTAAAAAAAAATGATTCCCAGAAAGCGATAATAATATAGTGGCATTTCTGATTACTTCTACAGCACAATGTGCTGCTTGAGGTAATTTACAGCAAAATCAAAGTAGTATCCCACAGGGAGAAAGGGTGTGAACCAAGGCCTCCAGGTACGTATTTCTGTTTTCCAACTGTTGTGCATCACATGACAAGTCCTGCCTTCAGCTGCGTTTTCACCCATTTGGACCCTGAAGTTCAGAAATCTATGACCTATACCAGAGCAATAGAATGTGATCAGAACACACCAGCCAAGCACTGAACTTTCTGCTCTGCTAATATGTTTACATTTGTTTATTAATGCATGATAATACTGTTAATGGATGTCAGCAGTTGTGTGTGTGTGTGTGTGTGTTCACATTTTAATTTATGGATGACATCTGAACCCCAAATTAAAAACAAATACTAGAACAAATAGTAGAAAATTGTTCTTCCTGAAAGCCAAAAAATGACCTTCTTTAGACTGGTCAACGCCTGAAGCTTCCAGATCTTTCCCTAAAGTGAATTCTAAATAGGAAAACGCAAAAATGACCAAGTACAACAATATAACCACAGCTGCAGTTTCCTCCCTTAGCAGAGACACCTTGAAAAGCTACAAAATGTGAAACGTAATCCCTTCCTTGCACGATTTTCCTATCAGAGCTTTTGCCTCATATGTTCCTCCCAGGGATGCAGGAGAAAATAGTTCTTTGAATAATTCATATGCAACTAGGCCCCTGATGGCGAACCTATGACACGCGTGTCAGCACTGACACGCGTAGCCATTTTTGATGACACGCAGCGCCGCCGCAGTGTGGTCCGCCCTCCCTCCTCGCTCCCGGAAACTAACCTTAAAGCCTCCTTTTACGTCGCAGCAAGCAGCAGCAGGGCAGGCCACTCCTTCCTTCCGTGTCCCGCCCTCGCCTGACGTAACGTCCGCGAGGGCGGAGCACAGAAGGAAGGAGGAGAGGTCTGCCCTGCTGCTGCTTGCTGCGACGTGAAAGGAGGCTTTAAGGTTAGTTCTGGGCCCGGTAGCAGGTGGAGGGGGGGGCCCAGCAACCTCGGGTGGGCAGCGATCTCGGGTAGGGGGGGGGCCCGGGGGCGGTCCTAGTAGATTTTTCTCGAAGTGACACACCACCCGAGTTATGCTCGGTTTTTTCGCGAATTTTGACACACCAAGCTCAAAAGGTTGCCCATCACTGACCTAGACCATAAGCAGCAATAATGCTCTGAATGAAAGGGCGTTGAGTTTAACAGCTAACAGAACATAACCTTTAGGTCCTCCCTTCTCCATCAGGGATTTCTTATCAGAATTTTTTTTTTAATGGAAGGCTTACATTGCTCTTCAGTACCTAGAATAATTAGATATTACAAACAGAAAAACTCAACCTGAGCTGTTCAGCTCTTGAAATATGTACATACTGGTTTCTGCGTTGAATTAATTTCTGAGGAAGTTCTAGATCTTAAAGTTTTTGAATGCTTCTCCTACATAGCTATTCACACCATTTCATATCTTTGTAACTTTTTTTTAAACTGTGCGTATAACTATTAAAATTCCATGCAGAAACTTACATGCAAAAATCATGAACAGAGAATAAACAGCTGAAGAGTGGACTATGGAAAACGTGTGGCCACTGCAAAAAGGGGAAAGGATTTGGCAGTACGTTTTTACTACTACTTAACATTTCTAAAGCGCTACTAGGGTTACGCAGCGCTGTACAGTTTAACAAAGAAGGACAGTCCCTGCTCAAAAGAGCTAGCAAAAAAGGTGCCGGTACTCAAATGCTAGGCCACCCTTCAGGAGTGAGGTGATCACTGAGGGATCCACCCCACAATAGCCAGGCCCCCTGCAACCAGTCACAGAATCTATGACAAGGCAGAATTGGTGTGTAGAGCCTGAGCTCTTTCATTAAAACTTGGGGTCCATGGGTCAATTTTAGCAGACAATAGAAAAGGTGCCGGTACTCAGTACCCCCAAGTACCCCCTCAAAAAAAGCCCTGGGATTTGGGGTTTAGCAAACCCCTTTCTCAACTTTAGTTCAAGATGAGTTACATTCAACGATAGTAGGCACATTTCTCATTCTTTTTTATTTTTAGCAGTTCGACTATGGAATAATCTTCCTGTAGATTTACGTTTAATGAGTTGCTATTACTCTTTTTGTAAAGCTTTCAAAACTTATCTGTTTGCTAAGATATGTTATTTTAGGCTGATTTTTTTTCATTTCTGATTCTTTGTAATTCTTGATGTTTTGTATCAATACCTTTACTTTTATTGTATCTCGCCTTGAATCTTGGGAAGTTTAATGAGCTAGGGTTGGGAGAATCAGTGCTTAATTGGTTCAAAGGTTTTTTAGAAAATCATAGTTACTGTGTCTTGAAAGACAGAATGTGTTCCAGGACGTTGAAATCTTCATGCACAGTGCCTCAAGGATCCCCCTATCTCTCCATTATTATTTAATCTCTACATGTCAGATTTAGGTACCATTATTTGGCCCAAAGATAAATATATGTTTTCTTAAGCTGATGATATCGTTCTGGTTCCAGTTTTCTCCTGATTTAACTAACATTCTCTTTTTTTTTAAAATTATTTTATTGATAATACAACAATATACAAACATAGCAAGATAATACCAGACATCATCAACCTGTGTCTATTCTATAGTCCCACTCCCTCCCTCCCTCCCTCAGTCAGTGTTAACTAACATTCTCAGCAATTAACCAATGCATTACTATTGCGAGATCTCGGGCTTATAGTCATTTTTTTAACACTGAATACGCATAAGACTAATATTTTATGGTTTACTAACATCTTGTCTGTTACTCCTGCTTCAGTTCCTTTTTTGAATGGATTAGTGTTGCCAGTGAATCAGTAGTCTCGGGTGTTGGGAGTTAGTTGGATTCCTCCTTGTCATTTGAGTTAATATCTTGCTCAAAAAAGGGTTTTTCAGATTGAAACAATTAAGATCCATTTGTTTCAATTGTCATAAAGAGCACTTAGCTCTTGTGGTTCAGGTGATTATTTTATTTGTTTAGATTATTATAATTCTGTTTATATTGCTCGTCCTCGAACATTATTAACCCAAATAGCAATTACTGCAGAATACTGCAGCAAGAATGACTTTCCATCGCTCTAAGTTTGATAGTGTTGCCCCTTTGCATTGGTTGCCAGTATCAGCAACAGAGTGATGTTTAAGGTGTTGTGCTATGTTCACAAATCCATTTATGGTGTGGCTCCTATCGATCTAATCAATCTATTAGACTTTTGCTTTTTTTTATCTGCTAATATCTGTCATTCGAAACATCGCTGTTTATTGGCCAATCCATCTCTGGAATGTTTACATTACAGTAAACATAGGAAAGCTTCTTTTTCCATTTCATTTTTTATTTGGAATGACTTGCCGCTGACACGTAGGTTAGATAGGTCATAATTTTCTTTCAGGAAAAGACTGAAAACCCATCTTTTTCAGACATTTTTTTTATCTGAAATGTCTTAGGTATGTTAAATCGTGTGGTATGATCCTTTTCAAGGGTTTATATATATTTTATTGTAAACTGCATAGGACCTTTTTAAGGAAATTCAAGTATTTATTTTAAGTTCTGTTTATTTGTGAGTCAAAGAGAATGATATATAACTCTTGCAAGGCAAATACAATCTGTCCTTAATTACAATTTACAACTTAACCTTCTATAAACATACAGGTATTTATAACTCTCTTCTTTAACCATAGTCTCACATAAATATCAACGAGTACTCACAACTTTTCACCCTTCCCCAAGTCCCACCCTCCACCCACCCTTAATCTTTGTCTAGTACATTGCATTCCTAGTGATCTCTAACACACACACACTGGATTATGTGTTCATGAGGTATCCTTTTGCCATTGGGGTCAATGTTTGCCAAAGTGGGGTCCATATATGGAAGAAAACTGGTTCTGTAAATTTTAAGTCAGACTTTGCCACTTGTCTCTCAAACTTCATAGGTGCGATCATTAGGCTTCGCCATTGCTGAATTGTGGGGCTGTTAGGAGAAATCCACTCACTCAAGATTAATGCCTTGGCTATGGTGGTCGATCTTTGCACAAACCCCTTAAAGCCTGCCGGGGTAGGGATAGCCAGTGAGGGTTGCCCAAATAGTAGCAATGGGTCGCGTCTCCATTTAGAATGCCACATTCTCGAGGTATAGTTTAGGAGACGAGACCAGAATAACTGAATTTTAGGGCAGGACCAATACATATGTCCCAAGTCTGCACCCAGGGCCAGGCACTTAGGGCATGCTCCATCAGGGGAGACGCCTACATAAAATGCTCGTCACGGTGGCATATGAACTCGTAAAGCAAACATATTCCAATTCCTGATATGCCACCATCTTTGAAGAACACTTAATGCTGAGAACAAAACTCTGTAGCATGGATCTAGATACTGTAACTGCCAAATCTATGCTCCAGGCTCCGGCCAAAGCAGAGAAGTTAGGCTCTTGCACAGAATCTCTAATGTGCCTATGGTGCATTCTCAATGGAACTTTGTCTTGTGCCTGGAAGGAAAATACTGATGACAACTCTTCTTGAACGTCTTCTGTCAATGACTCCCAAGGTAAACTTTGTACATAATGTCTCAGTTGAAAATAGTGGAAATAATCAGAAGGTGGTAATGAGTATTGGGACTGCAAATCTGCAAATGTTTGTAACTGACCCTCCTCTGTTAAGATTTGTATGAGATACTGTAATCCTTTCTGTTTCCATCTGCTGAAGGCTGGATATATGTTGCCTGGCGAAAATTTAGGGTTGGCACAGATCGCCATGAACGGGGTTATTCTCGCTGAAAATTGGTGGTGGCGGCAAATCCACTTCCATGTTGCCTTGGCTGTGGTAAGAATATGTGAAGTTGCTAGTACAGCTGGAATCGGGCCCCCACCCACGTGTAGAAGACAACTAAAGTGCGTGTCCTGGGTGAGTGCTGTTTCTATTTTGGTAGCTGAGAAATCAGTAGTAGAGCGAAACCAATCAGAGATGTGACGCATTCCGCTGGCTATGGAGAGGTGACGTATACTCAAGAGTCCCAGTCCTCCATATTCTCTTGGAGTGTACAAAGTCTTTATAGGTAGTCGAGCCCTTTTTCCTCTCCATAAGAATATTTGTAATTGTTTATTCAGTCTCTGCTCATCTTCCACTCTAAAGTAGAGTGGCAGTGTCTGAAACATATATAGCCATCTTGGCACAATCAAAATGTTATATAACGTTATTCTGCCTAACAGTGATAAAGGATAATCTTTCCATAATTTCAACTTACATTAGCCTGGTATAACCTCGTCAGGTCCTGTGTTATATAGGTGCCTAAATATTTAATTTTTTCTCCCGCCCAAGTTAAAGGGGCATCTCTCTCACCCGAACCCTCGTCTAAGGGGTATACTTTGAGACCTATCGATTTTTGAACATTCAACGTAAAACCAGAGAGTCCTCCAAATACCTGAATTAAGTCAATCAATTTTACTAGTGAGACTTGTGGTTGGGTAGTGATTATCAAGAGATCGTCTGCAAATGCCAGGGCCTTGATTAATTCTCCACCTACTCGAATACCTGGGATTTCAACTGAATATTTGATAGCTCTCAAAAGGGGTTCCATGGCTAAAATGAATAAAGTCGGTGATAGAGGGCAACCTTGTCTAGTGCCGCGTTGAATTGGAAATTGAAATATATAAGGCTGTGGATTAGATTAGATTAGGTCTCAAACTGAGGGAGCTGGTGGGTTACAAATCCTCTATAACATAACATTTCTGTCCCCTGGCAGCTTACAATCGAAAGGAGCAATCCTATCTCGGCACCTCCATTCAGGTGCCTCAATGCTGCGTGGGGAATGTCTTTTCTGTAATGGCATCTGAGATCCCTATTCTGTTATAGAACAGTAGCGTAAATCCACATTGGCACGCCGGAATTTAGGCATAACCATTTATGCCAGGTCAACAGCAGGTGTAAATTTGAATTGCGTTCAAAATCTGCACCCTGGTCCATAAAATAGTTCACGGTGAAGCCCCGATATATATGTCAGACCTAATTGACCTGCCAACCTGGAACACAAGAAGGTCAGAACGCACATTCTTGAATCTACACGACCCCAGTTGCAAAGGACTGAAATACAAATCAACATATGCATCCAGCTTCTCCTACATAAGCACACAACTATGGAATGCACTACCAAATGTTTTAACAACAATGCATGACCTAACAATCTTCCGAAAACTGCTGAAAATCTACCTGTTCAAAAAAGCATACCACAATGACCCATCCTAAATACCAGAACAAAACTTCACCAAAACTAGACAAAATGGAACTCTCTTACACTCGACTGCTTCATTTACGCAGCCACTAATGAACGCTACGCACTACTCACTACCATTCTACTTCTCATGCAGGATATGAACTTCCTATATTTGATCATCTACCTTACCCTGTAATCTACTCTATTACTATGATTTTCAAGGCAAAATTACTCTGTAATTTACCTTATCATTTATGAACTATAATGCAATATCACTTTGTATTTCTGAACCCGGAAGCGGTGATCGCCACTCCGGCACAATGTAAGCCACATTGAGCCTGCAAAGAGGTGGGAAATGTGGGATACAAATGCAACAAATAAATAAATAAATGGCCCACACCTTAGTGCGCCATATAATGTGTCTAACTTACAGTTGCCCATGCTCCAGCTACATGGATGGACTGTTCAGGTCTTTATCTGCCATCATTTACTATACTACATAGGCACTCCCTTAGAAAAGAGCATTTAATGCACTTGAATACCTAGTTACAAAAATGCCTTTTAAATCTGTACCTACATAAGTACATAAGAACATAAGCACTGCCATACTGGGAAAAAACCAAGGGTCCATCAAGCCCAGCATCCTGTCTCCGACAGTAAGAACCCGGCAAAAACCCGAAAACAAAACAAAAATTTAAATTAATAATGTTCAATGGACTTTTCCTTCAGGAATCTGTCCAAATCCCCTTTAAACTCAGCAAGGCCAACTGCTGTCACTACATTCTCCGGCAACGAGTTCCAGAGTCTAATTAAGCACTGAGTAAAGAAAAACATTTTCCTATTTGTTTTAAATCTACCACATTCTAGCTTCATCTTATGTCCCCTGGTTCTATTATTGTTATAAAGTGTAAACAAACGCTTCACGCCTGTCCGTTCCATTCCACTCATTATCTTGTAGACTTCTATCATATCACCCCTCAGCCTCCTCTTCTCCGAGCTGAAGAGCCCTAACCGTCTTAGCCTTTCCTCTTAGGGAAGTCCTCCCATCCCTTTTACCATTTTTGTCGCCCTTCTCTGCACCTTCTCCAATTCCTTTATATCTTTTTTGAGGTGCGGCGACCCTATTCAGGAAATCTAGACTGCACACTTTGTCCTTTAGATTGTAAGCTCCTTTGAGCAGGGATTGTCCTTCTCTGTTAAATTGTACAGCGCTGCGTAACCCTAGTAGCGCTGTTAAGTAGTAGTAGTAGTACTCGAGGTGTGGTCTCACCATGGAGGGTTACGGGGCCCTTTTATTAAGGCGCATAGGCACCTATGTGCGTCCAACTTGCGTCAATTTGGAACTACTGCCCAGCTACCACGTGTCCCGGGTGGTAAATCCATTTTTATGCGCATCCGAAAATATTTTTTAATTTTTCTACCAATTGGTGCTAACCAGGCAGTAATCGGCAGTGTACGCGCGCTGACGATTATCGCCTGGTTAACATGTGAGACCTTACCACTAAGTCAATGGGTGCTGGTAAGATCTTAGGCCCAAAATGGATGCGCGCCAATTTTTATTTTGCCACACGTCCATTTTCGGCAAAAATTTTACAAAGGCATTTTTTTGCAGGTGCACTGAAAAATGGATCTGCGCACATCCAATACATGCGCCTACAACAGCGCAGGCCATTTTTCGGTCCACCTTAGGAAAAGGACCCCTATGTGAAGATCTCAAGGAGCTGCAGCAGAATTTGAACTGTGCTTTCTACTACTACTAGAAATCATTTCTATAGCGCTACCAGTCGTACGCAGCGCTTCACAATTGAACATGAAGAAAAGACAGTCCCTGCTCAAAAGAGCTTACAATCTAAATCAGGACAGACAGGCAGGTTTTCCTGGTTCTCAACCCTTAGGCTACTCTACAACCTAAAACAAAACGGTCCATCTCTATAAAACCTAAGAAATATTAGAACATATGGTCAAAACAGAGATCAGATTTAGAAATAACTAGTAAAAAAGGCCCGTTTCTGACACAAATGAAACGGGCGCTAGCCAGGTATTCCTCGGAGTGTGTATGTTTGAGAGAGAGTGAATGTGCGAGAGTGTGTGGGTGAGAGAGAGAGTCTGGGTGCGAGTGTGTCTGTGAGAGAGAGAGTCTGGGTGCGAGTGTGTCTGTGAGAGAGAGTGTGTGTGTGTGAGAATGAGAGTGTGTGCAAGTGCGTATGTGAGACACAGTGTGAGAGAGAGAGTGTGTTTCACATAGATACAGTGTGTGCGAGAGAGAGAGTGTGTGTGAGACACAGACTCTCTGTGAGACTGAGTGTATGAGACCAAGAGAGTGTGTGAGTGACTGTGTGACACATAGAGAGTGAATGTGATACAGTGTGAGACATAGAGTGTGTGAGAGTGAGAGAGAGAAAGACATTGGCTGTGAGAGAGAGACAGTGTGTGAGAGAGAGTGTGTGTGTGTGACAGATACCTCCCTCCCCCCCTCTCTGGTGTCAGGCCCCCCTCCCTCCCTCTCTCTGGTGTCAGGCCCCCCCCCTCTCTCTCTCTGGTGTGGTTGGTCACTTCTGCTTGTGACGAACCCGGAAGTACGTGATGTCAATTCAGGAGATGGATACAGAGAGCAGGAATGCCTCAGCCATGCAGTCAGCTTCAGAATGTTGGAGGTGCGTTTTATTATATAGGATACTTCAAGAAATATAACAGTGGCCAAGAAACAGGCATGTTGATATTTTGAGGAACTAAACTAGTACTAGTGTTTTGGAGTGGGTACTGGATCTGGATGGTGGCAGGAGGAGGAGCAGAAAGCAAGTCTTTCCAATTGGACAATGTGCCACCTTCCCATAGTACAGAACGTACTTTACCCACAGAAGTTTTCATATATAACAAAAACATGAGCTTGACTAAATACCAGCCACATGCTGATTCAAGAATCAATGGGGTGGGAAGGGTTGGAGGGACATTCAGCTTGTTACAACTGCTTTGAGTTACTCAGTATAAAGTCATGGAAACAATCTATAAAAATGATACATAAATGAGTAAGTAAGAAATTTTGGCTACAACAGGAATGTGTGTGTAAGAGTGACTACTGCCAGCCTACACTGAGACACACGTCAACTCCGGTCACTCTGAACAGTTATTTCATTGTACAGTATCATACAGAGGGTATATCCATGGAGTATAAAAGTAACAAGAACATTTCTATGCCGACAAGTTTTTGACACTGGACAAAACGATGCGTAGTGTCAGGGAGATGCAAGATTATGACACTGAAAGTGTCACAGAAATATGGCTTCTTGAAACTCTGATGATCCAAAGAAGCAACGCGCTTGCCAATATTTCTAGCAACAGTAGGTGGTGCATCTCCACATACTGTAAAGATAAGCAGATGGTTTAAGTTTAAGTCATGACCCTAGAATGCCCCTGTTCACACCTCCTTTATGTTGCTAAATCTTCTGTGTTAAAGTAGGATGGCTTATAGCAGGGGAAGGAATTTAAAGGAAATATTGTCCCCGGCATGCCTGAGACCCCCGGATCTGTTGATTGAAAGAGAGAAAGAACACACCAAATGTGGCTCTTGTCGCATGTGTGGAATAATGGTAGAGACATCAACATTTAGTGATCCTCAGTCAGATCGTGAGTTTAGTCCTGTGATTCTGACTTCGTTGTGTATTGTTTGCAATGCCCATGTAATAAGCTGTATGTTGGGCAAACTACGAGGAAATTGAAGATGTGGTTAAAAGAACATAAAAGCAATATACACATTAAGAAATTGACAGCACCATTGGCAGCACACTGTGTAGAAGAAGGGCACGAGTTTGAATCCCTCAGATGTGCAGTTCTACAACAGATTGGGTTTAGCACCAGGGGAGGAGACAAAAAACTGGTGCTAATACAACAAGAACAGAGGTGGATCTTTTGGTTACAGACTGTACACCCCAAAGGGTTGAACACCAGAATCGAATGGGTTCATTTTTTCTGACTAAGATAGACCTGGCCATTGGCGGGTGTAACAACAAGAACAGAGGTGGATCTTTTGGTTACAGACTGTACACCCCAAAGGGTTGAACACCAGAATCGAATGGGTTCATTTTTTCTGACTAAGATAGACCTGGCCATTGGCGGGTGTAGGAAATGACGTCAGACGCCAGAGTATAAATGAAAGCAGGCAATGCTCAGGCACTTTTGGAGTGAGCAACAGTCTACAGTGAAGTGAGGGAAGCTAAAAGAACTGTACAACTTTGAGATTTGAGAAAATTGAGATTAGTATTCTAAAATGTTTATTATTGTTTGTGTATAGAGTCGCTAGATTTGTCGCCAAATACCACGGACACTGAGGCAGGAGAAAAAGAAGTACCGAAACCTTGGCCAACGTCGGCCGTGGCGAGGAGAGACTAAGCGACAGCAGTTTTTTGAACGCAGCAGCAAGACAGGATACAGCAGCAAGATAAGTGCTGGCTTTATTTGCTATTTAAAGCAAGAAAATAGAATACAGATTGTACAAATAAGTAACAATTAGTTAATGAGACTGAACAGTGAGGAGGTTTCTTGCCGATGATGACAGCAAGAACTCTGGTTAATTAAAAGCCATAAGGCTATGTTAAGGAGTCTGTTGAGACTTTTTCCTCCGCAAGAGAACACATTGTAATAAATGTATACAGTTCAGTGGTTAGGATACTAGTGAGATTGCATTAATGTAGGCTTGGCCAAACGTTATGGGGAATTGGGATATTATGCAGACTCACCCTCTTTTTCAACATCATTACCTTTGGATCGCTTTTTCGACGGGGGAAAAAACCCCCTGCTAAATCCAGCTGGTTTACCTGCATTATAGGTTGATACAACTTTGACAAATACGGGTCATTTTAAGGGTGGAAAACGTAGAGACGGTAGGGAATTCACCAATCCTGTGGATTCTAAGATTTACAAGTTGACATCAAAGACAAATTGCTCCTCTATGTTTGTGATTTACATCTTGTACTGTCGATGTAATAAATTTCATGTGGGCAAGACGTTAAGAAAATTACAAGTAAGAACGAGTGAACATAAATCTTGTGTTGCTCATCTTAAGGCGGGAACACCACTTGTGTCTCATTGTAAAAAGGTGAACCATACATTTTTTGGACTTTAAATGTTTTGCAGTTGCAAAAGTAGGTAGTTTACCCCGTGGAGGAAACAGGGATCGTCATCTACGGCTGCGCTGGATACGTCGCCTGCAATCCCTGGAGCCATGTGGATTGAACACTTCAGTAGAACGGGGGGTGTTTTTATGAATGCTGACCTGTGAATTTTCCACGGTGCTTTACTCTCCACACCGCTGTGCTATAGAGGCTGCTGTTTTATTAACTTTTGCTACAGCACCAGATATTACTCTCCATAGGGATTCCAAGATCTTTTTTATTTCCTGCAGAATTTTCAGTCTATTTGATTCAAAGCCCTCCTTAACATACAGTGCTACCCCTCCTCCAATTCGATCCACCCTATCACTATCATATAATTTGTACCTCGGTATGATAGTGTCCCACTGGTTATCCTCCTTCCACCAGGTCTCAGATATGCCTATTATATCTAATGTTTCATTTAGTGCAATATATTCTAACTCTCCTATCTTATTTCTTAGGCTTTCAGTTGTCTCAGTGTTTTAAGTTGTGTATATCGACTCCTGAGGAAGGCAGCTGTATCTGCTGAAACACAGCCCGTGTCGGGTCTTCTCATTTTGGTGCTTGAATAAATCTGCTTTGAACTTCATCTCCCCGGTGGATTGGTCACTGTGTCATCCACTATGCTGTAACATGCATGCACAACTCTGTGCACTAAGTGTGAATATGTATGCACAAGATTATAGAATGAGGGGGGTCTACATATAGTTAAGCAGTTTAATTTAGGCCAGTAAAAGAGCATTCCTAAATTAAACTGCATAATTATATGGCCAAAAGCTGAATACTGCCATTATAAGGGAAAAATCTATAATCTTGAGACCCGATATTCAGCGTTTTGCTTACCGCTTTCGGCATTACCCCGGCTATATCTGGATTCCGACATTAAGATTCTGGGTTTACAGAGCTGGCGAACATGTGGCCAGTTAAGTAAACCGCATAAAGATAGGACTGACTTTTATGTGGTTAGCTGCATCTGCTGAAACATGGCCCGTGTCGGGTCTTCTCGTTTTGGTGCTTGAATAAATCTGCTTTGAACTTCATCTCCCCGGTGGATTGGTCACTGTGTCATCCACTATGCTGTAACATGCATGCACAACTCTGTGCACTAAGTGTGAATATGTATGCACAAGATTATAGAATGAGGGGGTCTACATATAGTTAAGCAGTTTAATTTAGGCCAGTAAAAGAGCATTCCTAAATTAAACTGCATAATTATATGGCCAAAAGCTGAATACTGCCATTATAAGGGAAAAATCTATAATCTTGAGACCCGATATTCAGCGTTTTGCTTACTGCTGTCGGCATTACCCCGGCTATATCTGGATTCCGACATTAAGATTCTGGGTTTACAGAGCTGGTGAACACGTGGCCAGTTAAATAAACCGCATAAAGATAGGACTGACTTTTATGTGGTTATCATGGCCAGTTAAGTGCGGCATATCAGCAGTGTAGAAGAAAGCGTACGGCTGTGGGCTGGAAGCAATATGCTGCGCCACCGTGTTTATCCCTTCATACAATATCAAACGCAGAGATACTCTCACGAAACGACTTCTTCTTACCAGGTATTTGATATTGTATGAAGGGATAACACGATGGCGCAGCATATTGCTTCCAGCCCACAGCCGTACGCTTTCTTCTACACTTCGTGACCCCTGACGCAGGTGCTGTGCACCGAAACACGGACCGTGTCTGGTCCATTCTAGGATTGTTTCATCTATACATTTGATTAAAATTCTTATCCCCTTTTTTGAAGGCTCCTGGTACTTTTTGTTTTGCTGATAGAACAGTAGCACATACGTGTGGAAGTGTACACTGACCTATGAAAGTGCAAGCAGAGTGCCTAAGCACTATTCTGTAAGGGCACGTGGAAGTGGCATAGCGCATAAATGCAAAGGGGGGGGGGGGTGTACAATGGGTGGAGTATGGGCAGGCCTCCCATTTATGCGCTATAGTTACAGAATACTGCAAGTAATGCACATCCCTGCCCTATTTATGCAACCATGGGTGGGTGACTGTAAGGCACACCGATATCGGGTTATGCTGGGCACCCAGACGCCATTATAAAAATTGCTCTCACCACACCTCCTCTGGATGTCTAAATGGAGGTGCCCACTTACAGAATTGCCCGCTAGATGCACAGTCGTTGGGGGGTGATTGCTTTCTACACATATTTAGCTCCACCATCCAGGGGCATAGCCAGACTTCAGCGGGAGGGGGGTCCAGAGCCCGAGGTGAGGGGGCACATTTTAGCCCCCCCCCCGCGCTGCCATTGCCGACACCTCCCGCCGCCGCGAGCACCACCACCACCAACTTTGACCCCCCCCTGCCGATGACCCTCTCGACCCCCCCCCCCCCCCGTCCGCCGTCATTGCCTAACTTTGCTGGCGGGGGACCCCAACCCCTGCCAGCCGGTTTTCTTCCTTTGTTTGGTTTCTGAGTCTGACATCCTGCACGTACAACATGCAGGACGTCAGACTCAGAGAAACAGAACGAAGCCTTGAGATCTGCAGGGCTTCGTTCTGTTTCTGTGAGTCTGACGTCTTGCACGTTCTACGTGCAGGACATCAGACTCAGAAACCAAACGAAGGAAGAAGACTTCGGGGCTGGTGGGGGTTGGGGTCCCCCGCCAGCAAAGGTAGCAGACGGCGACAGTGGGTTGGCGGCGGGAAGGGGGGTTGAGAGGGTCGTCGGCAGGGGGTTCAGGGCAAAATCTACGGGGGCCCAGGCCCCCGTGGCCCCTTAGTAGCTACACTACTGCCACCACCTATCTGTATAGTGAAAATGAACATAATATATATTTTGTACATGTTGTGGCTGTCGTGTATCAAAAAAGATTTTAAAAAGCTTGAGCCAGGTCTGGATATAAACCAAAAGATTTTTTGTTCTTCATGGAAGAACATTAACCCACAACCTTTTGAAGCAAAAACGGCATCGTAAATGAATGGAGAGCAAGAAAAATCTTCCTTGTCCTTTTAAATGTAGGGCTTACCAATCTCTGCATACTCTTCACGTGCGTGGGGCTGATTGACAAGGCTTCTTCATACCATCGTTTAGCTTCCTCGATATTCCCTCGGAGCTCCGCCACTTGGCCTCTCATATAAAGCACATTATGTGACATTGGGAAGAGATTAGCAGCCTCCTGTGTACACGCTGTGGCTTCTGCAGGCTTCCCAATTCCAATATAGACTTCAGCTGTGGGGAGGAAGGCATGAACAAAACATAGGGTTTTTGGTTTTTTTTTCGCTTTTCTTTGTGTAGCAAAACAAGCTGGTACATTCAGTTTTTTCTTTTTCCCATGCAGCTAAGCCAATCTGCTACAGAGCACTAGGGAAGATCCCAAAATAACATTTTGTAATGCACTACAGCTGTATGAATTGTACACCACCTGAAACAAACTGTGAGGAGGAGTCTGACTATTATGACTATTTATTTTTCTCCAACAGTGCAAAAAAACCCCCCTTTGTTTGGTTAGTTTATAACTCCTTCATTTTCTATGGATATTAACACTCTCAACACTGAGCTGTCCACAGAGACTGAAAAGAGGCCAGTGACGAGGTGATAATTCTCATATGTTTGCAGATTCAACTACATGCCCATGGTTGTTCCATGGGTCCTTGACTTTCTAAACCAGGGGTCTCCAAATGTGATACTCAGGGGCCACAACCTACCAGTGGGGTGTTCAGAATGCATATACATCTCATCCATATTCATTAGGAAAATCCTGAACCCCTCCCACCATAGCTCTGGTGCAAGGATACCAAATGCCCTAGGCCAGTGGCGTAGCTACAGGTGGTCCTCTCAGGGCTCAGGCCCACCTAACAGTAGCACATGTTTAGTTGTAGCTGGTGGGGATCCCAAGCTCTGCCAGCAGAAGACTTCCTCCTGTTGGTAACGAAAACACTACTCTCCACAATAATGGCACCTGCGCATGCTCAGTTTTCAGCGCATGCCTGCTGCGGACTGCCAAGATGGAAAGAAGCGTTTTCTCACCAGCTGAGATATTTTTTGGGTGGTGGTTGAGGGGAGGGGGAGAGAACACTTGGTGCCCACCCACTTCTTGCCTAGGCCCACCCAAAATCTGTTGTCTGGCTACGCTCCTGCCCTAGGCAAACCCTTAATCTTGCTTCCCAGCCCTAGCCCCCCACTCTCCTCCTACAAGCTACCTACCGGCTCAGTCTCAGCTCTCCCGGAGGCCTTAATTTAGCACTTTCCCTGAATGCTCAGCCCCTGTGGCTGGCAGGGGAAAGAATTGTATTTATTGGTTTATTTATCGGGATTTATTATTCCCCTTTATGAAGAGATTCACCCAAGGCGGTGTACAGCAGGTACAGTTTAACATAAAACTTACAATTTTGTTAACAGCATAACAATAGTAAAATAACCAAGAACAAACATAAAAACAATAAATGAAGAATAATGAAAGAACGTCAGCTTCTCTGTCTTGCAGGGCCATTCTCGCAGCTCATACCATGAGAACAAATCTGCACTAGAGAGAAAACAGTACTATGAAGTGCCCTCCGTTTTGTTTGCTATAGCAGCCAACCTGCTGGGGTAGAGCCTCCAGGAGAATCAATGCACGGATGAAATGATGCTGCAAGGAAGAGGAATTTAGCGTTCTTAGGAACTGGGCAACGTTCTGGGGAAGGGGAAGTCTATTCTGGAAAGGCTGATTTATTAAATTTCTTATGTATCATCTGCAAGCTCAAAAGCTATCGACGAGGGGTACATTCAGATACAGTAAGCATTTTTCTGTCCCTGGAGGGCTCACAATTTGAGTTTCCACCTGAGGCAGAGGAGGGTTAAGTGACTTGCACAAGACTACAAGGTGCTGCAGTGGGATTTGAACCGGGCTCCCCTGGTTCTCAACACGCTGACCTTACTAATGGACACCACCTTACCCTGGGTGGAACCAGGCTGCTGATGATAATATTTAAAAAGAAGATAGAGCAGCTTTTAATCTAGAACCTGAGTAAAAGCCAACAGTTGCTCAGGAACGCATGGTTTGTGGTAAGATATCTTTGAAAGATTCTAACAAAATAGGGAAGATAGGGCATCCTAATAGAGAGGAGGGAAGATAGGGCATTCCAATAGAGAGGTTGCAATAAAGGCAAATGTAAGCCAGGAGCCTTTAAGGGAAGAGCAGATAGAAATTAAAGATTGCAAATTATCCTTGTCAATTCCTAAGCAGGTTGTAGATATAACAAAATAAAAAACCCACTTGAAATGTCTGTATACAAATGAGAGGATAAAAACAAGAGGCAGACAGACCGGCATGGCTATGTTTCAACTGAGAAACGGCTACGTCAGGGGTAGTCTTACCAGCTGGTGGGAAAATACAGACTTCACCATGTCTGGTCCAACAGATAAGAACATAAAGCGCAATGCTTCTTCCTCTAGGCAAAACACGGCCATGTCGGGCACAGATGTTTTGACTCGCTGGGAGCTTTTGGGTTTCAATAAAGACTGCTTCTTACAAGGTCTACCTCTTGCTTGTTTTCCTTCACGTTGGATTTGGTGGATCGTTTACCTTGTTGCTTTCTTACAAATGAATAGGATGGGAGAGTTAGAGCAAAGGTGGAAAGAAAAGTAAACGACAGCCAGCATGGTTAAAAGGTGAAGTGAAAGATTGTCCTTCGAAGTATGGACAAGTCAGATGCAAAGCATTAATAAAAAGGCTAAAAGAGAATATGAAGAGAAACTTGCCGCAGAGGCAAAAACTCACAATAACAACTTCTTCAGGTACATCAGAATAGAAAACCTGTGAGGTTGGGGCCATTAGATCATGAAGGAGCAAAAGAGGCAAGACCATAGCGGAGAGACTGAATGAATTCTTTGCTTCGGTCTTTATGGAAGAAGATGTAAGAGATCTGTCTGTACCAGAAAACGATTTTCAAGGGTGATAATGTGGAGGAACTGAAAGAAATCTGGTGAACCTGGAAGAGGTTCTGAGCCAAATCAACAAATTAAAGAGTAGTAAATCACCTGGACCAGATGGTATGCACTCTAGGGTACTGAAAGAACTCAAACATAAAATTGCTGATCTGCTGCTAGTGATCTGTAATCTGTTGTTAAAATTGTCCATAGTATCTGAAGATTGGAGGGTGACCAATGTAATATTGATTTTTTAAAAAGGTTTCCAGGGTTGATCCGGGAAATTACAGACCGGTAAGCTTGACTTCAGTGCCAGGCAAAATAGTGAAAATATTATAAGGAATAAAATTACAGAGCACATAGATAAACATGGTTTAATGGGACAGAGTCAGCATGGATTCAGTCAAGGGAAGACTTGCCTCACCAATTTGCTTCATTTCTTTGAAGGCGTGAATAAACATGTCAATAAAGGTGAGCCGGTTGCTGAAGTGTATGTAGATTTTCAGAAAGCTTTTGACAAAGTTCCTCATGAGAGACTTCTGAGAAAATTAAAGAGCCATGGGTTAGGAAGCAATGTTCTGTTGTGGATTAGGAATTGGTTAACGGATAAAAAACAGAGGGCAGAGTTAAAAGGCCATTTTTCTCAATGGAGGAGGGTGAATAGTGGAGTGCCACAGGGATCTGTATTGGGAACGGTGCTATTTAACATATTTATAAATGATCTGGAAATCGGAACAACAAGTGACGTGATTAAATTTGCAGATGACACAAACTATTGAAAGATGTTAAAACACATGTGGACTGTGAAAAATTGCAGAAAGACCTTAGGAAATTGGAAGACATGGTAGATGAAATTTAATGTGGACAAATGCAAAGTGGTGCACATTGGGAAGAATAACCTGAATCATAATTACCTGATGCTAGGGTCCACCTTGGGAGTCAGCACCCAAGAAAAAGATCTAGGTGTCATTGTAGACATTATACTGAAATCTTCTGCTCAGTGTGCGATGATGGCCAAAAAAGCAAACAGGATGAAAGGAATTATTAGGAAAGGGATGGTAAATAAGACCAAGAATACTATAATGTCTCTGTATCGCTCCCCGGTGTGACATCACCTTGAGTAGTACGTTCAATTCTGGTCACCATATCTCAAAAAAGATACAGCAGAATTAGAAAACGTTCAAAGAAGTGTAACCAAAATGATAAAGGGGATGGAACTCCTCTTATACGAGGAAAAGCTAAAGAGTTCAGGGCTCTTCAGATTGGAAAAGAAATGGCTGAGGGGAAATATTATTACTACTACTTATCATTTCTAAAGACCTATTAGACGTACGCAGCGCTGTACACTTGAACATGAAGAGACAGTCCCTGCTCGACAGAGCTTACAATCTATGACTGAAGTCTACAAAATTCTGAGTGGTGTAGAACAAATAGAAGTCAATCAATTTTTTTACACTTTCAGAGTACAAAAACTAGGGGACACTCAATGAAGTTTTAAAACAAATAGGAGGAAATACTTTTTTCACTCAACAAATAGTTAAGCTCTGGAACTCGTTGCTGGAGGATGTGGTAACAGCGGTTAGCGTATCTGGTTTAAAAAAGGTTTGGACAAGTTCCTGGAGGAAAAGTTCAGAGTCTGCTATTGAGATAGACATGGGGAAGCCACTGCTTTGCCTTGGGAGTGGTAGCATGGAATGTTGTAACTATGAGTTTCTACCAGGTACTTGTGACCTGGATTGGCCACTGTTGGAAACAGGATACTGGGCTAGATGGACCATTGGTCTGACCCAGTATTGCTATTCTTATGTTCTTCCACAAAAGCTAATGCTGAACACGGCAATCTACCTGGACTTTGGGCGAGTTTACACTTAATGCAGATAAGGGGTAAGAGTAAGATAAAGTACCCAAGGTCACAGATTCTACACCAGGGATGGAACAAACTATTTGCCACTGAAATCACTGAATATTTCCTCATTTGGTGAAAGTCTAATTAGTCACTTTCACACAGCTGAAGCTCTTTTGATGTCAATCTGCTTTCTACACTAGTGTGGAACTGGACTGATACTGCAGCTCTTTAAAAGATTCCACTATCCATTTAGTGTGAGTGAAGATAACATTACTTTTATCTTTATAGCAGATAAAAGGGCAGATAGGCCCAGTCAGATTGGAACAAATTCTTCATTTATGACTGCCATTACATTTTTTTGACTCATAAATGCACAGGCTTAGGAGTAAAGGTCAATGCGCGGGTGCATTCATCAGCACATTCACAGAGGACAGTGCTGACGGGCACAGCACCATTTCCCAACCCTGTCCAGGAGGCATAACTACCCAATCAGGTTTTCAGCCTTGCCATAAGGGTGAGTCATTGTTTGCAAATCTCTCTCCAACATATTCACTGTGGCAGTCTTGCAAGTCAGACTGGCAAGGTGAGCTTTCAGGATGTGGTTGCCTTATGACTGCTACCGTGTTTCCCCAAAAATAAGACACTGTCTTATATTAATTTTTGCCCCCAAAAATGTGTTAGGTCTTATTTTCAGGGGCTGTCTTGTTTTTCGGGGAAACATCGGGGTTGGATTGGGGTTGGCTCGCCCGCCCTCCGTCGCTCCCAGAACTAACCTTAAACGCCTCCTTTCACCTTCGCAGCAGCAGGACAGGCCACTCCTTCCTTCCGTGTCCCGCCCTCGCCTGACGTAACGTCCGCGAGGGCGGGGCACGGAAGGAAGGAGAGGTCTGCCCTTCTGCTGCTTGCTGCGAAGGTGAAAGGAGGCGTTTAAGGTTAGTTCCGGGAGCGATGGAGGGTGGGTGGAGGGGGGGCCCGGCGACCTCGGGTGGGGGGGGGGGGGCGGCCTTGTCTGGCTCTCGGCGGCCCTGCTTTCAAACAAAAATTTGCTAGGTCTTACTTTCGGAGGAGGCCTTATATCTACCAATTCAGGAAAACCTCTACTAGGTCTTATTTTCGGGGGATGTCTTACTTTTGGGGAAACAGGGTAGGTCTTGGGGATCTGTTTTGAAGGCAAATAACCAGGGATGTGCATTCATCTGAAGCAACACAAAAAATGTTTTCCATGTCATTTCACGTTGTTTTCTGCTCAAGCTTTTCCTGTGTCATAAACAGTGTGCTTTATTTTGATTCTGTAATGAAAAAAAATGTAAGAAAAAAAAAAGAAAAAGATCCTGTAAACAACATGGGAAATAGCACAAAACAAACACGGAGGTCACATGATGTTCAGCTGATGTGCGGGTGTCAGTGAGGCAAGCTCCCAAACCCCTTGCTTAAATTTTACCACTCCTGACTTAAAAGGCAAACATATATTTATAAGATCTTGTGACGCCCAAGCCACCGCCTGTAGGCAGACTTGTGAGGGATACACCCCGGGCAAGGTTCACAGTAAGCCAGCACGGATCACTTCCAGAACTAGAGACAGGATTCCCTTGGTACTCCATGTCTATGAAAATATGGCTATGTTTAATTCCAGTCAGTCATTATAATTTCCCTGACCAGAACTGCATCATCTTTACACGTTACACGTTTGCCAGCTGGACTGAAACATGAGACTCATTTGCTGACATTCAAGTGCCATTCGATATGTTTGGCTTTTTTTTTTGCTTCTGCAGTTTAAATAAGATTGCTGGTATTTTTGAACTTTCTTTAATTAGCTGAATATGGATTCTTGCTGCAAGTTCATTTTTCTTTGTGTAGTATGGTTTTATGAATTTTATGAGTGTATTTTGTACCTCACTCTGGATAAGGGCGGGTTATAAATAATAAAATCTAAATCTAAAGTAATAATATTTTCTGAATCCATGTCCGAATGGCCAGGCCCTGCACTGGTGCTGAATTTACTTCCACAAAATACAGCCCGCTTCTGCCCCAGAATAACTTGTTGCATAAAATACAAAACCTCAAACAAAAAAACCTTGGTGTCCCCGCCCTCAAGGGCTGACCCAACACTTAAGCAAGCAGTTCAATTTGAGCAAATCTGGGCCAGACGCTTGCAATCTCCATGTGGTTACTCTTGGTTTCTTTTTTTCAATTCAACTCTCAGTGCTTCATACCCAAGACATTTAATTTGTCCTCTGATAGCTGAAGCCCCTAGTAAACCTCTTGTCCCTTTGGGGCAAAAAAAGAAAAACAAGAATTAGGGACAAGAGGAGGGAGGTCTCTGTCTAATCCTTAACTTTCAGAACACTCCCCAAGACTTCCTGGCAGCAACAAACAAAAGCAAAACTCAGGAGGCCCAAATCCTGCCTCACTAAAAACAAAAATAAAAACAAAAAACAACCACAGTCAACAATCCAGCACCAGATATCTTCACTGCTGCCTCCAAAAGAAAAAAAAAAACCCAAACCTAGCTCAGGCTGTACTAACTTCTTGCTCCCTTTCCAAAACAAAATGTCTCCACTGGTACATGTTAAATTGTGAAGCGCTGCGTACGACTGGTAGCACTATAGAAATGATTTGTAGTAGTAGTAGTACAGAGTTTAAGCAGCCAGAACACCTTTCAGTCCAGGTTTTATCTAACTGTGGGTTTCTACCAATCAAGGTCCATACCTTTTTTTAACACAGTTCACAAAAAGTGTCAAATGGCTCTGGGGTTAAGGCCAGCTTTTCTTTCGAACAGCTGGGCAGCACACCCTGCTCTGTCTCAGGAACATTTTCAGGCTTAAACCCTAGGCTAGCCCAGGTGGGCTCTTAGCTCCTCCCATGCCAGTCACATGGGATTATATCAGAGAAATTCCAGCTTCTCATTGGTTCCTGGCATTCCCAGTGCATTCCCCAGAGTACCTTGCTTGCTTGCCTTGGGACTTCCCCTGCATGAAAGAATCGGAGCGTTGCCAGATCTGCGGGTTTCCCGCCCAATTGGGCGGCTTTCTGCGACCCGCTGCGGGCAATTTTTTCCGGCTGCGGGAAATTGAGCGGCTTTTAAAAAGCCGCGTTGCGGATTTGGGCGGTTTTCTGGGGCTTCTATTGGTCCAATTTGGTCCAATAGAAGCCCCGAAGAGGCTGGGTTAACAACTTCAGGGGCGGGGTTAGTGACGGCGGCTACGTCGGGGGCGGGGTTTAACTTTGGGCGGGTTTTGGGCTCGTTTTGGGCAGGGCAAATTTTTTCAACCTGGCAACCTTCAGAGAGTTTGTCACCCCTCCTCCTTCAAAAACTGAAAAAACCCCCCATTGATTCTCCCCTTAGGGCAAGTTTTACTTCCTGCTCTGCTCAGGCAGGGATTCCTTAACTCTCTAATCTAGAGCCAGTCCCTTGTTAGCCATGGACTGCTTTCCTTAAGGAATCCATAATAACTATTAATTCATCTAGGCATCTATCTGGTTTCCTTGGGGTCTAGCTAGGGAAAAACAGGATTTAAATGCTACCCACTTAATATTCAGTGAGGCCTCCTTGAGGGATCACAATCTGTATTACGAGGACTCCTAACTCAGAGGGATGCGCTGATTTGGAGTTAGCAACAGAAAGGACTTCAAAAATCCCAAGAAAAGAGAAGGCGCAAAACTATGCAGAGAAACACAAAATGGCGGATGAAGACATAGCACGGCCACCTTCAGTTAGCTTAATCTGGGTGGCAGAGATTGTCAGTGAAGTGAAAACAATAACAGAGGCCTCCATAGACAAAAAACATCAAAGGATTTCTGATAAGCTTGATACCGTAGATGGTCGATTGGAATCTTTACAAGCAGATTTTCTAGCTGATCAACAGTGGCCTTCTGACGTGGATGACTGCGTGAAATGACAGGAATCGTTGCAGCAGAGTTTAAAGTCTAAACTGGCTCTACTACAGGAAAAAGTTGACGATTTGGAAAATCGGTCCTGTCGATGCACCTTGCATTTGGTTGCATTACCTGAAACTATTGCTGAGGCAGAATTGAGAGGGTTTCTTGAACAGTGGCTAACACTATCATTGAAGCTTCCTTCCACTACAGGCCCATTGCGTATTGAATGTGCTCACAGGATGGACTCCTTAAAACATTCAGATTCTCGACCCAGAACGGTGATCTTCAAACTGCTGAATTTTGAGCATAAACAAGACTTTAACAGTGTATATGATCGAGGTTTACCTCAACAAAAGGGTTACCTTTGTTATGTTTTACCTTAGATCTCAAAGACGTTTGGAGAACATTACATCCAGGCACCTATTGTGAGCGCATGTATCACTGTCTAGAACTGATTATTGGCTGATCTCGAGAGAACTTTTCTCTCACATTCAAAATTCTGAAATTGGCTCTTACATTTCTCACCATGCAATGATATGGGTTTGTATAAAGTTTGGTGCCACAGCACAGGAGACTTTCCATATGGAAGTGCCCCCCACATTTATATTGGGATCAAGGGTTTTGAGAATACTTGTTGAAAAAAAATGGTCTGAATATAAAATGCATAATGCAGAGCATTTAGATGATCCAGTATTGCTTTAGGGTGCAGCTAAGGTGCTGCTTAGAGGGGAGATTATGGCATATACAAGTTTCAAACGGAAAGTGAGAGACAAGGTGATCCTTAGGACAGAAAACAAGTTAGTTCGGAGTGCCTTCTATACAGAGTGTGACCTACACCTCATGATAAGGCCAAACTCTTGGCTTCCTAGGCTGCACTTAGGCCCGTTGCTCAGAACCCCCGCGCTGTTCTAAACAGCGTGGTAAAAATAGCATCGGAACAGCGCAGGGAATAAACCTCCTAATGATCAACACTAATGACAAGCTAATTTAAACATGGTCAAAGCGTTGATCATGAGGGAGTTTTTGGAGTGTTAAGGGGAGGATTGTGCATGAGCATGCGCTCAAGAGCATGCCCGGACACAATCCTTCACCGGACCACCAGTCCCTCACATCTTCGGTGGGTCTGGGTTCCACCGGACCATCAGGGCTTTTTATCGACAGGGTCTCCCCATTCCTCCCCAATGCTCTGGCAAACACTAATGCCAGTTCCGGAGTGGAGGAGTAGCCTAGTGGTTAGTGCAGTGGACTTTGATCCTGGGGAAATGAGTTCGATTCCCATTGTACCTCCTTTTGACTCTGGGCAAGTCACTTAACCCTCCATTGCCCCTGGTACAAAATAAGTACCTGAATATATGTAAACTGCTTTGAATGTAGTTGCAAAAACCTCAGAAAGGCGGTATATCAAGTCCCATTTCCCTTTCCCTATTTGAGATTCTACATGGAATGTTGCTACTATCTGAGATTCTACATGGAATGTTGCTGTTGCTACTATTTGAGATTCTGTAGTGTTGCTACTATTTGAGATTCTACATGGAATGTTGCTATTCCACTAGCAACATTCCATGTAGAAGCCTGCCCTTGCTCGGCTGCGCAGGCTTCTGTTTCTGTGAGTCTGACGTCCTGCACGTACGTGCAGGACATCAGACTCACAGAAACAGAAGCCTGCGCAGCCGCATTGGTGATCTGCAAGGGCCGACTTCTACATGGAACATTGTTAGTGGAGGAGTAGCCTAGTGGTTAGTGCAGTGGACTTTGATCCTGGGGAACTGAGTTCAATTCCCACTGCAGCTCCTTGTGACCCTGGGCAAGTCACTTAACCCTCCATTGCCCCTGGTACAAAATAAGTACCTGAATATATGTAAACTGCTTTGAATGTAGTTGCAAAAACCTCAGAAAGGCGGTATATCAAGTCCCATTTCCCTTTCCCTATATCCACAGACGAAGTATCCTTGGCTACCCAACATAATGCTCTTTTTAAGGTGCCGGGATTGGACAGACTTAGGGCCGAATTTTATAAGATTCTGCAGCCTAAAACTGCCCCTATCTTGACAACATTGTTTAATTCCTTTGTGGAAGGAGAAAGATTGCCAGCCTCACTTCAGCTGGCTCAGATTACAGTTCTAAGGAAACCCAAAAAGGACCAGTGCAGCTATCTTCCTATCGTCCCATATGGAGGCCAAGCTGTTCGCTAAAGGTTGGCCTGAGTGCTACCATCCTTGGTGGCTGACCCTCAGGTAGGTTTTCTCAGAGGATGTACAGTAACTAACATAGTAACATAGTAGATGACGGCAGAAAAAGACCTGCACGGTCCATCCAGTCTGCCCACGATAAACTCATATGTGTATACCTTACCTTGATTTTACCTGTCTTTTTCAGGGCACAGACCGTATAAGTCTGTCCAGCAGTATTTCCCGCCTCCCAACCACCAGTCCTGCCTCCCATCACCGGCTCTGGCACAGACCCCGTATAAGTCTGCCCTCCCCTATCCTAGCCTCTCAACCACCAACCCCTCTTCCCCCCGCCACCCAATTTCAGCTAAGCTTCTGTGGATCCATTCCTTCTGCACAGGATTCCTTTATATAACAGCCATTTTAACTTCTTTAGAGCAAGTAGGGCGATGTCAGTTTTGACACAGAGAAGGCCTTCAATCGCGTGTCCTGGGATTTCATGTTTGAGGCTCGGTGTTTAATTGGTTTGAGGGCTTTCTGACATAGAACATATGGGGCAAAAGTTCAGGGTTCATTATCTTACCTATGGAGAGCAGACTACGGGGTCCCACAAGGTTCACCACTTTCCCCAAATTTGGTCAATCTTATGATGCAGTCCTTGGATGCTGATCTTGACAGGATTAAAGTCTCTTGTTATATATATGCTGATCATATCACAACTATTCTTCCTTTACCAAGGACAATATTAATAATTTGTCATGGATTAAACAATGTTTGTCTATAGTTTATTTATTTATATAGCAAATTTATATCCCGGTCCATAGTTGAGAAATGGGTATCTATTCATAGACTGAAATTAAACAAAGATAAAACAACATTTCTCTGGATAGGTCCACCAACAGAGGTATTAACAAATTTGACTTTTGTGATTGCCAATCTTGACTATAAATCTGAAACTTCAGCTCAAGTATTAGGAGTTCAGGTAGACCGCCTGTTTACATAGATTAATCTATTAATAAAAAATTCCTTCTTAATACTGCCAAAATTAAGAAGCATCAGAAAACTCTTTGACTCTTCTAGTTTCCGTCTTTTAGTACAAGTTCTTATTTTATCTAGGATGGATTATTGTAACACTAGTAATGAAGGCCTGTTTCTGGCAGGAATAAAACGGGCTCTAGCAAGGTCCTCCGATGGCCGGCATAGGCCCCGCCCATCCCACGGACGTGCACAGTGGCCCCCCCTCCAAAATCGGCAACCCCCCCTCTACTACCCTCCCCTCCTCTTACCGGGGGTCCCAGCCGCAGCGGCAGAACTGAAGGGCAAGGTAGTTCGGAGATTCTGCTGCCTTCCGTTGTGTTCGCTATGAGCTCTGTGCCCTGACTGTCTGGTCCCGCCCTCATTTCCTGTTGGGTGGGACCAGAGAGTCTGGCACAGAGCTCATAGCGAAGACAATGGAAGGCAGCAGAATTTGCGAGCTACCTTGCCCCTCAGTTCTTGCGCCGGGACCCCGGTAAGAGGAAGGGAGGGTAGCAGATGGGGGCTAGCGATTTTGGAGGGGGGACGACTGTGCACATAGGGGGATGGGCGGGGCCTATGTCAGGGAGGGGAGTGCCGTTGCGCGGGTGGAGGGATGGCTGAGAGACCGATGGGAGTGGTTTGTCATTTTTGGAGGGGGGGGAGGTGACGTGCAGGGGCATCTGTGAGAGTAAGACGGGGGGGGGGGGGGCGACGCGTAGGTACTGTATGGGAATGACGGCTGTGTTGGGGAGTGGAAAGAGCTTGTGTTCATTATGACCCGCCCTCGACGTCATAACGTTGTGACGTGAGGGCGGGGCACAGATAGATGGTTACTAAAAGTGGTTACAGAGTTTCAAACTTACGAACCCTGAAGCCACAAAGTGAGCCTTAGAACGTTGAGGTTGCTTTTTATGTGCAGATGGGGCGTGGCTGAGGGCGGGTCTATGAGTGAGGGTGATAGCCTAGCCTACAAACAGTACAGGAGTTCAGTGCTTCAATGTCAGGGAGTGAGGTTCAGAACGTTTGAGGGGGGATTTGAGCTTCAGAACCGTTTGAGGGGGGATTTTATTTACATAGATAGTGTATCTAGAATGTTCTACTTCTCTTATAAGAAAATGCAAACTGCAAAATACTGCTGTTTGGTTGATTTACGCAGTTCCAAGATTTGATAGTGTGCCTCTATTTTATTGTAAACTTCATTGGTTATGGCTCAAATTCAATTTAAATTAATCACAATGAGCCATAAAGTGTTAGATGGCTATGCACCATTTTACAACTATCTCATGGCAAGAGGATTTATTCCCTTCTGAATTTGGTTTTGTTTCAATTTCCGAGTGTCAAAGATGTGAAACTTGTTAAACAGCTAACCTCATCCTTAGATTATCAAGCTCCATCAATATGGAATGCCTTTCCTCAAGACATTAGGAGGATTAATGAGTACATGATGTTTGGGAAAGCATTGAAGACGTATCTATTTAAAAGTTTGTATGGGGAATGCAGTGATTGAGCCGTGAGTTGAAGGCACCTGCTGGGATGCCTGAAGGCTGCTTTGACATGAAAGAAAGGCCCTGATAACATTATTTAATAGGCGATCCTTGCTGTGGTATGCAGCCGTGTGCCCGAAGGGACGTGACCAAAGGGGCAGGTCCCACCCCTTTTGGAGCCCCTTAGGAACTTCTGAGGAGCGTGGAGCATGGCACTCTGCTCCACCCTCATGGGAAAGCGAAACGCAGCAAAGAAGAAATATGAGGCAGTTACTGTGGTTCCAGGACTGATGGACCTTCATTTGTAGTCATCTAAGATGTCAGTACCTCCATCTGGGGGACCTTCTCCGCCCCTCCCAAACAAATGCAGGAAGAATTTATGCTAAAGGTTTGACAAGTGTTTCTTTTCAGTATGCTGGCTTCCCTAAGTCCCCATCTTTAGATATTATTTCCTTGAAAGATGTATATGAGGTGAAAATGGATACAGGATTGAGAGACAATTGATCTCACTTTAGTAAATTTATAGAAGAGGTGGTGGACACCGTGGCCAAGTATAATGTTAAGCTCGCCAAAATGGAAGAAACTGGAGAAATCCACTTCTAATATTGCTACTTGTCAAGCGGCTGCTGGTGAAGCAGCTAAAGATAGCCTGTTAATGCATCTCCAGATTGAAAACCTAGAGAACACGCAGAGAGCTGTTAATTTGCGATTGCTTAATTTTCCTGTAACTCATTTTTTGTTCCCAGTTGAGTTGTTTAAGATGTATCTTAAAGATATTTTGCAAATTACATTTGATGTTAATGATATTAGTAGTGTATGTTACTTACCTAAGGGGATAAAGCAGACCAATCAGGATGGAGAGTCTGATAATTTACCCTCTTCTGACAATTTGGTTCTAACAAAATGTTTAGAATCATCACAGGAAAATATTGTTAAAAGAGCCACTTTGTTAGTAATATTGTCATCTGTTGAGAAGAAACTTTATATATTTTTAAGAAAAAGAAAGTTCCTTTCTATAGGCAGGTGGTTATAATGCTCCCTGATGTGGCCAGAGCTACACAACTTTGTCATAAGGCTTTCCTGAAGCTTAAGGCACGTGTCTTAGCTGCAGGAGGTCACTCTTGGGAACCATACCTATCTGTTCTTGGATCCTACACATTTAGAAACATTTCTTTCTAATAAAGTTTCCTTTGTTAATACTTCTTAGTTTATTGTAGCAGGTTATCTAGGGATTATTTTTTGTATTGAAAATCCAAACACAGCCTCACACTTAACTGTGTATATTTGATGTAGAACACTCACTCTGCTATGAAACCTATAACTTCTGTTTACACTTAAAGATGGAGAAAAAAAGCCAGTCAGAGTTGCCACCCAGCCAGCCCAACTCAGCAGGCTGTAAGGCGTAGGCTCGGTGTGCCATCATGTAGCTTTTAAAAAACTCCATCAAATTATTTTTTTATATGCCTGCAGGACTTGCTTTTGACGTTTTCTTTATTAATTTCTCTAATGGGTTAATGCTTATTGTTCTCCCCTTGATGTGGGCTTGAATATTGTGTTTTTATCTAAATAGTTTTCTTGATGTATTCTCAATTTTCTTAGTGCTTACCTGTATTAGTTTGCAAAATTTCAATTAAAAAAATTGGTATTAGATAATTCTTAACTGATACGATACTGGAATTTTACTAGGGATGGCCTAGTGTCTAGAATGTGATCTGCAGTGAACTGTATAGGTGACTGCGGAATATAAGTGTTTTAATGTAATGTAAAGAAATATGGTATAGAACAATTTTTTTCAAGAGGTGATTGAAGTGTTATATTCTGCTCCTCAAGCAATGTTGTAGGGAAATTGTGCATACTCCTCGCCCTTTTCTAACAGAAAGGTATGTGTCAAGGTTGCCTATTGTCATAGTAAAGACCATCCAGTCTGCCCAACAAGATAAACCCATTACGTATGGTATGTGATACTTCATATGTATATCTGATCTTGATTTGTCTTTGCCATTTCAGGGCATACTCCGAAGAAGTCTGCCTGGAACTGTTCTTATTCTAAAATTTCTGAAGTTGTCGTCAAAGCCCCTAAAGAGCTCTACTCCAGCCCATCCAAGTCTATTCAGCCACGATCAGGGTATAGACTGTAGAAGTCTGCCCAGCACTGGCACTGTTCTCCAACTTCTGAAGCTGAATCTGTCCAGCCATGATCAGAGCACAGACTGTAGTCTGTCCAGTACTGTCTTTGTTTCCCCAATTACCGGTGTTGCTACCTAACCTCCGCTATGCTTCTTTGGATACATTCCTTCTAAACAGGATTTCTTTGAGTTTATCCCATGCATTTTTGAATTCCATTACGGTTTGCATCTTCACCACCTCCAGCGGGAGGGCATTCCAGGTATCTACCACCCTCTTGGTGAAAAACTACTTCCTAACATTATTCCTGAGTTGGCCCTCTTTCAACCTCAATCCATGTCCTTCCTCTCTCTGAAAAATGTTTGCGGATTAATACCTTTTAAATATTTGAATGCCTGTATCATATCACCCCTATTTCTCCTTTCCTCCAGGGTATACATGTTCAGATCAGCAAGTCTCTCCTCATACATCTTGCTACACAAACCCCATACCATTTTTGTTGCTTTTCTTTGAACCACTTCAAGTCTTTTTACATCTTTAGCAAGATACGGCCTCCAATATTGAACATAATACTCCAAGTGTGGCCTCATCCCTCTATATGCAGCATAGCATCCTTCTGGTCGCAGTCACTGCCTTGTTGCATTGTTTTGTCACCTTGAGATCCTCGGACACCATCACTCCAAGGTTCCTCTCCTGAGCCGAGCTTACCAATCTCTCCCCTCTTATTCGGTATATCTCTTTTGGATTTCTGCACCCCAAGTGCATCACTCTGCACTTCTTGGCAATAAATTTGAACTCTTCTCTAATTATAGCATAGTTATGACATAACCTCTATCTTAAATACAATCAAACAAATATAATGGCATTTGTACATAAAGTGGCAGAGACTAAAAACATTTATGATATAGATTTATTGCAAATATATAATGTATCAAAGAAAAAAATATATATATATACACTTATCTGTGGAAAGATTCTTAAAATAGACAAGTGGAGGGGCATAACTGAACGAAAACGTCTATCTCCATGGGCGTTTATCTCCGAGAACGGGTCCATGAAGGGGCGGACCGAACCGTATTTAAAAAAAAAAAAAATAGACGTCCATGTTTTATTCGACAATTTGTGAGCTCGGCGTTTTTGTTTTTTAGTGATAATGGAAAATGAAAGCGCCCAGCTAAAAAACGAATAAATCCAAGGCATTTGTTCGTGGGAGGGGCCAGGAGTCGTAGTGCACTGGTCCCCCTCACATGCCAGGACACCAACCGGGCACCCTAGGGGGCACTTTTACAAAACCAAAAAAAAAGGTAAAAGAACTCCCAGGTGCATAGCACCCTTCCCTTGTGTGTTGAGCCCCCCAAATCCCCCTCAAAACCCACTGCCCACAAGTCTACACCATTACTATAGCCCTAAGGGGTGAGGTGGGGCACCTACATGTGGGTACAGTGGGTTTGGGGGGGTTGGACGACTAAGCATTAAGCAGCACAATTGTAACAGGTAGGGGGGGGGGATGGGCCTGGGTCCACCTGCCTGAAGTCCACTGCACCCCCTAACAACTGCTCCAGTGACCTGCATACTGCTGCCAGGGAGGTGGGTATGACATTTGAGGGTGAAAATAAAAAGTTGTGAAACATCATTTTTTGTGGTGGGAGGGGGTTAGTGACCACTGGGGGAGTCAGGGGAGGTCATCCCCGATTCCCTCTGGTGGTAATCTGGTCATTTAGGGCACTTTTTGGGGCCTTATTCATGAAAAAACAGGGTCCAGGAAAAGTGCCCTAAATTCTAGCTACAAACGCATACTTTTTTTCCATTATCGGCGAAAGGTGCCCATCTCTCCTCGGCCGATAACCACGCCCCAGTTCCACCTTTGCCACGCCTCCGACATGCCCCCGTCAACTTTGTACGCTTCCGCAATGGAGTGCAGTTGAAAACGTCCAAAATTGGCTTTCCATTATACCGATTTATTCGTTTTTGTGAGATAAACGTCTATCTCCCGATTTGGGTCGAAATCTAGGCGTTTTTTCTCTTTCAATTATAAGGTGGATGGATAGTGTCCCAAAATCCAATTAAATAGGAAATGATAAACAAAAAAAGGACCTAAAAGTCCTAAATTACCAAAAAAAAACCCTTTCAATTAAAACACTTGCTTGTTTTAAAGTCCACTTTCAATGCCACAATGTGATTGCTCCAATCTCACTGATAATTTCAAATAGGTCCTTAAATGTCGAAATCCGTTGGAATTCGAGTTGAAGTCCCAGTCTTTAATGTATCCCAAACAAACACTTGTACAAATCCTTATTCAAAGCAAAGTGCAAATCCTTACAGATAAGTATATATATACATATATATTTTCTTTGATAAATTGGATTGGGTGATGTACTTTTATATATTTGTAATAAATCTATATCAAACATTTTTAGTCTCTGCCACCTTATCTACAAATGCCACTATATTTGATTGATTGTATTTAAGATAGAGGTTATGTCATAACTATGCTATAATTAGAGAATTGTAATTGACTATAGTGAAGTAACTTGTTTTTCCTATTATTTGGTAATAAATTTTAACTGCCAGACACTTGACCATTCTTCCAACATTTGAAGATCCCTTCTCATGGTTTCTACTCTCTCCAGAGTATCCACGCCATTGGCTATCTTCGTGTCATCTGCAAAAAGGCAAACTTTTCCTCCTAACCCTTCAGCAAATATATTAAATGGAATCGTCCCTAGCACCGACCCAAGGCACCTTCCTTTCCTCTGAGTGGATTCCATTTACCATCACCCTCTCTTGCCTGTTAGTCAACCAGTTTCGAATCCAGTTCACCACTTTGGATTCTAAGTTCAGCCCTCTCAGCTTATTCATGAGTCTTCTGAAATCCATCTAGCGCATGTCCTTCATCCAGTTCTTTGGTAACCCAAAGAAGTCATTCAGATCCTTTTGGCAGGATTTTCCTTTGGTAAAGCCATGATGCCTCAGATCCTGTAACCCATTGGTTTCTAGAAACCTAACTATCTTTTCCTTCAGCAGTGACTCCATTATTTTTTCTACCACCGACATGACGCTTACCGGCCTGTAGTTTCCCACTTCTTCCCTGTCTCTGCTTTCATGAAGAGGGACCACATCAGCTCATCTCCAATCCCACGGAACCTCTCCTGTCTCTAAAGATCTGTTAAGTAAATCCTTAAGAGATCCCACTAGGACTTCTCTGAGCTCCCTCAATATCCTGGGATCTCATCCAGCCTCATAGCTTTGTCCACTTTCAGATTCTTAAGCTGTTTATAAACACTTTATTTTGTGAACGGAGCAATATCCACTCCATTCCCAGAATTCCCTCAACAGCCAACCACGGTCTTTCTCCAGGATTTTCTTCTGTGAACACAGAAGTATTTGTTTAGCACGTTCGCTTTATCGTCATCACTCTCCACATAGCTATTCTCAGAATCCTTCAGGCTTACAATTCTATTCCTATCTTTTAACATTAGACCCTCCCATCAGGGAAATCATAGGTAATCACGATATTAAGGGAGTGCGCCTGGACCACAAAATTTCGGCTTTTGCCGATGACCTCTTGGTGCACATCACAGATCCCCAGACTTCCCTTCTGGCTTTAATGGAAAGTTTTGCAGAATATGGTGATTTCTCAGAATTTAAATTAAATCTTAACAAATCCCTAGCCCCGGCCACTATGGACATAGTGAGTAAAGAATGGAGGGATCCTTTTCTTTTGTAATGGGAGAGTTCATCCTTCCGCTACTTGGGGAATACAATTAACCACCCTACTAGATGATATTCACAGAAACTTAGACAGGGGATTTGACTCAATGTTAGTACTGCTAGATTTCTCAGCAGCTTTTGACACTGTGGATCACACTATCATGCTAGCACAACTGTCAGAAACAAGTTTCAATGGAACAGTAATTGCTTGGCTCAAATCCTACAGGCAACAGTCCATATTGTTCGGCAGCACCTCATCGCCACCACGGGGACTGACCTGTGGGGGTAAAAGAAGGATCAATACTGTAACCTATTCCGTTCAAAATCTACCTCAAGCTACCAGCCAAGCTGATTCAGTCGATGGACATATCTACATGGATGACATGCAGCTACTCATACCACTGAACTTGACTTACCCACAGCCCCGACTAAACTGAATACCTGTCTAACATCAGTTTAAGGATGGGCTAAAAACAACAAACTCTGCCTGAACTCAAGTAAAACTGTGCTTTTATGGATCCCTTACACAAGTGGGCACATACCGGACATCAAAATCTGTTTTAGGAAATATGAACTCCTCCTCAAATCACAAGTCAGGAACCTTGGAATACAGCTAGATTCAACACTTAATCTGATCCCTCAAATCCAAGCAACCTCCACGATCTGCTTCTATCATTTGTGACAACTATGCTGCCTCTCTCCCAGGGGTGTAACCAGACTTCGGCGGGAGGGGGGTCTAGAGCCCGAGGTGAGGGGGCACATTTTAGCCCCCCTGGCGCCGCTGCCCCCCCACCGCCGCCACCAACACCACCAACAACAACTTTGCCCCCCCCCCCTGCCTACGACCCTCTCAACCCCCCCCCCCCCACCGCCAACCCTCCCCCATTGCCTACCTTTGCTGGCGGGGGACCCCGAGGTCCTCTTCTTCCGGCGCAAGGCTTCGTTCTGTTTCTGTGAGTCTGACGTCCTGCACAGCAGGGGGGGCCAGGGCCAAACCTACGGGAGCCCAGGCCCCCATGGCCCCACATAGCTATGCCACTGCTCTCTCCTTACATTGAGAAGGCAAGTCTTGTCTCAGTTGTGCATGCCCTAACCACACCCTCTCCAAGACATTACACAATGTAATACCCGCTAGTGAGCCTTCTCTGGAGTAGCCTCTGCACTCTGAAATGCACTCCCTGAAAAGCTTCGCTTAACACAAAACAAGACTATCTCTACTTCAGGAAGCAGGTGATAGCTTGGCTCTTCAACCAGGCCTGTCACACATACACATACACACACAGAGGAAGTGACACTGGTTACACATATAACAGGACATATTTATTCACTCCTACCCTAGCTAAGATAATATTTAAGCACCTTTATGACCTCATGTGCAACTTTCCTTAAATTAGTCCTCATATTTTCTATCTATTCAATTGTTAACCTATATCTTGTGAACTGCTCCTACCATTTCAAACTGTTAATTTCTAATATTTGACTGTTAGCACTAGTCTTGGACTCTGTAACTATCATTCCCAGCATTTTAAACTTTCTTATTTTCATTATCAGTTTTCTAACGTTACCAATGAGCAGTCACACAAACTCTTTAATAATGTACATTCATTAATTAGTAGTAAGAAGACATTAAGGAGATCTAGTGAGGGGAATATTCAGCTTGCTGCAGTCAGTGTTCTTTTAAATGTTGGCCACCATGGAGTCTTTATACTCACGTATTCAACATTGGCCTGACCCCAATACCGGCAATGAATATCTGGGTATAAAGAGGTCCTTGTCACTTATACTGGTACCAGCAATATTCAGAGCAAAACCTGGATAGCTACCCGCATAAAGTTAGGAAAGCCTTTGTCCTAATTTTGTCTGGATAGTTACCCTGTTAAGCAGGCTAAATATCACCACTAACTGGGTAATTTTTTGACAGCGCCAAACCACTACGAGAAAAACTGAATTGGCTACCAATCAAAGAACGCATCACTTTCAAAATCTGCACGACTGTTCACAAAATAATTTACGGCGAGACACCGGGATACATGACAGACTTCATCGACCTGCCAACCAGAAACATCACAAAATCTACACGATCATACCAAAACCTCCACTACCCAAGCAACAAAGGACTCAAATACAAATCCATCTACGCAACCAGCTTTTCCTATTTAAGCGTTCAACTATGGAACGCACTGCCAAAAGCAGTAAAAACTACGCTTGACCATCTAGACTTCTGGAAAGTACTAAAGACAGACCTGTTCAGAAGAGCATACCCCACCATCTCAACATAAAAGACCTGGACACCTACGTCATAATGAAACCAAAGACCTTAATGATCATTACCTGACTCTTCCTCCCCTCTCTAAGACCCCCCAATCCAACCTACCATACATGTACTTCATCCCACCACAATATCACTTTGTATTATTCACATCATGTATTTGTTCATACCGGAATCGGCTATTGCCGTTAACGGTAATATGTAAGCCACATTGAGCCTGCAAATAGGTGGGAAAATGTGGGATACAAATGTAACAAATAAATAAATAAATAAAATAATTCCTGGCTTCTTCCCCATATAAAGAAAATGCCACTGAAAATTTCGCCATGGACCTGGTAAACAGGACTTATCTTGGTAGGAATGGCTTCTATCTAGATAAGTCCCACTGAATATTTACTCCATTCTTTATAGTGACTATTTGAAATAAAAGGCATCTACTGCACACAACCCAAGGAAGAACCCAAAGCATTTCAGCAAAATGCCATTGCTTTAAACTCCAAAAGAAAGATCTGATGTATGCAGCAAATCTGATCTTGCATGTTCTAAGAATAGCTTTGAGTTTAGACTGTGAAAGGTGCCAAACTGAAAGCTATAATTATTAGCAAACTAACAAGCAGAAATTAACCACCTACTTAGAAGTCATTTTTAGCTGCCATCACCATGACTGTAGATTGAAAGACAAACATGTAGAGCCTAACTGCCCCTGCAGGGATCAGTGGCTCATTCTCTCTTTAGGAAACCTAGTCACACTAGCTCTGGGTCTTGGTGCTAACTGAAGAAGGAGGGCCGCTATTGGGACAATAGAAAGGGGCTATTACAGTTGAGTACATTAATTCAGTTGGGTAATCAAATGTTCCCACTGCTGAGAATTCTATCCATGCATGGTCAATTCATGACTGGTGCGCAGGGTCAGACAGCTTGAGATCATCTTGTTACAGCACAAAGAAACTCAGTCTGCCACTGTAATTTAAGTTTACAATAAAAAGGTTTTTAAAATACAGGAATAAAGGGATCTAATGAGAGGATACAAGGTGGTGACTCTACAGAAAGACATGCGCCCTGGTGCTCTGGCTTTCTTTGCATGTTTTAGCTGAGCTGCATTGGCCGCCTATATCAGCACGAATCAATTTTAAGCTTTTGTGTTTAATGTTTAAAGCTTTTTGGTTGGGAGCACCTGGTTATCTTACTGCATTAATTAACCAGTATATTCCATTAAGGAGGTTATGGTCTTCCAACTGAACTTGTTAGAACTTCCCCCTTTGTCTAAAATTAGGTTGGCATAAACTATGAAACGAGTATTCTCCTATTTTGGACCTTTGCTCTGCAACCAGTTATCAGAGGACATAAGAAGCTTGACTGACCACTTGCAGTTTTGCAAAGCAATGAAAACTTGACTTTATATTCAGTGCTTTACTTAACTTCTCCCACTAGAAGCATAGATTTTAGTATCATGTGATCAGGACGATTTAAACACTTGTATTGTAATTATCATTTTTTTTGTATTCTATTTTTTTAAGTTTTATTTTTATTGCTCTACTGTAACACTGAACCGATTTGGTGCCCTCTGGTGTAAATGCGGTATATCATATAAATAAATCTAATCTAATACACTTCTGCTAAGTTCATGAGCAAAGGAATAAGAACATTAAATTCTATCCTTTGCTGAACTCTACGTCCATTGTGTAGTCTGAGAAGGGTTCAATGGATACCATTGTCATTTCAGCCATGCCCAACTAATCAGTGGCGCTCTGTTGGCAGTTTCCACGAAAAATGCATTGTTAGGCCTGATGTTGGCAGTGCAGCTTGTGGAGCTTCCTTCTTGCCTAATGTAAATCTGCAACCTAACTATAGGCCACAGGTTATTATTCTGCTATGTGGGGCCAATATCCCAGGTCCACAGGACACAAATAGTATCAATGTAATCACTCTTCCACTGCTGGTCTGGGTGCCCAGCCCTCACCCAGTCCACAATACCTTCCATATGCCAAAACCATAGTTCCACAGAAATCAGGAGGAGCCACTCCACAAGACCAACATCCCAAACCTTCCCAATCCTCAAAGACCTCTCCTGCAACAGAATCCCACCCCTCCAAAAATCCCTCCCCTCTATTGTACCAAGACCACTGAATCTCCCCAGCCCCCTCCTCCTCCCATCCTTGGCACCTACCCCTGATTCTGGAGGAACAGATTGGAGTCACACACAATGCAAGGGGTTCTGCAACTTCCCCGCCTCTGTCATAGTAAAGATCAACATTTATATCTGTACACAAAAAGATATCACACAGTATTAAAATACACACGTTCTGCAGATTATTACCAGTCACAATGGCGTTGACTGGTATCTGTTAAGAGAATTTTGGGCAGTAGTTGGTGAATCAAAAGTGTGCCACTGACCCTCGGAGTTGATTTTTAAAAGTGCCGGGTATAGTAACATAAAGCGCAGCCCCTGTGAATGACAGCTGGAGCAGGCCTGATGGAACTTTCAGCATTTCTCCTGCTGCCGAATAATCTTGAAAAATCAAGATCATCTCTTCATATTTGAGCAAGCCTCTCTTTTGTTTGAATCCTCTCAGAACTCTCTACCTGGTGACACTAATTGTGTTTATGATTACTACTTGAGGTTTTTGCCTGATGGTTTGCATGCATCCCAACCTGTGTGCCCTCTCCAGGCATAAGGGGCCCATGCTGTCCATGAGCGCAAATTTGTTGCTCATTTTCCAGACTAGCTCCCAGGTTCTGCTCTGGTATGGACTTGAGGAACCCCACTATTTGAAGATTGTTGCATCTAGACCTATTCTCTAGGTCCTTTAGCTGTTCTGCTTGGTCTCATACTTTTTGTTCCAGAGATGCTAAGGTCCTCGCCGTACTCCATGCCTCCTCCTCCACTCCCAACACCCCCTGCTACAGATCGCCAGTTCTGCGGGTCGTTTCCGCCAACAGAGACTCCAGATTAGAAAGGGGTAGATATCTGGCTTAGCTGCACTTCTATTGCTATGGTTATTGCAGACATGAGTTGAATAAGTTGTTGATCTGAGAAAGTTGAGGGCTCCGAATTGCCAACTGCCACCATTTTGTCCACTCCACTCTGTGGTTTTGGAGTATCTTTCTTGCTGTTTTTCCCTGCCATCTTGTTCTCTGTCTTGAAAATATATCTGTCCATGAGGTTAGCAATCAAATAAGAAAGCAAGGTGTTGTATCAGGCGGCAAGAGGCAAAACATTCGGGCAGCGAGTTGCTGGACCCTGGAGAAGGCATGAAACACATCTGCCCTTCTCAGTGCATCACGTGACTCCTCCCGGTAGAGACCATTATAAAGAACAAAATTACAGAGCATATTCAAAAGCATGGTTTAATGAGACAAAACCAACATGGATTTAGTGAAGGGAAATCTTGCCTCACCAATCTATTGCATTTCTTTGAAGGGGTGAACAAACATGTGGATAAAGGTGAGCCAGTCGATATTATGTATCTGGATTTTCAAAAGGCATTTGACAAAATACCTCATGAAAGAGTCTACAGGAAATTGGAGAGTCGCGGGGTAGGAGGTAGTGTACTTATTGTGGATTAAAAACTGGTTAAAAGATAGAAAACTGAGAGTAGGGTTAAATGGTCAGTATTCTCAATGGAGAAGGGTAGATAGTGGGGTCTGTGCTGGGACCGCTGCTTTTTAACATATTTATAAATGATCTAGAGGTGGGAGTAACTGGCGAGGTACTTAAATTTGCTGACCTCGGGGCATGAAGGTGAAGACAGCGCAGCACAGCACTTGATTTTGCAATGCAGTCCAGGAAGAAGTACAACCTTTAAAGATAAGTGTTGGTACTCAGATCGAGCGCTATTTAACATAAGAAAATCATATGAAATGTAGCTATGTATACACCATTAATATAGCAGGAAGCTTTACACATCGTTAAGGTGTTTTGGCCGATGATGAAGGTAAGATCTTTGTGATCTGTTCTAGCTCCGTTAGATTAAATATTATCTAGGAGCTCTTTGAGGCCTTTTTCCTTCCTGCATGGTACACACTATTTAGTGTACGTTAAATATTTCAGTCATTTTTTTGGGGCAGTGGAAATGTTTGTGATATTTTTCTAGGACACTAGTACTTCCACACCCCATTACTTTTTTTTAAACTAGGATGAAGATCAGTTAATGATAAATTCAACATTTAGGATGGGATACATATTTCTGAAATGAGTTTTCATATTTTTCCTAAAATCAATATAAGACTGAGGAGACTAAAAAATAGGTGCAATCATAGTTTATAGTCTTGCCGCTTGAAAGGCCAAACCTAATTCAAACAAATATAAACTCTTTTTCCCTTTTGGTGAAGGAAAAGAGTAGCCTACGGTACCATTACATCTTGTTCTCAAAGCAAAAGTAAATATAAAATGTGGATATAAATAATCCGGTGCCAAACCATGTAGAAGTTTAAAAAGAAAACATGCCAACTTTAAATGTATTCTGGCTAAATAGGCAGCCAGTGCAATGTTAAATAGCTGGGAGTGATACTATCAAATTTAAATAATCCAAAAATCAGTCAAACTGCCGTATTCTGGATCATCTGCAGTCTCCTTATTAGACTTCTATTACAACCTAAGTAGATTACAATAATCCAATCGAAAGATTAAAAGAGACTGAACTAGGATTCTAAATTGATCTTGTTCAAAATAGCTGTGCACACATCTCAGCTTTTTCATCAGGAAGAAACATTTCTTCACTAATGAAGTAGAGGAGTGTGGTAGCCGTGTTAGTCCACTCTTAAGGTTATCAATAGAAATCAAACAAAATAAAACATGGAAAAGAAAATAAGATGATACCTTTTTTATTGGACATAACTTAATACATTTCTTGATTTTCCTTTCCATGTTCTTTCCATTTTCTTTTCCATGTTTTATTTTGATTCACTAATGAAGGAACTTTTCTATGGTTAAAGCACCATCAATAAACACCCCTAGTATTCTGATAACTGTAGAAAATTCGAAGGTAACTTTGGTTAATGGTAATTTATTTTGGAATATTCTCTGGATGCTTATCAAAACACATAAATTTTGTCTTGTCGGTATTCAATTTTAATTTATGGGAAAACGTCCAATTATTTATTAGCGACATGCATTGTTGAATTAATAAGGGATCAATTGCTGGAATAGAATCAAATGGAATCAAAACGGAAATGTAACCTGCATAAACATGGTGTGAAAATTTATTATTATGCAGCAAGAGGCCTAAGGATTCTAGGAAAACATTGAAAAGTAATGGAGACACTGGAGAACCCTGTGGGACTCCACATGTGTTGTTCCAAGAGGAGAATAAGCCATCCTTTGTTTTAACCAAATAAGAGCAGATTTGAAAGGTCTTAAACTAATCCTGCACTTTTCCAATAATTCCGATATTTTCAAGGAACTGCAACAAAATTCCATGATCCACTAGGCCAAATGCCACCGAAAGATCGAACTGTAACAATACTGCACACTTCCCCTCGCTTAATAAACATCTGACTTTGTCTATCACTGAACCAACTACAGTTGGGAGGATCACAAAATCAAATTATTTTCCAGATAGTGTGTTAATTGTCAAGTAATAAGACCTTCAGTCAGTTTAGCAAAAAATGGAAATGAGGCCATTGGTATATAATTCACAATACTATTGACAGGCAATTTCAAATCTTTCCATACTGGTGTAATAATTATTTCATGCAAGGTTTTGGGAAAAATGCCCAGAGACAATTGTTGTCGAATCCAATCATATAAAGCTAATTGAAAGAATGGTGGTGATGCTTTCATTAGATAAGAATGGCAACAATCCAAAGAACAATAGGAAGCATTATACTGATTATACAAACTGATAACATCATCCCAATGTATCGGGAGAAAATCACTCCAGATTCTATCATCAGACAGGGCCGGTCTTAGCAAGTGCGGGGCCCTATGCAGACCAATTTGGTGGGGCCCCATCATAGCCCCGCCCCCAGCCCAAGCTAAACTTGTACAGAAAAACTGATTGAAATAATAAGCACAATGCTATCATGAACCCCCCCCCCCCCCCCCAGAAATTATTCAGTTCAAGTCCACTACAATTAGTAGTTCCAATTCTCATAACCCCGGGGGGGTCAGAGGTGCGGACACACAATCTCTCCACTGCAAAACACTATACACAAACTTGTGCAAAAACACACTCATAACCTTACCAAATCATAACAGCACTAATTCCAAGGACAGGACGAGCTACAACCTTATGCGTGGAAAGACAGCACTGTAATTACACCAGGCTCTAAAACACCAATACACTACCTCGTGAAAAAAACAAAACAAAAGGGCTGCAAATGCTACATGCTAGCAGGATACTGCACCTTGATCACGCATGAAAAACACATGACACAACAGATATGAAGGCAAAATAAACAGGAAAGTTACCTCAAGAAGTCATACACAGCATGCAGCAATACTAGAAAAATTGAAACTTACATGTAAAATATCACAGATGCACATTTCCAAAAGCTGACATATTCCAATTAATACATTCTGAATAAAATACTTTTTTCTACCTTTGTTGTCTGATCATTTGTTTTTTTCTATTCGCTTTGGTCCCAGTGTCTTCTGTTTTATGCAGTGTCTTCTTTCCATTTGATATTTTTTCTCTCACCGTGTCCACCATCCTCCTGTGTCCTTATGTGTCCTGTCTACCATCTCCATGTGCATCTCCTTCCTTTGTCTTTCCTTCCCTCCATTCCTGCCCAACATTTCTCCTCTCTCCCCTGCCCTCCATGTCCAGCAATTTCTCCTCTCTCCCTGAGCCCTGCCCTCCCATCCATGCTCCTCTCCCCTGCCCCCTCCATTCATCATCCCTATCCAGCAATTCCCCTCTCTCCCTGAGCCCCCTCCCATCCATGCTCCTCTCCCCTGCCCACTCCATTCCATTCATCATCCCTATCCAGCCATGCCCCTCTCTCCCTGAGCCCCCTCCCATCCATGCTCCTCTCCCCTGCCCACTCCATTCCATTCATCATCCCTATCCAGCCATTACCCTCTCTCCCTGAGCCCCCTCCCATCCATGCTCCTCTCCCCTGCCCACTCCATTCCATTCATCATCCCTATCCAGCCATTCCCATCTCTCCCTGAGCCCCCTCCCATCCATGCTCCTCTCCCCTGCCCACTCCATTCCATTCATCATCCCTATCCAGCCATTACCCTCTCTCCCTGAGGCCTGGCATCCATGTCCAGGTCCTCTCTCCCTTATCCTCCCGCTCCCACGTTCAACTGCCTGCCCGCCCTGGCGCCCTCTTTTTCACCCCCCAACCAAGGATGGCTCTTCGTTTTTTGTTTTTTTTAACTTTACCCGCCTCCATCGCCGGAATCCGAGCGTCACTAAAAGCGCTCCTCCTCTCCCGAGTCCCCCCGACGTCTCTAGCAGAACTGGAGCTCTTCCTGATTCGTTCATTCTCAGTGTCCCGCCCTCGAGGGCGGGACACTGAGAATGAACGAATCAGGAAAAGCTCCAGTTCTGCTAGAGACGTCGGGGGGACTCGGGAGAGGAGGAGCGCTTTCAGTGACGCTCGGATTCCAGCGAGGCGGCGACGGAGGGTAAAGTTAAAAAGAAACTAAAGATCCTTGCGGCGGGAAGAGGCTGACTGAGGCGCGCCGCGCGGGGCCCTATGCGGCCGCCTCGGCTTAAGACCGGCCCTGTCATCAGGGATCCCTTCAATGATAGAAAATAGGGATTCATCCTGTAATTCAGACTGATAATCATGGAATCTTGCTCGTAACTTTTTAATTTTATTTTGAAAATAATCAGCTAGTTGGTTTGCTGGTGGTAATAGATCATCATTTTGAAAAGGTACCTTAATAAGGGAGTTAACAATTTGAAATAATTGCCTTGTATTAGAGTAGAAATTTTTTTCTTGCCGTTTTTAAAGCCGATGTATAATGATGGATACTTTTCCTCCAATTTTCCTTTAATTGAGCAGTTTTATCCTTATGCCATTTATTTGTAACCTGGATTGGTCACTGTTGGAAACAGGATGCTGGGCTTGATGGACCTTCGGTCTGTCCCAGTATGGCAACACTTGTGTACTTATGTTCTGTTTAGCCTTATACCTAATCTTCTCTACTTTACAGCAGATGAATGAGTTACAGCAAGAGTTTCCTTGGGTATGTTCTCCACTATCCTCATACTTATGCTTTTGCCGTTGGTGACGACCCAAACTCTTGCACATCCATTGTCTAAACACCTGGTAACACACTGCCTGAACTTATCACTTAGAATCTTCCTATCACAGAAAGATGTAGATCATCACAATATAGTCTTTTGTTTTTCCTTATATTGTCCCAGTCACTTATACATCTAAAGCCATCTTATTTACACCAGGTTTTCAACCACATATTGAAGTTGTTTGTCTAATGTTGCCTTTCCTCTCCCTTGCCACAGACAAATAGTACTTCTGAGAATGCAACAGTCCTTACCAAGGTCTTTAGACCCTCCCCCAATCTCTGGAAATTTCTCTGTGCTACAAAGGTGCTATTCCTGGATGTATTATAACATTGTTTAGTATCCTCTTACTTTCCTCTTGATGGTTCTTAGTATTAGGTTTGTACTTGTGCTGAGGATCCTGGAAGACATTTCACCTTTTTGCAACCTCTGGACTGTGTTCCCAAGCTAATGCCTTTTATAATGGAGTCTCCCAACAGTAGTATTTCTCTCTTTGGTATTTTGAAGATAATTCCGCTTCTCCTGTATCTGTGACACAACTTTTTTTGACCACTGCCCTCCCCTAAATTACATCATTTGTTTCATGGGTCTACTGGACTGTAGTAACGTGTTATGCTGCTGAAATCCATTTATATTTATAGATCCATGTACAAACAATTTATGTCCAAACATTGCCACACTAGGCTCAAATGTACCTAGTGCAGCTGAGTCAGCTCCAAGTTGGTAATAAGTCAAGAGACTTTGTATACATTTGTCTATAAAGAACATGTAGAGGCCATTAAGCAGAAGAAAACAATAAAAAATACTGAACAAATTCAGTATTTTCAGTAACTCGTTTCATCGTAATGCAGATTTTAGGATTTTGCTTTTCTGATTTGTTGCCTGGCCATCATGTTATAGATCCATCTAAACTAGATTTCATAGTTGTTGGATTATTTGTAGTAAATAATTAGCAGATTTTAGTACACACAGCTTCAGCTTTAGAAATGTTAATTTCTTTCTTCATCTCTCTCTCATTCACCCCTGAATAATTCACTGCTGAGTCACTTTAAAGTTGAAGTAACAAAACATCTGTTTACTCACAGTTTGTAGTTAGATTATAATCAGACAGGCTTATATATACATATTACTATACATTTGTATTATCAGCTCCTTCCATGTGCTTAGATGGTAATGGATGCTCACACCACCATAGATCCTCTCAGGTTAGGAGAGATCATGAGCTCCATGTGCTCCATGTGCTGCATCTAACCCCCACAGGAAGTTGCATAGCTGTGTGACCTCTCTAAGTAATTCACATCAGAGGTCACAGAGTAATCACAGAGAAATAATAGGTGACAGGCAATGCATGTAAAATACAATTACATTCCAACAAACCCCTTCTCATGCATAACTGTCATGCAATTATTTATTCATACAAAGTCCAAGCTTTATACGCAGATTCACAAAATGTTCTCTGGGTAACGGTTTGGTCATGATGTCAGCTGTCATCTCACTGGTGTGACAATAGTGTAGACTGATGACCCCTTCTTTCGCCAACTCTCGCACGTTGTGGTATTTCGTTGCGATGTGCTTGGTGCGTGACTGAACCTTGTCATTCTGTGACAGTCGGATGCAGCTCTGATTATCTTCCATTATCTGGATTGGTCTCTGTTCAGCTATTCCGAAATCCAGCAAAAGTTTTTCAATCCACATCAGTTCTCTGCACGCTTCCGATACAGCCACATATTCAGCTTCTGTAGAAGACAAACTCACAATACTTTGTTTATGACTGGCCCATGAAATTTGTACATTTCCATACATAAACACATATCCACTTGTGGATTTATAATTAGAATGATCCCCTGCCCAATCTGAATCACAGTAACATATTAGTTTTGGATTACTATTGGCTGAAATCTTTAATTTACAATCAATGGTACCCTTTAAATACCTTACCATCCTTTTAACTGCAGTCCAATCTGATTTGGTAGGTGAGCTGACCCTTCTGCTCAAAATTCCTACTGCATTTGCTATATCAGCCCTGTATGTGGTAGCTAGATATAAAAGCTTACCTATGGCTGATCTATATTGGATGTTATCTGGTAAAGGTTCTCTTACTGTTTCATCCTTCAGAAAATCAGTGATCATGGGAGTGCTTACAACTTGGGCATCTTGCATACCTAAACTTTCAATAAGCTCATTTATTTTCTGCTTCTGGCTTAGAAGATAAGAACCATCATTTTGTTTCTCAATTTCTATACCAAGATAGTATGACACATTACCAAGTTCTTTTATCTCAACATTGTGGTTTAAACACTTTACAATGTCCTTGTACTCTTGCTCACTTTTGCTTGCAATGAGCAGATCATCAACAAAAGCTAAAATGTATGCATATTGTCCATTTGTGCACCTAGTGTACAAGCATTTATCTGCTTCACCTTGCTTAAATCCTAAATTTGTCAATATTTCATGCAATTTTTCATTCCAACATTCTGCACTTTGCTTTAATCCACAAAGACCTTTGTTTAATTTACACACTAGCTGTCTTTGTTTTGTATTTATGAAACCTGTTGGCTGTTCCATGTACAAGTCTTCAGTTATATCTCCGTGAAGAAATGCTGTTTTCACATCAATGTGGTTTACTTGCATGCCTTTTGAGACTGCAATGCTCAGAAGTGTTCTTATTGTCGTGTGTTTCACTACAGGTGCAAACACTTCATCAAAATCTTCTCCATATTTTTGAAGATATCCCTTTGCCACTAATCTGGCTTTATACCTTTCCACTTTTCCTTGTGCATTCCTTTTTAACTTGAATACCCATTTGCATCCTATAGCTTTCTTGCCAGGAGGTAATTTTGTAAGAATCCAAGTATTATTTTTATCCAATGCATCAATTTCTTCTTGTGCAGCTTTATGCCATTCAGCAGCTTCTTCTGCTGGCATTTTCTCAATCTCATCCCATGTTAAGGGCTCTTGAGCTTCTGCTGACTTTGTTAAGTAAGACAGTCTTGGGGGTGGAACACCTTTGTTTTCCCTGGATGAGCGTCTGACAACAGGTTGGTCTGACCTTTCTGCATCCTCTAAATCTGAGAGTCCTTCTCCAATTGATTCCCCTTCTCCAACTGTACTGTCTTCTTCAATGATCCTTTCTGTGTCTGCTTCCTCTGCCTGTTCCTCGTTAGATACAGATGAGTTGCTTTCAGACATCTGCCTTGGTATGGCATTTATATACACTGGCATGTCTATTATGGTTCTAGTTTCATATTCTGGATGATAAGGCTCATCTGGGATAATCCAGCCTTTATCAACCCTTTTGTTTTCATCAAAATATGTAACATGTCTTATGCCAACAATGCCAGTTTTCAGATTCAAAATTCTATATCCTTTGTGTCCTGGAGCATAGCCAACTAAAATGCCCCTTTCTGTTGTGGAATCCAGCTTATGCCTTCTTTGCTTTGGTTCATGAGCATATGCTGTACTCCCAAATGTTTTTATGTGTGACAGGTTTGGCTTCCTACCATGCCATGTCTCATGTGGTGTGCGCTCAGCGCCTTTAGTTGGCATTCTGTTTTGTAGGTACACTGCTGTGAGAATGGCTTCCCCCCATAGTCTTTTAGGGAGATTGCTATCTGACAGCATACATCTGGTCATTTCCACAATTGACCTAAATTTTCTCTCTGCAACAGAATTTTGCTCTGGTGTATAAGCTACTGTTGTGATATGCTGAATGCCTTCTTGTTCTAGAAATGTGCGCATGCTTTGTGAAGTGAACTCACCACCATTGTCGGTCTGAAGAACCTTTGGTTTTCTTTCAAATTTATTGCTCACCATGGCTACGTATTTCTTCAGCATGTCTGTGACTTGACTTTTTTCTTTCAGCAAATAGGCCACACAATATCTAGAGAAATCATCCAAGAATATTAGCACAAATCTGTTATTTCCCAATGATGGGATATTAAACGGTCCACATAAGTCACTGTGTATTAAGTCCAGCACTTTATTACTCCTATTTCCTGTGTATGCAGGAAATGAGGGTCTCACACCTTTTTGAGTAACACAGTCTATGCATTTCTCCATTTTACCAGCATCTGCACTTATCTGAATGCCGGTGGCCAGTTGCTTACTGTAAAGATCCTGGATCACCTTAGAATCACAATGTCCCAGGCGGCGGTGCCAGATTTCCGGACTACATTTACCATCATTCTTCCTTACTTGCGCCATATGTGAGGCTTCACCTGAAATGCTCAGTTTATAAACATCATTATGCATAAAAGCTTCAGCATACACTTCATCATTTTTAGAGATTGTGCACTTACTATTTTCAAAATGAATCGCAAATCCCTTCTTATCTAATGTAGATACACTAAGCATATTACAAACTGCTTGGGGAATATACAAGACATCACTTACAGGAATTTCTTTAACTTCATTAGACACTTTGCATTTTAAGAATCCAATACCTTTTGCTTGGATCTTAGCAGTCCCTGCGTTTGCAGTTTTAAGAATACCTTCCTCTGGACACATTTCCTGAAAGAAATCTTTACAATTGGTTAAATGGCATGTGCTCCCTGAATCCAAAATCCAAGTACTTTCATTTGAATTATTATTTACCATAGTCAAAGATTTTTCTGCCATTAGAAAGCCCTTGTGTTTATCTTTGTCCTTCATACATTTCCTGGTTTGAAAATTCTTTAGTTCCATTGGCTTAGGTGAGCTAGAGGGAGTGTTTTGTGTTTCCTTACACCATTTAGATACATGTCCCTCCTTTCCACATGAGTAGCAAATCAGCTTGCCCTTGGGTGGAGTTTTCCCATAGCTCCGCCTTCCTCTGTTCTTTGCCAAGAAATTTGTTTCATTTCTCTCTGACTGACTTTGAGAACACATCTCCTCAGAATCATTTATTATGCATTCCTGCCTTAGTTTTGATGTTGCCTGTTCAAAAGATTGCCCTTCAATGGCCTCATTTACAGACCTAAAAACATCAAACTTCTTTGATAGTGAGGTAAAAAGAAATGCTCTTTTCAATGCATCACACATGGGAATTCCAGAAAGTTCTAACTTTTGAAATGAAGACATAAGATGCATAATGTGATCATTACATTTACTTTTATCCCTTAATTTGGTTTCATTCAACTCTGCCAACCAAATTGGTTGCTGCTTTGCATATGTAGTTGCATACATAGTTCTCAGTTTATATAAAATGTCCTTTGGTGTATCTTTTCCCTCCACTAATATGGCTTGTTTCTCTGAGAGAGCTTCCAAAAGCATGCACTTCACATAATAGTTTGCATTGTCCCATTCAGCCATATTTTCAGCTGTTCTGTCTTGGTCTAAGCATATATTTAATCTTTTTGCTCGAAGGAGACATATGAATCTTAGTTCCCACTGCCGATAATTAAACTCAGTTAATTTAGGCACCTTGAGAGAATAGAACAATGGTGAATTTCTTCCCTCAGCCATTTTCTTAGCCTTCTGTCTGCTGTGTGGGGGGAGAGAGAGACAGACTTAATCTTTCCTTTAAAACTTAAGAGAAAAATGTGGCCTTTTTTCCTGCCTGGTAATATTTCTCTTCTTTTTCAATTCCTGAGCCCTGGGCCCATAACCCTTTTGTTGGATTATTTGTAGTAAATAATTAGCAGATTTTAGTACACACAGCTTCAGCTTTAGAAATGTTAATTTCTTTCTTCATCTCTCTCTCATTCACCCCTGAATAATTCACTGCTGAGTCACTTTAAAGTTGAAGTAACAAAACATCTGTTTACTCACAGTTTGTAGTTAGATTATAATCAGACAGGCTTATATATACATATTACTATACATTTGTATTATCAGCTCCTTCCATGTGCTTAGATGGTAATGGATGCTCACACCACCATAGATCCTCTCAGGTTAGGAGAGATCATGAGCTCCATGTGCTCCATGTGCTGCATCTAACCCCCACAGGAAGTTGCATAGCTGTGTGACCTCTCTAAGTAATTCACATCAGAGGTCACAGAGTAATCACAGAGAAATAATAGGTGACAGGCAATGCATGTAAAATACAATTACATTCCAACAATAGTAACATAGTAGATGACAGCAGAGAAAGACCTCTATGGTCTATCCAGTCTGCCCAACAAGATAAACTCATATGTGCTACTTTAAGCGTATACCTGATCTTGATTTGTATCTGCTATTTTCAGGGCACAAACCGTAGAAGTCTGCCCAGCACTAGCCCCACCTCCCACCACCGGTGCTGCCACCCAATCTCCACTGAGCTTCTGAGGATCCATTCCTTACCGTTTTCATCTCCACCACCTCCCGCAAGAGGGCATTCCAAGCATCATCCACCACTCTCTCCGTGAAAACATACTTCCTGACATTTTTCTTCAGTCTGCCCCCCTTCAATCTCATCTCATGTCCTCTAGTTCTACCGCCTTCCCGTCTCCAGAAAAGGTTGGTTTGTGGATTAATACCTTTCAAATATTTGAACGTTTGTATCATATCACCCCTGTTTCTCCTTTCCTCCAGGGATACATGTTCAGGTCATCAAGTCTTTTCTCATACCTCTTGTAACGCAAATCCCATACCATTTTTGTAGCTTTTCTTTGCACCGCTTCAATTCTTTTTACATCCTTAGCAAGATACGGCCTCCAAAACTGAACACAATACTCCAGGTGGGGCCTCACCAATGATTTATACAGGGGCATCAACACCTCCATTCTTCTGCTTGTCACACCTCTCTCTATACAGCCTAGCAACCTTCTAGCCATGGTCACTGTCTTGTCACACTGTTTTGTCGCCTTCAGATCCTCACATACTATCACCCCAAGATCCCTCTCCGATCTGTACATATCAGACTGTCACCACCTAACACATACGTCTCCCGTGGATTTCTGCTCCCTGTGCATCACTTTGCATTTCTTTGCATTGAATTTTAATTGCCAAACCTTAGACCATTCTTCTAGCTTTTGCAGATCCTTTTTCATGTTTTCCATTCCCTCCAGGATGTCCACTCAGTTACAAATCTTGGTATCATCCGCAAAAAAGCAAACTTTACCTTTTAACTCTTCAGCAATGTCACTCACAAATATATTGAACAGAATCGGCCCCAGCACCGATCCACTACTCACCTTTCCAACACCCTCTGACGTCTGTCTGTCAACCAGTTCCTAATCCAGTTCACCACGTCGGGTCTTATCTTCAGCCTGTCAAGTTTGTTCAAGAGCCTCCTGTGGGGAACCATGCCAAAAGCTTTGCTGAAATCTAAGTAGATTACGTCTAAAGCACGTCCATGATTCAATTCTCCGGTCACCCAAAGAATTCAATGAGATTCATTTGGCATGATTTACCTTTGGTAAAACCATGTTGTCTTGGATCTTGCAACTTATTGGCTTCCAGAAAATTCACTATCCTTTCTTTCAGCATTGCTTCCATTACTGTTCCAATAACCGAAGTAAGGCTTACTGGCCTGTAGTTTCCAGCTTCTTCCCTATCACCACTTTTGTGAAGAGGGACTACATCCGCTCTTCTCCTGTACTGCTGGCCAAGAATGTTCTGAGTCTGACCAGCTAAAGAGTGTGCTCAAGAAAAAGAAAACGAAATGTCATAAGCAAAGGCTGTGGCCAAACTAAACAGCACACACCTTTTATTGCATAAATATGTCAACAAAATCTGAGAATCAAATAAAAAGCCTTTATACGGTTATATCAAAGAAGAGGTTGGATTACGACCATCCAGTGGAGCAAAAGGGCCCATTAAGAGACAAGCTAATATCTTTTCAGAACAGACAATAGGTGTTTCACCTTTTAGTGTTTATTTAATTTATACTGTTTCAAATATTGTGCTGTAACCTATGAGAAGCTTTGATTGGTGGGATATAAATGTTTTAAACAAATAAATGAATGATAGAGACATTTAAAAACCTCTATAGTTTGAAAGCAAAGGAGACGAGCCTCTTTCAATTGAAAGGAAACTCTAAAATTAGTTGTCATAGGATAAAGGTGAAAAGGGATGGATTCAAGGGTAATCTAAAAAGTATTTCTTTATAGAAAAATTGGTGGATGTGTGGAATGCCTCTAGTGGAGGTGCTGGAGACAAGTATTGTATCTGAATTCAAAAAAGCACGGGACAGGCACACAAAATCTTTGAGGAAGAAGCAAGGATTGTAGAAGTTAGTAGTTGGTGTAGATGGGCCATATGGTCTTTAGTTGCCCTTATCTTTTATTTATTTGTTGTTAGGATTTAGTGCATGCTTTTCCAGTAGTAGTTAAATTCAATTTACACTCAGGTTCAGTAGGTATTTCCCTTTCTCCAAAGGGCTTACAATCTACATTTGAACCTGAGGTAGTGGAGAGTTAAGATACTTGCCCAAAGTCATAAGGAGCAGTAGTGGGATTTGACCTTGGCTTCTCTGGTTCTCAGCCTGATGCAGTAGCTATTAAGATACTCCTTTGCCCCCATGCTTCTATGTGAGGTTCAAAGTTTAGGCAGTTTAGGGGCTCTTTTACTAAGGTGTATAGGCGCCAGTTTGGAACTACCACCCGGCTACTGCATGCCCCGGGTGGTAATTTCAATTTTTTATGCGCATCTGATATGCAGGACAGAAAATATTTTTAATTTTCTACTGCGTGGTGCTAACTGGGGCGGTAATCGGCAGTGTACACATGCTGACGATTACCGCCTCGTTAACGTGTGAGTCCTTACCACTGAGTCAATGGGTGGCGGAAAGGTCTCAGGCCCAAAATGGATGCGCGCCAATTTTTATTTTGCCGCACTTCCATTTTCGGCCAAAAAAAAAGGCCTTTTATGCACGTCCAATACACACACCTACAACAGCACAGGCCGTTTTTTTTGGCGCACCTTAGTACAAGGACCCCTTAGAGAGCATTGTTCTCTTTTTCTCTGACCTGGATTCTGTCAGATGATGTCATCCATGCATGAGGACTACTCATCTTTTTGGTATCAGAAAATATTACCAAATGTAATACAATATGGTGTAATAACAATGTAACCCTAAATTGATTATACAGTGTTAGTAGACAAAATAAGAAAAATAATTACGAAGCATTACAAGCAAGAAACCAGCATTCTTTAATGATGAATCCACTAGCATTTGAAATCAAAAGCTAAATTTGTGCCCTGCACAGGATCCAGTTCTCAGAGCACATTTCTGCTAAGTATAGCACAGTCTCAGAGAATGTGAAAGATTAAAGGTTTTTTTTTATTTCTTAGTTTCCTCCAAAGTGCTTGCTCAATGGATCATGTACTTTATGGCATCATCTTTATTTCAGTACCACAGTGACTTGCACAGGTCCCATGTCCTTTCCTCTCTCTGCAAGGGTCCACCTTCAAATGCCTAGCAGGGCAGCCTGACAAAATAGCCCTTGGCAAAATGGCCCTGTAGCAAAATAATCCTTGACTGTAACAAAACAGCTCTTCTCAAAAATAAAGGGTTCGTCTTCCCTCCCATCCATATATATGCAAAATCCATAAAAACATATATATATAACTTGTTAGTCTCACTCACACACACAAGGATTGACTCGAGCTGCACATACTGCAGCGGGACATGTTTATCCACTCCTACCCTAGCTGAGATAATATTTAACCTTCTTTCTGACCTCACCTGCAGCTTCATGTTCTAGTACGCCAAGCCCCCTCCCTGCCCGTCTTCAAGTCTTTGCTTAAAGCCCACCTCTTCAATGCTGCGTTCGGCACCTAACCCTTACCGTTCAGTGAATCCAAACTGCCCCAATTTGACTGCCCCTATCGGACCGACCGTTCACTTGTCTATTAGATTGTAAGCTCTTTGAGCAGGGACTGTCTCTCTTTGTTAAATTATACAGCGCTGCGTAACCCTAGTAGCGCTCTAGAAATGTTAAGTAGTAGTAGTAGTATTACATATAGCAGTGATTTAACCAGAGCTGAGATTGTGATGTCATAATGTCTCATTCCACCAATGCCTAAGAGCCAACCTCATCAGTGATGTCACAATGGCTTGATTGTCCTTTATTTGTCTCACTCTTATCTATTAGATTGTAAGCTCTTTGAGCAGGGACTGTCTCTCTTTGTTAAATTGTACAGCGCTGCGTAACCCTAGTAGCGCTCTAGAAATGTTAAGTAGTAGTAGTAGTAGTAGTTGTCATTGCAAGTAGTCTACCATGCCACATTTTGTATTGTTACTTGAATATTTTTACTGCTGTAATTGTCTATTGCTCATGTTTGATCTATTCTTACTGTACACCGCCTTGAGTGAATTCCTTCAAAAAGGCGGTAAATAAATCAGTATGTTATCATTACACATGCAAATGAATATGTAATACAGAACTTAAAATAAGTGCAATCATTAAGTAACAAAGTGTTACATGTGACCATTGGTGTATACCAGATGTGATATGCTAATGAAAGTGAACCATAAATAAACCTTAAGTGCAAAATACTCAATTGGGTGACAATAAAATTGAGGCACTGGAAAAGGTGCAGAAATTTAAATTTACATTATTGACTTTAAGTGTAAAAATGTTAACAAACCATTCAGGGGGTCTTTTAGTACGCTGCGGTAGCATTCTTAGCTCCTAGTAAATCAGTTGGTGGTAAACGCCAGCTGATTTCTACCGCAGCTTAGTAAAAGACCCCCTCAGTTAATCAGTAGTAGATCTGAAGCTCTTTCACAGCTCAAGTTTAACAGCTGTCCTTCTAGATAAACAAACCACAACAACGCCCTGTATTTCGTGATAGAATTACATCTAGTGTTATCGATATGACGCTTAAAAACGTGATCTAGCTAAGATAAGGAACACTCGGCAGCACATTGCCAAAGGAAGGGAAAACGGGGAGCTGGTATATTTTATGTATGTGTTTAAACATATCTCTGCATTGTGCTCCAGAAATATGTCAATGAGCACATAAAAACCATTTAAGAGCAAAGAAGTAGTGCTACAATGTACCGAGTATTTAAAAAAAAAAAAAACCAATAAAAAAAAAAAAAAAACCAATAAAAAGAAGCATATAAAAGCACTTACAAATAAAATCCAATCATGGAATATGTAGTTGGGAGCGGGCAAATAAGCAATCCACTACTGTCAATACTTCTATACCAGCCCAACAATTCTGTGTTTGAGGAAAACTGCCACGTCCCGCCTATGCTGAAGCTACTTCCTGTTCCTGCATAGGCGGCAAGTGGCAGAGACAAGGCAGACACAAGACTTCTGGAGTCGACCCGGGATCAGTTTTCATCGAACACAGGAACAGAAGAAGTAAGTTTTCTTCATAGTTAGTTCTACCCCCTGTCGGGGTGCTATTTTGTCAGCAGACAAATTGTGGGCAGGCTGTTTTGTGAGTGGCTGATTTGTCAGAGTCTATTTTGTCTGGGCTATTTTGACTCGGTACCGCTTAGCAGTAATAATACCTACCAACACTATTACAAGTACATTCTCAGCGCCATAGATCTTGAACAAAACCAGGAAAGAAAGCACTGCGAAGAGGTATTATTTCTGAACAGATCTGGATAAACCAGAAGCAGTATCTAGTTTGAAAGAAATCTACGCTAGGCTGACTGGGTGACAATTTCATTTTAATTGCTGTCCAGGCAGATCAATTTGAACTCTATTAAAATGCTTCTAGGGGAATAGAGGGAAGTGTGCTTCTGTAAAGTGTTAAATAAACAAGGTATATACTGCTTGTGCTTGAGCAGATCTATAAACACTCACAGGAGGAACAGACTTTCTCACAAACGTTTTGGGGGTCATTTTATACAGGTTATGAATTAAATATATGTGAAGAAATTGCATGTACATGAATATTTTGGAGCTCATTTTCAAAAGAGAAAAAAAGGCCAAAAAGTGGAATAAATCTGCATTTGGATATTTTTCTCACAAAAACATCCAAATTGGTATTTTCAAAACCAATTTTTAGACGTTTTTCTATGAAGCCCATCAGACGTGTGTTCAAATCACAATGGGGCATGTCAGGGGTGTGTTAAGGGCGGGATCTGGGTGTTCTAACACTTGGACGTTTTTCAGCCATAATGGACAAAACCAAATTGCCCAGGACTAAAACTAAGATGTTTTGAGCTAAACCTGTTTTTATAATGAATAAGGCACAAAAAGGTGCCCTAAATGACCAGATGACCCCTGGAGGAAATCAGGGATGACCTCCCCTTACTCCCCCAGTGGTCACTAACACCTCCCACCCCCCAAAAATGTGATTAAAAGCATTACTTGCCAGCCTCAGATGTTATACTCAGGTCCATTAAAACAGCATGCAGGTCCCTGGAGCAGTCTAGTGGTGAGTGCAGTGCACTGCAGACAGGTGGACCCAGACCTATACCTTCCCCTACCTGTTACACTTGTGGAGAAAATTATGAGCCCTCCAAAACTCACCAGAAACCCACTGTACCCACATATAGGTGCCCCCCTTTCAAGGTTGCCAGGTCTACGGTTTTCCCGCCCAATTGGGCGGCTTTCCGTGGCCCGTTGCGGGCAATTTTTGCCGGCTGCAGGAAATTGGGCAGCTTTTAAAAAGCTGCGTTGCGATGATTGGGCGGTTTTCTGGGGCTTCTATTGGTCCAATTTGGTCCAATAGAAGCCCCGCAGAGGCTGGGTTAACGATGTCAGGGGCGGGGTTAGTGACATCGGGGGCAGGATTAGTGACGTTGGCGTCTATGTCAGGGGCGGGGTTAGTGACGTCAGCGGCTACGTCGGGGGTGGGGTTAGTGACATCAGGGGCAGGGTTAGTGACGTCGGCGCTACATCGGGGGTGGGGTTGATGACATCGGGGGTACGTTGGGGGCGGGGTTGATGACATCGGGGGCGGGGTTTAACTTTGTGTGGGTTTTGGGCTCGTTTGTGTGGGGAAAATTTTTTCAACCTGGCAACCCTGCCCCCTTCACCAATAAGGGCTATAGTAGTGGTGTACAGTTGGGGTAGTGGATTTGGGGGGGGGGGGGCTCAGAGACAAAATAAGGGAGCGATAGTGAGATGTGTACCTGGGAGCATTTTATGAAGTCCACTGCGGTGCCCTATTGCTTTCCTGGGATGTCTGGGGTACCAGTCTACTAAAAATGATGGTTCCCCCTACGTCCCAATGGCTTGATTTTGTGCATTTTGCACTTGGACTTACCTTGTTCAAAACAGTATTTTTGAAAAAAAAAACCCCAAAAAAGACATTTTTCTTTTTTGAAAATGACCTTTCCTATTCAGATTTTGGATGTTTTTGGCAAAATGTCCAAAATTGGACTTAGACATCATATCGAAAATGCCCGGCACCATTTTATGAAAAGGAGGTAATATACTTGTATACAGCCTATAAAGGAGGTGTATTCTGGGTGGCATGTACAAGGGGACATGCACTATGTAGTTTCTAACCTCAGTACATGCCTGTGTCAAAAAAAAAAAAGGGTCACACTTTTATACCTCCTATAAATGATGCCTATACCTCAGACAACTTGTCTTTGGGACCTGGTGCGTGGATTACTGGTTGGTGCCAGAGAATAATGAGAGTCAGTGATTAATTGATATTGCCCTTCATATACTTTATCTTCTGATTCATCCTGCCCTCCTTTTCCAACCTTTGGTCTGCTCTCTGCCCTTCTCTCTCTGTCTGTCGGCTTCTGCTATGCCTCTGTGTTTGTGTCCATCTAGACTTTCAATCTCCCTGCCTGAAGCCCTTCCTCTCTATGACTGTTTCTCTGTATCTGCCTGTTCCTCTATTCATTTACAGACAGAAAATATAAAGAGGTACACGATAGCCAAGGCAAGTACTATGGCTGAATATGTAGGATCCTTGAGCAGAAGGCCAACATTTCAGCAAAACTGTAGCCTGTTAAATATGCATTAAGCAGCTCTATATACATAGCACATCCCTAGGTCTCATTTAAGCTTGTTCCCCCAAGTCATAAAAACCTAGAAAAATGTAGGCAGATAAAGGCAATATGGCCTATCCAGTCTGCCCTCCCCATGTCATCTACTCTCTCTATCACTCCCTTAGAGATGCTATGTATTTGTCACAAGCTCTCTTCAATTCAGATACTTTTTTCACCTCCACCACTTCCATCAGGAGGACGTTCCACGAATTCACAACCCCTTCCGTGAAGAAGCATTTCTTCAGGTTACTTCTAAGTCTATTCTCTTTCACCTTCATTCTATGCCCCCTCATTCCAGAACTTCCCCTCAATAGAAAGATTTCTTCTGTGCATTTATGTCGCTTAGGTACAGTGAAACCTCGGTTTTTGTCGATAATTCGTCCGAAACATATCGACGAAAACAGAGGCAACAAGCAATTTTTGTACAGGCACTGAACCAGAAGCAGCAGTGTGATCCCACAACTGGAAACAACGCCCCAGAAGAACGACACTCGAGAACGCAAAATTAGCAGCGTGGGCACGCCGACGAAATCCGAGACAAAAATTTCGCTAAACAAATCAACGATAACCGAAAACGACGAAATTCGAACTCAACGAAAACCGAGGTTTCACTGTATTTAAATGTCTCTATCATATCTCCCCCTCCTACCTTTCTTTCACAGCATACATATTTAAGGCTGTCCCCACATGCTTTATGACAAAGACCACTGATCATTTTAGCAGCCGCCCTCTGGACCGATTCCATCCTGTTACTATCTTTTTGAGGTGTGCTCTCCAGAATTGTACACAGCATCCTAAATGAGATCTCAGCAGAGGCTTACCACCTCCTGTTTCTTACTGGTTATTCCTCTCCCTGTGCACCCAAGCATCCTTCTAGCTGTCACCACTGCCTTTTCTACCTGTTTGGCCACTTTAAGATCATCACACATGATCACACCCAAGTCCCACTCCTCTTTCTTGCACAAATGTTCTTCACCCCCTATACTGTACCATTCCCTCAGGTTTTTGCAGCCCAAATGCATGACCCTGCAATTTTTAGCATTAAATCTAAGCTGCCGAATTCCAGACATTCCTCTACCTTCGCTAAGTCCTTCCTCATGTTATCCACACCATCAGGGGTTTCCACCCTATCGCAGATTTTGGTATCATCCACAAATTGGCAAACCTTACCAGACAGCCCTTATCAGACAGCGGGCTGGAGTAGCTTAGTGGTTAGTGTAGTGGACTTTGATCCTGGGGAACTGGGTTTGATTCCCACTGCAGCTCCTTGTGACTCTGGGCAAGTCACTTAACCCTCCATTACCCCAGGTACAAAATAAGTACCTGAATATATGTAAACCACTTTGAATGTAGTTGCAAACACCTCAGAAAGGCGGTATATCAAGTCCCATTTCCCTTTCCCTATTTGAGATTCTGCATGGAATGTTGCTACTATTGGAGTTTCTACATGGAATGTTGCTGTTGCTACTATTTGAGATTCTGGAATGTTGCTACTATTGAGATTCTACATGGAATGTTGCTTTTCCACTACCAACATTCCATGTAGAAGCCTGCCCTTGCTTGGCCGCGCAGGCTTCTGTTTCTGTGAGTCTGACGTCCTGCACATATGTGCAGGACGTCAGACTCACAGAAACAGAAGCCTGCGCGGCCGCATTGCTGATATGCAAGGGCCGACATCTACATGGAATATTGCTAGTGGAGGAGTAGCCTAGTGGGTTAGTGCAGTGGACTTTGATCCTGGGGAACTGAGTTCGATTCCCACTGCAGCTCCTTGTGACTCTGGGCAAGTCACTTAACCCTCCATTGCCCCTGGTACAAAATAAGTACCTGAATATATGTAAACCACTTTGAATGTAGTTGCAAAAACCTCAGAAAGGTGGTATATCAAGTCCCACTTCCCTTTCCCTCTTTCCCTTATGACATCACAATATCAGAAGTGAGCCAAGTATCGGGCAATCAAGCCATTGTGACATCACTGATGAGGTTGGCTCTTATTGGTGGAATGAGTGGAGGAGTAGCCTAGTGGTTAGTGCAGTGGACTTTGATCCTGGGGAACTGAGTTCTATTCCCACTGCTGCTTCTTGTGACTCTGGGCAAGTCACTTAACCCCCCTCCATTGCCCCTGGTACAAAATAAGTACTTGAATATATGTAAACCGCTTTGAATGTAGTTGCAAAAACCTCAGAAAGGTGGAATATCAAGTCCCATTTCCCTTTCCCTTATGATATCAGAAGTGAGCCAAGTATTGGGCAATGAAGCCATTGTGACATCACTGATGAGGTTGGCTCTTATTGGTGGAATGAGTGGAGGAGTAGCCTAGTGGTTAGTGTAGCAGACTTTGATCCCAGGGAACTGAGTTCGATTCCCACTGCAGCTCCTTGTGACTCTGGGCAAGTCACTTAAACCTCCATTGCCCCTGGTACAAAATAAGTACCTGAATATATGTAAACCACTTTGAATGTAGTTGCAAAAACCTCAGAAAGGTGGTATATCAAGTCCCACTTCCCTTTCCCTCTTTCCCTTATGACATCACAATATCAGAAGTGAGCCAAGTATCGGGCAATCAAGCCATTGTGACATCACTGATGAGGTTGGCTCTTATTGGTGGAATAAGTGGAGGAGTAGCCTAGTGGTTAGTGCAGTGGACTTTGATCCTGGGGAACTGAGTTCTATTCCCACTGCTGCTTCTTGTGACTCTGGGCAAGTCACTTAACCCCCCTCCATTGCCCCTGGTACAAAATAAGTACTTGAATATATGTAAACCGCTTTGAATGTAGTTGCAAAAACCTCAGAAAGGTGGAATATCAAGTCCCATTTCCCTTTCCCTTATGATATCAGAAGTGAGCCAAGTATTGGGCAATGAAGCCATTGTGACATCACTGATGAGGTTGGCTCTTATTGGTGGAATGAGTGGAGGAGTAGCCTAGTGGTTAGTGTAGCAGACTTTGATCCCAGGGAACTGAGTTCGATTCCCACTGCAGCTCCTTGTGACTCTGGGCAAGTCACTTAAACCTCCATTGCCCCTGGTACAAAATAAGTACCTGAATATATGTAAACCGCTTTGAATGCAATTGCAAAAACCTCAGAAAGGCGGTATATCAAGTCCCATTCCCCCCCCCCCCCCCCCCCCCTTCAGCAATATTGTTTACAAAAATGTTAAAAAGAACTGGCACAAAAACCGAACCTTCCGGCACACCACTGGTAACATCCTTTTCCTCAGAATGAGCTCCATTTACCACTATCCCCAGTCGACTTCCAGTCAACCAGTTCCTAACCCAGTCAGCCACTTTAGGGCCCATATACCAAGGACACCAAGTTTATTTATAAGTCTTCGAGCAAGTCAAGAGAGAACTTTTAAAAAGTTTACCTTCGAGGCAAACACTAATACTAAAAACTTTTTCAAGTATATTCAAAGAAAAACGGCTGAAGAGGGAACCAGCTGGACTGCTAGAGGGCTAACAGAATGCTCAAGGATGATAACAGAAGAAAAAGTAAATGAATATTTTGCCTCTGTCTTAATTGGAGAGGATGGTGGAGTTATACATTCTTTGATTGTCAGGATTCCAAGCAACTAAAGGAAATTAGAAGATGTAACAGAACAAACGGACAAACTAAAGAATAGCCAGGACTGAATGGTATTCATCACAGAGCTCTGAAAGACCTCAAATATGAAGGGGAAAGGGAAATGGGACTTGATATACCGCCTTTCTGAGGTTTTTGCAACTACATTCAAAATGGCTTATATATAGTCAGGTACTTATTTTGTACCAGGGGCAATGGAGGGTTAAGTGACTTGCCCAGAGTCACAAGGAGCTGCACTGGGAATTGAACTCAGTTCACCAGGATCAGAGTCCGCTGCACTAACCACTAGGCTACTCCTCCACTAGCAACATTCCATGTAGAAGCCTGCCCTTGGAGATCAGCAACGCGGCCGCGCAGGCTTCTGTTTCTGAGTCTGACGTCCTGCATGTACGTGCAGGACGTCAGACTCACAGAAACAGAAGCCTGCGCAGCCTTCTACATGGAATGTTGCTAGTGGACTACCAACATTCCATGTAGAATCTCAAATAGGGAAAGGGAAATGGGACTTGATATACCGCCTTTCTGAGGTTTTTGCAACTACATTCAAAGCAGTTTACATATATTCAGGTACTTATTTTGTACCAGGGGCAATGGAGGGTTAAGTGACTTGCCCAGAGTCACAAGGAGCTGCAGTGGGAATCGAACTCAGTTTCCCAGTTTCAAAGTCCACTGCACTAACCACTAGGCTACTCCTCCACTCAATATTCAAAGGGATTTTTATGTTCAAATGCAGCTGCTAAATATAAGTCCTCTATCTGTGAATTTTTAGCACCACCCTATGGATAGCACCACTGAACATTCCCTGTAACTGTTCAAGCACTAGCCATGTGGTAAGTAATTTTACAACAGGTTGCTTAGAGTTTGGGGGTCAAGCAAACATCTATTTTATAAAGACTCATGTGTTTCTATGTGTCTTTACAACATTGCACTACAAAGGCTGCAGAAATTGTAGCTACAATGAAACCACCTACTACTGGGAGCTGTTCCACATGTAAATCACAACTCTGCCTGCACTCCACCAGAAACATACACCCAAACACGCCTATACCTCAAGTTGTGTACAATTATGCACGTTCTTGTTATTATGCCTTAGGATGAAGGAGTTCTGCACAAAGGAAATTCAAACAGTATGCAGAATATTGCAGAATTTTACGTTTCATTGCAGCAAGTATGCACATATTTATAAAATACCACACCCACACGGCTTAACACTTTGATGAGAACTCAAACAGTGTTTTGGTACATACTTATGATACTGAAAGCTGCACTGCTGACACCACTGGATCTAATTTGGTCTATGCACTGGAACATATTTATAAAATAGGCACCAATGCGACTATATGCGGGGGGGGGGGGGGGGCGGGTAGGGGAAAGGGAAAGGGACTTAATATACCGCCTTTCTGTGGTTTTTCCAACTACATTCAAAGCGGTTATATATCGTATGTACAGGTACTTATTTGAACCTGGGGCAATGGAGGGTTAGGTGACTTGCCCAGAGTCACAAGGAGCTGCCTGTGCCTGAAGTGGGAATTGAACTCAGTTCCTCAGTTCCCCAGGACCAAAGTCCACCACCCTAACCACTAGGCCACTCCTCCACTGTTGCTACTATTTGAGATTCTACATGGAATGTTGCTATTCCACTAGCAACATTCCATGTAGAAGTCGGTCCTTGCAGATCACCAATGTGGCCACGCAGGCTTCTACATGGAATGTTGCTAGTGGAATAGCAACATTCCATGTAGAATCTCCAATAGTAGCAACATTCCAATAGTAGCAGCATTCCATGTAGAATCTCCAATAGTAGCAACATTCCATGTAGAATCTCCAATAGGGAAATGGGACTTGATATACTTCTTTTCTGAGGTTTTTGCAACTACATTCAAAGCGGTTTACACATATTCAGGTACTTATTTTGTACCAGGGGCAATGGAGGGTTAAGTGACTTGCCCAGAGTCACAAGGAGCTGCAGTGGGAATTGAACCCAGTTCCCCAGGATCAAAGTCCGCTGCACTAACCACTAGGCTACTGGATTAACCATTTGCTGGGCAGAGCTGAACAAGCACTTTAGCTCTCATCGTAATATAAATGCATTCTAGAACTCTCACAAACGGGGCCCCGTGTGGTTGTGATAGAGGAGGAGGAGGAGGCAGCAGGTAAGAAGGGCTCCTTGTCAATGCCACCTACCAACAGAGGGACAATGCACAGAGGGTGAGGAGGGCGGTGGCTCACATTCCCTCACCTTTTCTTTCTGGCTGCAGCTGACTTACCAGAGCAATAATCTGCCTTGGGAGCCATTATATTAACTGATCTGAGAGCCCCCCCCCCCCCCCCCCCTCACCCAGACATTTGGACACCTGGCAGTTACATTTATTATATGCAGGTAGTTTTCTTTCTCTGTCCTTAATGGGCTCACAATCTAATTTTGCACTTACCCAGGATCACAAGGGACCACAGTTGGTTCTCAGCCCACTGTGTTATCCTGTGAGGCTTTCCTCCACTCCTAATCCTACCCTGCACGTATGCCCTTCAAAGGTGCCCAGTTTTACTGCATCTTAATTTTTAATGTTTATGAAGGATATCTGTCTGTACTTACTTTCGCCAAAGAGTAGGCATCTGTTGCTAACTGAATGCTTTGTGCCAGGCAGCCAACTCCTGCTTTTTGAAAAGTCTGGGAAAGTTTTCTTGCCCTCTGGAGAGGGTTTTGGTCCTCCAGAGTGGGAGTCAGTGGACTTTCCTACACCTCCTTTCTCATTCACCTCTGCTGTCTTGCAATGCTGTAATCCCCCGAGTCAGATGGCCATAGTGCAACCTTGCTACAGTAATGTTAGAGCCATCTGAGTAGCTGAAGGACCTTATTCCCAAGAGGGTCTAACTAGCACCACATCTTGCTTAACACACATGGCATCTACATAAGTACATAAGTATGGCCATACTGGGAAAGACCGAAGGTCCATCAAGCCCAGCATCCTGTTTCCAACAGTGGCCAATCCAGATCACAAATACCCGTCAAGATCCCAAAAATGTACAAAACATTTTATACTGCTTATCCCAGAAATAGTGGATTTTCCCCAAGTCCATTTAATAACGGTCTATGGACTTTTCCTTTAGGAAGCCGTCCAAACCTTTTTTAAACTCCGCTAAGCTAACTGCCTTTACCACATTCTCTGGCAATGAATTACAGAGTTTAATTATACATTGAGTGAAGAAAAATTTCTCAGATTCGTTTTAAATTTACTACATTGTAGCTTCATCGCATGCCCCCTAGTCCTAGTATTTTTGGAAAGCGTGAACAGACGCAAATAATGTGATCCTCGGGAAACCAGATGTCATGCTCTCTAGCCAAATGGTTAGTGCAGTGGCCTAAGAATCGGGATCAATTCGCACTGCAGATCCTTGTGACTCTGGGCAACTCAATAAGTACCTGTATATAATATGTAAACTGCTTTGATTGTAACCACAGACAGGTGGCACTGTATATCAAATCCCATCCCCTTTCCCATGCCTTAGTACTTCAGGTAGGTAGATGCTCCTTCAGGCTGAGTCCTTTGGGTCTCTCTCTGCTTTCCTTATTTGTGATGTCTTCCAATGAACTGTATGAGCCTAGAGGTAGCAATGGTGGCTGAAGCTTCAGGATGGAATACCAGTAGGCTGGGTCTTTGGTGTGGCAAAGTTCTAACGTGCTTCTCATGTAAAACTCTCCGACCTTATTTTGGCATGCAACGTTTCTAGTTACTTTCTGAAATGGCTACCAGGTTTGATGTGTGTAAAACCTGTGGGGCCAGTCTTGTGTGTGTCTAGCCTTAGTGCTGCTTTTATATGTAACATGTTCAGCGTGCACAAGGTGAGGCCCTGAACTACTCCTGTGACCTGTAAGCTGTCTGTTTACTGCCTGATGCTATAGACTGCTGGTCTCCTTCTGGCCATTTGTGCTGGCTTGTGCTGGCTTGTGCTGGCCGGCAGCTTCAGTGCTGGCTTGACCTTACTACAAGCAAGGTTGCTGGTTGTTCTGACTATCCTCTGCCATTCTTTTACCAAACTGCAGAGAACATCAGCACTCATGGAGTGGAGTGAAGCAGAAGCTCTAACTCAAGGCCCACCAGATGGGTAAGCTAGTCTGCAGGAAGAATTATCACAGTGGCATCAAGTACTGGATGGCCTGCACTCCCAGGACAAAGCAATCTTTATTCAGACCACGTAAAAGGCTAAAAGGAGGGTTGAGACCTGGCTGCTCTGCTCATTCTCGTGCAATGCTTGTGTACCATCTGGTCTTCTGTTATCTCCAGAATTTTGAGTGGTTTAGGAAAGGAAATATTTCAGTGCTGTACCATGGTTGTACTGTCAGAGAACAATGAACAATGAAGTTGCCGATAGCTGTGCTATGGCTTTTGTTACAGTGTCTCTCTGTAATCCTTACTGAAAGCACTCTTTTTGAAATGTGCACGTGAAAATGTATGGATGTACATGTCCACTTATGCAGAAGCAGAGAAACACCTATTCTATCCTTTCACATAGTTTATAAAATACATGTGCATATTTAGGCAGCCCATTTTTCATTAGTTTTCCAACCACCAAAATGAGGTTTACTGGCCTATGGTTTCCCATTTTTTCACTGTCCCCACCTTTGTGAAGCGGCATCACATTTGCTCTTCTCCAGTCCCATGGTACTTCTCCCATCTTCAAGGATCTATCAGTGGAGGAGTGGCCTAGTGGTTAGAGCACCAGTCTTATAATCCAGAGGTGGCCGGTTCAAATCCCGCTGCTGCTCCTTGTGATCTTGGGGAAGTCCATTGCCTCAGGTACAAACTTAGATTGTTAGCCCTCCTGGGACAGAGAAATATCCAGTGTACCTGAATGTAACTCACCTTGAGCTACTACTGAAAAAGGTGTGAGCAGAATCCAAATAATTAAAAAAAAAACTTAATTAAATAAATCCTTAAGAGGTCCCACCAGGATTTATCTGAGTTCCCTCAATATTCTTGGATGTATCCCATCTGGCTCTATGGCTTCGTCTACTTTCAGTTTTTCAAGTTGTACATAAGCATTTTCTTCTGTAAAAAGTGTGACATCTACTCCATTCACATATATACCCCTGATAGCCAGCCGTGGTCCTTCTCCAGGATTTTCCTCCATGAACACAAAACAGAGGTATTAGTTTAGCAAGTCCGCTGTCTCCACATCATGGGAATCAGCAGCTTTCAGTCTTGCAATTCCATTTCTAGTCTTCCTCATTTTCCCCCAACATATCTGAAAAAAGTCTTGTCACTGTTGTCTCAAGTCCCGTCACTCTTAAGCAGCTGGGTATGAGGAAGTGACTTATATCTGGCTAATGGCCCAAACCACACCTACCCATACAAATTACTGGGGAGGGGAGAGAGTCTCTACCTTCTATGCACAAAATGTGGATAACGTAACAGCGTTAACACTTTAAAGTTGTCAAAAATGATAGCAGGCAGGGATCATTTCTTGTATCAACCGTTTTCTCTAAATCACAAACATATCATATGGATTGTGGGCAAGCCACAGGGTTCGGCTTTATGCCCAGTCTTGTTCAATATTTTAAAAAAGTCCATTAGCTACTATTATACAAGATTGCAGAATAAGTGCGTAGTTTTATGCAGATAATATTCTTTTGGTAACTCAAATATCATCAGTGGCTCTAGATCTTATTCTGTTAAGTTAACCAGACAAATACGACCCCATAAAATACAGTCCTATGTTTAACTTATGCAGTTAAGTAGGGTAATGGATGTGAACTACATAAGGGTCTTGTGAACATCTTCCAGTGAACATAAGAACATAAGTCGCATTGGGTAGGACCAATGGTCCATCTGGCCCGGTATCCTGTTTCTGGCGGTGGCCAATCTGGGTCACGGGTGCCTGACAGAAACCCCAATAGTTGCAGCATTCTATGATCCAATCCCAGGGCAAGCAGTGGCTTCACCATGTCTATCTCAATAGCAGACTATGGACTTTTCCTCCAGGAATTTGTCCAAACCATCTTTAAATCCAGATATGCTTGCCCTCCCGCGGGAGGAGGTGGAGATGAAAATGGTAACGCGATTCAAAAATGCGTGGTATAAACATAAAGGAATCCTGTTCAGAAGGAATGGATCCTCAGAAGCTTAGTGGAGGTTGGGAGGTGGAGCCAGTGGTTGGGAGGCGTGGCTAGTGGTTGGGAGGCGGGGCTAGTACTGGGCAGACTTCTACGGTCTGTGCCCTGAAAATGGTAGATACAAATCAAGGTCAGGTATACATATAAAATAGCGCATATGAGTTTATCTTCTTGGGCAGACTAGATGGACCATACAGCTCTTTTTCTGCCGTCATCTACTATGTTACAGCAATGTACGCTTGATATGTTCAAAAGGCTTTTGCAACAGCGTTTGTTGTTGAATATTGCTAATTGATCAGTCTGTTGGCTCAGAGGACATTCTGAGCAAATGCATACCATGATGACAGTATTAGATTTGTTTAAATATTTATCATTTATAGAGCAAATTTCCTGCAGAAAGCTTTTTGTGTTTTATGTCAGTTAAGATCTAATATGCGGAGGTTTGCTTTGATGATGCTGCACTCCATTTTCTTATTCATGCTCCGTTGATATTGCAGAAGGTCTATTATAATATATTATATTCAGGTTATTATTGCTTATAACACGAGATGGTTGCTATTCTTCAAAATGCTGCTGTTAGGATTTTGAGGAAGGCCAGACAATATAATCACCTTTACGGAAACAAAATCATTGGTTTCCTGTTTGTGAGCAAGCACCAGTATCCTGAACTCCGCTCTATAACAAAGTATTACTCCCTCTTATCTTGCTGCATCGGTGGCTCCCTATAATCTAGTAGATCGCTTTGATCATCAACACAGCATATAATCTAGTAGATCGCTTTGATCATCAACACAGCAGAGACTTGTGTTACCTGGGGGAAATCGATGTGGGAAAGTACTTTTTTTTTGGTGAGCCCCTATGTTGTGGAATCAGCTATCAATCTGTGTTGAATTTCTTAGAAGGAATCTAAAGTTTTCTTAAAGAGCCTTATTTTTGGATGTGCTTATGCAACTCAGGGTCCAGAGAGGTGACGGGGGCTGGTGGTGTGTAACTGATGTTTTATAGCATTTCGTATGCTTTGATTAAAGATTAGGCTAAGGGTGTGTTTGTTTCTCTCCTATTATACTTTGAAGTTCCTTTTCTGTTTTGTTTTCCATTTAAATTTTTTATTGAAGTATCAATATTATAAACCTGAAGCAAAACAATAAAATTTATCTTTGGCCCGGTAGATTTCTTTCTGCTCATTTTGGTCCTCCAATTCAATCAGAACCAGCCTCCATACTCCTATTGAAGGTGTTTTCCTCCATTTTTATATCCTGCTTCCAAGTCCCAACTCAGCCCAGGTGTCACGGTGACAGTTTTTTGCCACAGGCCACAAACTGCAGCTCCTTCTGGAACCTGGCTAACAAGGACCGTACGTCTGGCCGGCTGTTAGGTGTCATTGTTGGGTTAGGGCTGAGATTTCCCTCCTTCAGGGACTGTGAATGCTGCCTTCACAGCTTCCTGAGCCAGGCTTTTTTTTTCTTAAATTTATAAATTCATTAACTTTTTTCAAAGTACATGGATATAACACTTGTAAAGAAAAAATAAATGAATGCTACCTATCCAGTCCACGACATTGTGTGCAGGTATGTGGGGGTGGGGGGATGGATCAAACAGAAAAGCAAAGGAAAATATTAATCACACTAAAAGATAAAGCTACATGTAGCGAAGTGAAACTTCAGCATAATATTAATATATTAATACAGACTTCAAACTATCAATCTCTCTGGAGAGCTGGACACACCTCTTCTACTATTAACAAAAGCTGAAAGCTGTGAGGAATAAAGAAAACATAGGAACATGAGTAGCCATACTGGGTCAGACCAATGGTCCATCCAGTCCAGCATCCTGTTTCCAACAGTGGCCAAACCAGGTCACAAGTACCTGGCAGAAACCCAAATCATGACAATACTCCATGCTACCAATCCCAGGGCAAGCAGTCTCAATAGCAGACTATGGACTTTTCCTCCAGGAACTTGTCAAAACCTGTTGGGATGGGGTGGGTGGAATTGAAGACTAAACTAAGCTCTGCTGTGCCTTCTAGAGGCTATCTGTTAATAATGTAAGCTGTGGGAAAAAAAGTTCAAGTTTTAAAGTTTTCGTTTTATTTATTGCATTTGTATCCCACATTTTCCCACCTACTTGCAGGCTCAATGTTTCTTGTGACTATCAGCTCTGTATTCCTAATTAACTAAAGTTAAAACTATACCGCGGTTTCCTATGACTATCAGTTCTGCTTTACACTGATACTATGGTAAACTCTAGAATAGTGTCTTAAGTGCTAGCCTATGAAACAGTAACATAGACTTTAAATGCTAAACAAACAACCCCCCCCCCCCCAAATTCCTTAAATTGCCTTTGCTAAATAAGTTGAGTAACTTAAAAATAAAGATACTGATATAACCTATTTAACTCTAAATCTACCTTTCCCAAGTTTAAAAGCAATTTCCCAGCAAATAACTTACGAATGAAGATTTGTCCTGCTCCGGATGTCCTCACTTCTGGACATTTTACTGACTGCAAATTTGACAATGCAGCAAATTGTAGAACAGCTGGTCTAACTAATAAAAACTCTTTCTCCTTTTCTGGGTTTCCTTAGTCAGGTCAGGAAAAATCCTGACCCGAGAACCCAGAAATAACATATTTCTCTTCTTGAAAAATAAGCGCAAATATCAGTCATGGTCGGAAGGCAGTGCTAAAGTGGAAAGTGCATAGCTTTGCATTCCGTTAGCTGCTACTGTGACAGGAAAAGAGCTCGGAGAGCCCTTTTGTGCATGTCTTGTTTTATTCCTTGCTTTCTAAACCGGCTAAAACTGGTATAAAACCCACCTTGCTGGCTCATTAGGTTTAGTGCATCTGGGCCTTAATTTGAACAATATATGTTCATCCAGAGTCTATCTCAATTGGTTTTGAAAGGTATCAATAGAACACGGGGAGGGGCATAATCAAATGGGGCGCCCAAGTTTTCCTGAGGGTGTCCTCGCAGGACGTCCTCGCGAAGGGGTATCGAAACAAGATGGGCGTCCATCTTTCATTTCGATAATACGGTCGGGGACGCCCAAATCTCAACATTTAGGTCTACCTTAGAGATGGTCGACCTTAGAGATTGATCATCCCTGGTTTTCAGCGATAATGGAAACCGAGGGCGCCCATCTCAAAAACAACCAAATCCAACTCATTTGGTCGTGGGAGGAGCCAGCATTTGTAGTGCACTGGTCCCCCTGACATGCCAGGACACCAACCGGGCACCCTAGGGGGCAATGCAGTGGACTAACTGATGCACTAACTGAACGGAAAAAGCCCTTCCCTTACCGATCCCTTAGCGATTCAGAAAGGAACGGGCATGCATGAAGGAAATCGCATGCAAATGAGCTGCTCACTGTTAGCTCATTTGCACACGATTTCCTTCCTAAGGAGGGGAAGCCAGTGTAGAGCAGCCAAGCATTATGCGTGGCTGCTCTGCGCATGCCAAAGACGGCTTCATACATGCAGACAAGCTGCGTGTATAATAGCCGTCTACAACCTTAAATAAATTGCCATCTACAACCTTAGAAAAATACAAGTCCAGGTGAAAATGTCCAAGTGCTCGTCAGGGACGGAAGTCTTTTTTTTTTTTTTTTTTTTAAGAGTATGGGTGAAGGACGTCCTTCGCTATGCCTCTGTCCCTGCAACGGCAGTTGAGGACGTCCAAAATGTGGATGTTTCTGTGAGAAGGACATCCATGTGTACAGACTGGAGGTCTCTGAAGAATAATTTCTGGAACTGGAACTTGCTCCTTCTGTCTCTACAGCTGACTGTTGACCCAAGAGAGACAGATGACTTCCTCCTCTGATGCCAGGCCCTTAGCCAGGCGGCCTTCATGGACTTCGTTTCAAACATATGTGTATCCAACTCCAACACACTAGTACTAGGAGACATTAACCTTCACCTTGAAGACCCAAACTCTACCAATGCACGAGAATGCAAGGACTTCCTTCATCTATGCGATCTTACATGGCCACACATGCAAAAAAAAAAACCACGCAAAGGGTCATATACTCGACCTCTTCTCACACAAACTGTCCACTGATCAGAACCTAACCATAACACAAACTAGATGGACAGAAACACCATGGTCCGACCATTACAAATTAAGCCTATCCCTAAAATGGCGGAAAAGGGGCTCTCCCCACACACGAGAACACACAATTCACACCACGAGAGGCCAAACAGATCCGGTTACTTTCTGGCACCAGATATACAACAACGACTGGACAGCAAAAACGGAATCCGTATATTACCTCTCAGATTGGGACAAAAGATGCAGACACATACTAGACGAAATAGCACCCTTATAAACTAGAACCTCACGGAGACATATCTCGATACCGTGGTTCAATGATGAACTGAAAAAACTAAAAACACAATCTAGGAAACTGGAACGCGCGTGGAAAAAAAAAACGAACACACACTCAACGCTTGGAAACAACTACAAAGGAAATACAAATATGCAATAAGGCAGACCAAAAGGTCGTACTACAAAACTAAGATTGGGCCGGACTACAAAAACACAAAGAAACTATACCATCTCATGAACAAACTACTAGACACAATGCCGGTCACCACAACCAATACTGACATCCCATCTGCAGACAACCTTGCTAAATAGTTCAATGAAAAAAATCGTAAATCTACACAAAGCCCTACTTAGGAACAACATGGACATAGAAAACTTCATTAATGGTCTAGACCCAACCCCTGGTGAATACCCTGCTGACCGAATATGGTCAAATTTTGCCCCCCTCAACGCCAATACAGTCACCCAGGTGATTAAAAAATACTCCAGTAGCCACTGTCAACTGGACACCTGTCCCAGCTACCTAATACAATCTGCCCCCCATCGCTTCAAAACAGATCTCACATCCCACTTAAACTTCATGCTACAGCAGGGTACCTACCCTAAAGAAAAAGGCAACATCCTGTTCACCCCAATACCAAAAGACACCAAGAAAAAAACAGACGACATTACCAACTACCACCCAGTAGCATCTATCCCATTAGTAGTCAAACTATTGGAAGGTCTGGTGACCAAGCAACTCAATGACCACATAAACAAATTCACTATACTACATGAGTAACAATCAGGATTTCGACCCCTACACAGTACCGAAACAGTACTACTTACTCGCCTAACCAAATTCAAGCAGGAAATAGCAATAGGCAAAAGCATTCTCCTCCTCCAATTTGACATGTCAAGTGCATTCGACATGGTCAACCACAACATACTACTAAGACTTCTAGAACACTTCGGAATCGGTGGCAGTACTCTTAATTGGATCAAGGGCTTTCTAACCACAAGAACATATCAAGTGAAATCAAAATCAAACATATCATCACAGTGGAAACCAGACTGTGGAGTATCGCAAGGAACACCTCTATCACCGATCCTTTTCAACCTCATGATGACACCACTAGGCAAGAGCTTATCCACCCAAGGCCTTAACCCATTTATCTATGCTGATGACGTTACATTATATATCCCCTTCAAACATGACTTGGCAGAAATCACCAACGAAATCAAGCTCAGCTTAAACACCATGAACTCATGGGCTAACGCATTCCAACTAAAACTCAATATAGAAAAAACACACTGTCTCATCATCTCATCACAATACAATTCATACAAACCCACAAGCATCAACAGCCCAGGATACATCCTCCCTATCTCAGACAGCCTGGAAATTCTCGGAGTAACAATTGACCGTAACCTCACTTGAGACCCAAGCGAAATTCACCATAAAGAAAATGTTTTTCTCAATGTGGAAACTCAAACATGTGAAACCATTTTTCCTGACGGAAATATTTTGAAACCTGATACAAACAATGGTACTAAGCCATGCAGACTACTGTAATGGAATCTATGCGGGATGAAAAGATCAAATCATAAAAAAACTTCAAACCGTCCAAAACACAGCAGCCAGGCTTATATTTGGAAAAACGTGTTTTGACAGCGCCAAACCACTCAGAGAAAAACTGCATTGGCTACCAATCAGAATCACATTCAAAATCTGCACAACTGTTCATAAAATCATTTACAGCAAGGCACCTGGATACATGACAGACCTTATTGACCTGCCAACCAGAAATACCACTAAATCTACACGATCATACCTAAACCTCCACTATCCAAGCAACAAAGAACTCAAATATAAATCCACCTATGCATCCAGCTTTTCCTACTTAAGCTCTCAACTATGGAACGCACTGCCCAAAATAGTAAAAACTGCCAGACCACCTTAATTTCCAAAATCACTAAAAACGGTCCTGTTCAAAAGAGCACACCCCACCGACCCAACATAAAAATACATGGACACCTGCGACACAATGCAACCAAAGAACGAAAAGGATATTACCTGACTCTTCCTCCCCCCCCCCTCTCTATGTTCCCCCAACTACACCTACCTCACACATGTACCTTATCTACCACAAAATCACCTTGTATTCATTCGTACCATGTATTTGTTCAGGCCGTTAATGGCAATATGTAAGCCACATTGAGCCTGCAAAAAGGTGGGAAAATGTGGGATACAAATGGAACAAATAAATAAATAAAATAAATAAATATACATAGTAACATAGTAGATGACGGCAGAAAAAGACCTGCACGGTCCATCCAGTTTGCCCAAGAAGATAAATTCATATGTGCAATTTTTTTTTTATTTGTACTGTCCTCTTCAGTGCACAGACCGTATAAGTCTGGCTACCCCTATCCCCGCCTCCCAACCACCAGCTCTGGCACAGACCGTATAAGTCTGCCCAGCACTATCCCTGCCACACACCACCGGCTCTGGCACAGACCGTATAAGTCTGCCCAGCACTATCCCCACCTCCTACCACCGGCTCTGGCACAGACAGTATAAGTCTGCCCAGCACTATCCCCGGCGCCCAACCACCAGCCCCGGCACAGACCGTATAAGTCTGCCCAGCACTAGTCCCGCCTCCCAACCACCAGCCCCAGCACAGACCGTATATGTCTGCCCACACTAGCCCCGCCTCCCAACCATGGCTCAAATAAACATTTCTGAATGTATAATAAAGAAGTTATACATGGAGAATGATTTCCTTAGTCACACGAGAGAATGAGGATGATGAGATCTGAACCTGCATCTCTATGTTTGACAACTGCATAGTTTCTAGACTGAACAGAGACATTTGTTCATTATATGTTAAGCCTTCATCTAAGTCTCTCAATATTCATGCTGCTCTTTAAACATCAGTGGTACAGGGGTATTTTTAGCAGCTAAGAGCATGTGTAATTCCTGCTTAAAGACATATACAGAAGCTGTTTCTGTTACAGTTCCATGAAAGAATCACCGTGCTGTGTTTTAATTAACAGGAAATGATACGTGACGGTTGAGTTTTGGGTTTCTGTACATGATGGGAATAATTTTATAAAGCTTTTTCCAATTGTAAGATCTGTCTTGCACACAGAAAAGGCATTTTATTACATTGCATGATCACATACATGCACAAAAGGTAGGCACACAGAAACATACACCTATTTTTATTAGATCTGCGTGTATGGATTCCCAGGGTTATAGCCTGGACAGGGCGGAGGCGCAATGTATGCACATACTGTATTTCATAAAATGCACAGAGCACACCCACATATTTACACCTTTTTCATGCAGATGTAAATTTCTTCATGGAAACTGGGTGCTACTGGGGCCGATTCTGAGAGCCTAGTTTTACAGAGCCACACAAGTGCTTATACTGCTTTTATAAAATACATATCTTCTTAGACTTCTCACCGAGGTGTCCTATTATAAAACTAAGCCTTATGTGCACAGTAGGAAAGCAATACCTTGCTCTTTTCCAGATTTATGCTCTAAGGGTGAGAACTGTATTGGATTTTCATCCTCTATATAGCACAGCTGGAAGGCATGAATGTTGAAGCTGTGTGGTTTAGTATTATAAGGACATTAAAAGCTCTTGGGATTCTCAGTTTTTTTTTAAATTCTTACCCCCCCCCCCCCCCCCAACAAAAATAATTACATTACATTAAAAAAATTAATTATTGGGGTTTACTAACCTCTGGATTGAGAATTTCTGCCTATCTGGAGACAAAATAACTCTGAAAATTTAAAGCAATGGGACCAAATTTGTAGTGGCAGAAACAAACTGTAGAAAACACAAGTGGGGGATAATTTTGTAAAGATTTATACAAGGAAAAGGCCTTTTATAAAACTGCGCAGTGCTGACAAGATGCACACCACTTATTTGGCAATTTGACCACAAGGGCAGTAGTAAGGTAAGGGGAGGGGGGTGACGGGGAGGGGAGGGGAGGGGAAAATGTGACAGGGGGCGGAGTGAGGGCGTGAAAGGGGTGGGGCAGGTGTGAAATGGGGCGGGGCATGTGTCCTCCTTTTTAGGGGGCCAAAATATGGTAACCCTAATGTTCTGGGCATGTCTTTTGACAAACCATTTGAACAGGAGTGGGCCCACCAGAGTGTCCTGGCCCTTCATGCGTAACTTAAGGATCTGGGAGCGAAATTTTGGTTGCCTCGCATGAAGGTGACTTGGAATCACTCCACTATAACCTATGATGATCCTGCAGTTGTGGAAAATGTTTCATTTTGGTATAATGTGGTCCGTTCTCATGACATTTGGTTCATTGCACTGTCCTGAGTGTTAAGCATCACTGTCTTGTTCACAGACACTCTTTATTTCTGCACCTTCACAGGAGCTTAGTCGAGTTTAGTCGAGATCGGGAGGCGGGACTGGTGGTTGGGAGGCGGGGATAGTGCTGGGCAGACTTATACGGTCTGTGCCAGAGCCGGTGGTGGGAGGCAGGGATAGTGCTGGGCAGACTTATACGGTCTGTGCCAGAGCCGGTGGTGGGAGGCGGGGCTGGTTATTGGGAGGCGGGGATAGTGCTGGGAAGACTTATACGGTCTGTGCCCTGAAGAACACAGGTACAAAATCAAAGTAGGGTATACACAAAATTAGCACATATGAGTTATCTTGTTGGGCAGACTGGATGGACCGTGCAGGTCTTTTTCTGCCGTCATCTACTATGTTACTATGTTACTGCTAGGGGCTAGAGGCGCCATTTTGAATCCAAGCACCAATGGAGCAGGATCATCAGGGGATCACTTCCTCCCCCCCCTCCCCCGCCACCAACAGCCACCATGGAATCCCAGGTAACAGTAAGAACCAGAAAGGTTTGGTGATGAGGGGAGTCTTCTTCATCAAGCCAGGGAGAGAGTTCAGGCGGTAGGTGGGGTTTTTGAGGGCCATTAGGGGACTCTTTATTAGTTGACCTGCTCTATCTGTAACAGTCACATCACATGGTAATTTACTGTGTGCTAATGGCAAGATGTTGCCCATCCTCCACCCATTTCCTTCCCCTTCTTTGATAAGCACTTAGGGGTAGTCCTGTAACATAGGTGCTAATAGTTACGCACTAATTACATGTGGACATATTTAGAATAATGGCATTTGTGCACATGCGTGTGAACAAACATATGTAAGTGCCAAAAATCTGCCCACGCACTGTTCAGTAAATACCTTACATACATGAATATGCAAGGGGGAGCCTGGGTGGAGAAGGCTGAGAGGAGACATGATAGAGGTATATAAAATAATGAGTGGAGTGGAACAGGTGGATGTGAAGCGTCTGTTCACACTTTCCAAAAATACTAGGACTAGGGGGCATGCGATGAAACTACAATGTAGTAAATTTAAAACAAATCGGAGAAAAGTTTTCTTCACCCAACGCATAATTAAACTCTGGAATTCAATGTCAGAGAACGTGGTGAAGGCGGTTAGCTTAGCAGAGTTTAAAAAGGGGTTAGACGGTTTCCTAAAGGACAAGTCCGTAAACCACTACTAAATGGACTTGGGAAAAATCCACAATTCCAGGAATAACATGTATAGAATGTTTGTACGTGTGGGAAACTTGCCAGGTGCCTTGGCCTGGATTGGCCACTGTTGTGGACAGGATGCTGGGCTCGATGGACCCTTGGTCTTTTCCCAGTTTGGCATTACTTATGTACTTACAGAATAAGTTCCCTGGGTACCTGCAACACGGAGATGCGAACACTTAAACTATCTCTATGGGCTGGGACCTTAAGGCACTGTTCCATAAAGGAAAGTTGACACCAAAGTTCCAGGCTCCTACCAGGCACCCTGTTATCGAATTGTCCTTGAAGCATCAGAGCCATGCAATAACTATTACTACAGCCACGCGTTAACAGTTACTGTGTACTAATTTATGGTTTATTGAAGCTAGATATACAGCCATACCTAATTGGTAGATCACAGCAGTGTATAAGCAAAAATAAAATAGTACAAAAGGCAAAAAAGAACGACAGAATTTTAAGGTAAACAACCACACCAATTCATACAACCTGGAGGGAAGAGAGGGCAGTAGGGAAGACAGGGAGGAGAGTGGCAGGTACAAACCAGAGGACAGAGTGAAACAGCAAAACAGACTCAATCAAGAGAGAAAGCCCTTTTAAAGAGCCAGGTCTTAAGTACAAAACGTGGTGCATTTCTAGTGCTGGGATGAACTACATGGGGCATCGAGTGACCGGAGCAGACGAGCAGGAGAACAGGGCACAGTGAGGTTAGATAAGTACGTGGAGACACCCATTCTGAAAGCCTTGAAGGTCAGAGTGAGAAGCTTGTGAACTGTGAAGAATACGTAGTTCCACCAGTAACCAATAATAAATACTTCTGCAATAAGGGGGTGACATGATCAAACTTTCCAGCGAAGAAGACGGATAGCAGTGTTTTTTGGAATGACTGTAGCCACTTAAGATTAGACTGGCTGCAGCCTAAGTAGTCCAGCTTCATGACCAAAAGGGATAAGATGCATGAATGAAAGCTGACCTGACTGAAATATTTTCTAACAGAATGAAGCTAGCGCAAAATGTAAAAACTTGATTTACCACACTTTAGTTAACAGGTTCCTAAGCTTTATCCAACAGACACAAAATGGGAACACACTTTTGGTACACCCAGCCTTTATTCTATTTAATTGCTGATGCTGAACTCTGACTTGTGAACAGCTTTTACCATTATTGATCAACTAGGAAAAAATGCCCGTTTCTGAGCGGAATAAAACGGGCGCTAGCAAGGGGCCCCCTCCCTCCGTCCCTCGAAGCTACTTGCCTTGTTCGCTGTGGGCCGTTTCGGCCCTCGAGAGTCAATAGCTCCGCCCTGAGGGCGGCGCACACCGGATATCTCGGGCGCCTCAACTTCCGTGGAGGCTTCAGAACGTTGGGGTTGCCTTTTATACATATATAATAGATAATATCTAGAAGTCAAATACTTAATGTAGGTGCCACTGCAATAAATGACCCAAAGTTAAGTTGCTTGGACAGCGAAGGCTGTGACTTTATTACTCACAATATTAATGAACATCTTCACAGCATTACAACAAACAATTCTGGACTTTCCATAATATTCCCGGTCCAATCTAAGGTACTGCCCGTATTCCACACAGATGGATATTTCATGTCTAAGACCCTCAGCAACCTGCAGGACATAAAGCCCGAGACTGCGGGGACCCTCCATCTCCAAGAACTTCCAGTGTGATAATGTAACCCCGTCCCTGATTCTTCCCACATGGATGGGTCACGGGTGGGAATGTTTTCTCCTGCCTCTTGCTGGGTCCTGTCTATTCTTTTAGCCTTCTTATTATTTTTGGTTTGTTTGCTTTCCCAAGCAGACTTGCCGAAGCTTACTTTCCAACTTCAGACCTTAGGATTTGTGGTGCTTTTGTCTCTTAACAGTGGCAGGAAGGAGGTCGGATTACATCTCTATGTTTTCACAGGTCTCTTGTGAGTCACCTCCTCTAATACAATAAACTGCTACACATCCTTCCTTGCACTAATTAATAATTACAGTGATTATTATTATTATTTTACCACAGTCCCTGCATAGCTCCAGAACACCCACCTTACTCCCCTCCCCATTGCCTATTTCTACCTACTCATCTCATCTATTATTCTGGTATACTTAACTTTTACCCTCTCTAACAATATTCTGTATTCCTTTTACTGTGTAAGCCGCACTGAACCTGCTTTGAGTGGGAAAGCCCCTTTCTTTCCGAGCACTCTACCAAAACCCTCATCCACACCCTTGTCACCTCTCGTTTAGACTACTGCAATCTGCTTTTTGCTGGCCTCCCACTTAGTCACCTCTCCCCTCTCCAGTCGGTTCAAAACTCTGCTGCCCGTCTCAACTTCCGCCAGGGTCGCTTTACTCATACTACCCCTCTCCTCAAGACCCTTCACTGGCTCCCTATCCGTTTTCGCATCCTGTTCAAACTTCTTCTACTAACCTATAAATGTACTCACTCTGCTGCTCCCCAGTATCTCTCCACACTCGTCCTTCCCTACACCCCTTCCCGTGCACTCCGCTCCATGGATAAATCCTTCTTATCTGTTCCCTTCTCCACTACTGCCAACTCCAGACTTCGCGCCTTCTGTCTCGCTGCACCCTACGCCTGGAATAAACTTCCTGAGCCCCTACGTCTTGCCCCATCCTTGGCCACCTTTAAATCTAGACTGAAAGCCCACCTCTTTAACATTGCTTTTGACTCGTAACCACTCGCCTCCACCTACCCTCCTCTCCTCCTTCCTGTACACATTAATTGATTTGATTTGCTTACTTTATTTATTTTTTGTCTATTAGATTGTAAGCTCTTTGAGCAGGGACTGTCTTTCTTCTATGTTTGTGCAGCGCTGCGTACGCCTTGTAGTGCTATAGAAATGCTAAATAGTAGTAGTAGTAATACAAAGGTAATAAATAAATGAACAGGCTCTGGCAAAAGAACATCCAGGTTGGATAAGCCTGCTATACATATTCAAACAAGTTATTTTTCTGCTTTGAAGGGTGGTGAATGCTAGTTTTTTTTCACATCAGCACTGAATATCTGGGTGTTTGACGGCACCGGGGAGTTATCCAGCTAGATAACCGGATATAGTTAGGGCTGCTTTTTATACATCGGCCCTGAGTATCTGTGCGGCTCGGAGAACATCTGGGTTTGCCCTGACTCCTCCCTAGCACTCACTAGATAGTACTACATAAGTACATAAGTAATGCCATACTGGGAAAAGACCAGGTCCATCGAGCCCAGCATCCTGTCCCCGACAGCGGCCAATCCAGGTCAAGGGCACCTGGCAAGCTACCCAAACGTACAAACATTTTATACAAGTTATTCCCGAAATTGTGGATTTTTCCCAAGTCCATTTAGTAGCGGTCTATGGACTTGTCCTTTAGGAAACTGTCCAACCCCCTTTTAAACTCTGCCAAGCTAACTGCCTTCACTACGTTCTCCGGCAACGAATTCCAGAGTACAATTACGCGTTGGGTGAAGAAAAAGTTTCTCCTAGTTGTTTTAAATTTACTACACTGTAGTTTCATCGCATGCCCCCTAGTCCTAGTATTTTTGGAAAGCGTGAACAGACGCTTCACATCCACCTGTTCCACTCCACTCATTACTTTATATACCTCTATCATGTCTCCCCTCAGCCGTCTCTTCTCCAAGCTGAAAAGCCCTAGCCTCCTTAGTCTTTCTTCATAGCAGTCAGTGCTAATATTCAGCAGCACTATCCGATTAAGCGCCACTGAATGTTAGTGGCTGGGATGGCCAGCACAATTTAACTGGGCAGGAACCTCTATCACCTGGTTAAATCGTTTTGACTATCAACCACAAACCCTTTTTAAGCTTTACTAATGAGGATTCTTGTCAGAGAAATACTGAAGGGAAATTCCATAGAAAGGGTGCTAATGCAGGAAACCAGAGTGCTGCATTATGACCGCTTCTCATTTCTATAGTGTTACTAGATGTGAGCAGCGCAGTACACATTTATATGCAGGTACTTTCTATGTCCCTACTTTTTTTAATTTTTGTTACATTTATACCCTGCGCTTTCCCACTCATGGCAGGCTCAATGTGGCTTACATGGGGCAATGGAGGGTTAAGTGACTTGCCCAGAGTCACAAGGAGCTGCCTGTGCCTGAAGTGGGAATCAAACTCAGTTCCTCAGGACCAAAGTCCACTACCTTAACCACTAGGCCACTCCTCCACTGGACTCACAATCTAAGTTTTGCACCTGGGGCAGTGGAGGGTTAGGTGACTTGCCCAGGGTGACGAGGAGCTGCAGTGGAAACTGAACCCGGTTCACCAGGATCTCAGACCAGTGCATTAGCCATTGGGCTACTCATCACCCTCCTACCAGACTGTTGGAAGGTTCACTTGACGCCACACTCCCTTCAGCATTGATTATCTATTTGCAGATAAATCATATGCAATCTCTCATCACATCATATCTGATCTGAGAAGGATAAATGGTTAGGAGCACTGTCAGATCTGAGTTGGAATATGTGGACTTAAACAGTTTGCAAAATGTTGAAGTTGATACGAGTATAGTGCTCAAATGGTCATCACTAGGATGTTAAATTTATTCTGGTAAGAGACAGGCAGCCAATATTGAGCTGCAAGAGGCGGAGAAACGTGATCAAAATGATTTGCCCTACATAGAAGCTTTATTGGCATATTTCGCACTAGTTGAAGACACTTTAGGGACAACAAGGGAAGCAAATGATAAACAGCATTGCTGTAATCTATTTTTGACAAAACCAACAAAAGAAGTAAGAGAATTATATATTTATTTGTTTGTTGCATTTGTATCCCACATTTTCCCACCTATTTGCAGGCTCAATGTGGCTTACATTATGCCGTAATGGCGATCGCCATTTCTGGGATGAGAAATAGAAAGTGGTATTGCATTAGGGTTCATAGTTAATAAAGTATAGTTAGACAGTCAACTATCAGGAGTTCATTTCGGCATGAGGAATAAAGTGGTAGTGCTTTAACGTTCATTAGTAACAGAGTAAATGAAACAGTCAAGTGCAGAGAGTTCGGTTTTGTCTGGTTTTGGTGGAGTTTAGTATTTAGGATGGATCATTGTGGTATGCCTTTTTGAACAGGTAGGTTTTCAGTAGTTTTCGGAAAATTGTTAGGCTGTGCATTGTTTTTATGACATTTTCTTTTATGACAATTAAATCTGCCAGGGCCATTCTAGACTTAATTGGTTAATTCTATGCAAAGTAAAGAACAAAGAAGAGGTTACTGTTGAAATCTGCAGTTTAATAGTTAATGTGGAATCTAAAATAACACCTATAGAATCAAACATATAAATGGCAAGTGACCGACTCACCTGCAAATGCGCAGTAGAGACTTCCCTCTCTGTCCCGCCTCCGCGTCAAGACGTGATGACGGAACAGAGAGAGAAACTGCACTGAGGAGTGCACCACACGGAAGGGGAGGGAGAGATCCGCAGAGGTCGCTACGGCTCCCCTCCCCTCCGAGGTCACCACCGGCCCCCCTCCACCCAGGCCAGGCCCTCTCTTCTCGACTGAACTTACAGCGCCAAAACCGAGGTAGGCAGATCAGCTCCCGTCGGCCTTCCTTCCCTGCCTGTGTCCCGCCCTCGCCGACGTTACGTCACACGAGGGCGGGACACAGGCAGGGAAGGAAGGCCGATGGGAGGCGATATGCCTGCTGCAGTTTCGGAGGTGAGGCGCTGTAAGTTTAATGGAGCGGAAAGGGCCCAACCCGGGTGGAGGGGGGCGGCGGCAACCTCGGGGGAGAGGGAGGGGAGGGCAGGAGAAATGCTGGACATGGGAGGTCTCAGAAGGAGAGGGGCCTTGGAGCTGGGAGGGATGGACGGAGGGGATCTGGCTGGGAGGGAGGGACAGAGGGGGGCCTTGGAGCTGGCAGGGAAGGAGAGAGGATGCTGGACATGGGAGGTCAGAAGGAGGGGGCCTTGGAGCTGGCTAGGAGGGAGGGATGGAGGGGGACCCTTGGAGCGGGGAGGGAGGAGGGGCCTTGGAGCTGGCAGGGAAGGAGGGAGGATGCTGGACATGGGAGGTCAGAAGGAGGGGGCCCTTGGAGCAGGCAGGGAAGGAGGGAGGGAGGGAGTTAGACATCAAAATAGAACATATCAATACTCGCCCGTTTTAACGGGCTTAACAGCTAGTCATATAGCTATAAAGGCAGTTCTGAAATAAGAGGAGTTAGTTTTGATAATATTGTGCAGCGGTCTATCCACATAGCTTTGCATTTCTCACCAATTTGGAATTCGGAAGCTAGTCTCCTGCTGCTCTTAGACATTATTCCACTGGCTTAATGTCTGACACTAGATAATCAAAGGAGAACAGGATCTGCATGTCATCAGCATATACGTAAGGCCTGCCTCCGTGCAACAGAATGACCTTTGCCAGGTGATCTTGTGCTAAGAGTGAGTCTTGAAGGTGGCCCATGAGCGAGAATGCCCCACCAGATCACAGGCCACTGAGAGATCCAGGGCAGAGGAGCGCAGGACCATACTGAGAGAGACTCCCCTAATGCCCCCACCCTTCTCACTGTGCTGCGGCCAAAAAGAGAAGATGATGGATGATAAGCAAATTTGGCACCCTGCCTCCCTTGTGCCTTGTGCAGCCCTCTCAGAACTGAGATGCCAATGATACAGAAGCTTGTATCTATTTTCCACTAATTAAATGGCTACAGAAATTTTATTAATCCTATTCTATACGTATCTCCGCTGATTCGCCTACATAATTTGCCCCAAGTCTTTTTCCCCACTGCACAATATTTGTTTTATTTTTTAAAAATTTTATTCAGTATTTGATTTTATTTATTTGTGACATTTATATCCCACATTATCCGAAACAAGTCTGAGTTCAATGTGGCTTACAATAAACAGTATAGGATACATAACACAGAATAATGCATAAGAAAATAATTTGTTGTAAGAATCCAATTTTATGATATAGTATCATAAACGTACTGGGATAGCTATGGATGTTTAACATTTAGAAAATCTATTATGAATGAGAAATTGTACATGAAGTTAATGGTAAATAGAATAATAACCAATTCAGGTAATATGTGGTTGTTCTTTGTGAAGGTTTGTTTGAATAGGAACGATTTGAGGATTTTGAGGAATCTAGTATATTCCTGTATATTTCTTATTTTGGATGGTAAGGAGTTCCACCATTTGGTTCCTAAGTAAGTGAAGTCTGCAGAGTGGACAGTTTTGTAGATCACTTTTTTTGCAATTAGGGAGGTGTAGTCTGAGATAACGTCTTGCCTCGTATTTAGTGTTTCTTTGAGGTAAGTTTATTAATGGTCTGGAGCTGTGCCATTTAGGATTTGAAAGATAAAGGTACATAATTGGAAGTTGATTCTCGCTTTATTGGGAAGCCAGTGTAATTTGATGAATAAAGGGGAGGAACTTCCAAAATGAGAGATTTTATACATGAACCTAGCTGCAGAGTATTGAGCTGTTGGAGATTTTTCAATAGACTATCATTTACAGAACCTTCATGGCAGTGTACAAAATCATAGTAAATGTACTACAACATAAAAGCAGAAACTAAGAGGCAAAGACAGACACTAAACAAACAGAAAACAAAACAGGAAGGGAAGGATAGAACACCAATTTCCAAATAACCACATCTATCAGAACACAATAAGGTCAGTTAACACACAACATGCCGAGAGCACCTGAGGATTCATGGAAAACCCATTGAATAGAGCCAAATTTTCAGCAAAGCCCTATATTTTTTTCACTGAAGTCTCTGGCCAAAGATGCACAGGTAGCGGATAGGAAGGCTCCTAGTTTATTTATTTTGTAATATGTGGAGGGGCATTTTTGATATGATATCTAAATTTGATTTTGGATGTTTTGCAGAAAATGTCCAAAACTCTAGTAGTGAACAAAGGCCATTTTCAAACCAGAATAGCTTCAAACTTTTTGTCCTGAAAATGGCTATTTGCTAGATGTTTTTGTGCTCAGAGCATCTATCATATATACGTACATAAATATTGCTATACTGGGAAAGACCAAAGGTCCATCAAGCCCAGCATCCTGTTTCCAACAGTGGCCAATCCAGATCACAAATACCTGGCAAGATCCCAAAGAAAGTACAAAACATTTTATACTGCTTATCCCAGAAATAGTGGATTTTCCCCAAGTCCATTTAATAATGATCTATGGACTTTTCCTTTAGGAAGCCGTCCAAACCTTTTTTAAACTCCGCTAAGCTAACTGCCTTTACCGCATTCTCTGGCAACAAATTCCAGAGTTTAATTACACGTTGAGTGAAGAAAATTTTTCTGCGCTTCGTTTTAAATTTAGTACATTGTAGCTTCATCGCATGCCCCCTAGTCCTAGTATTTTTGGAAAGTGTAAACAGACGCTTCACATCTACCCGTTCAACTCCACTCATTATTTTATAGACAGCTATCATATCTCCCCTCAGCAGCCTTTTCTCCAAGCTGAAGAGCCCTAGCCGCTTTAGCCTTTCCTCATAGGGAAGTCGTCCCATCCCCTTTATCATTTTCATCGCCCTTCTCTGCACCTTTTCTAATTCCACTATATCTTTTTTGAGATGCGGCGAACAGAATTGAAAACAATATTCGAGGTGCGGTGCAAACCATGGAGCGATACAAAGGCATTATAACATCGTTCAAGACCATTAAAATAAAATAAAACAAAACAAAAACAAGCCACTGGGATGTATGGGGGGGGCAGCATTACATAAAATATGCACATAAATCAGGACTTCATCCAAACTCCACCTCTGAGCATGCCTACTCTACAAATATGCACCTACTTGACCGCACATACTTTTAGGCGTGACCTAATTTTAAAAGGGGTATTTTACATGTGTAAAAGTGTTATAACATTAAGGAAAGGGGAGATGGGATTTCATATACTACCTTTCTGTGGTTACAATAGTAGAGGAGTGTGGTAGCCGTGTTAGTCCACTCTTAAGGTTATCAATAGAAATCAAACAAAATAAAACATGGAAAAGAAAATAAGATGATACCTTTTTTATTGGACATAACTTAATACATTTCTTGATTAGCTTTCGAAGGTTGCCCTTCTTCCGATCTGACGAAGAAGGGCAACCTTCGAAAGCTAATCAAGAAATGTATTATGTCCAATAAAAAAGGTATCATCTTATTTTCTTTTCCATGTTTTATTTTGTTTGATTTCTATGTGGTTACAATCAAACCAGTTTACATATTATATACAGGTGCTTATTTTGTACCAGGGGCAATGGAGGGTTAAGTGACTTGCCAGAGTCACAAGGAGCTACAGTGGGAATCAAACCCAGTTCTCCTGGTTCTCAGGCCACTGCACTCCTCCACTCCACATATCCAAAAGATCCTAGAAAATACCAGGAATTCTCCTATTGGCTAAGCTAAGCGTTTAGTTCACTGTACCTGCATGAAGCCAAATCTGAGCCAGGGTCATCCATGGGTGCAGAGGGCCTTGCTTAGGAGCACTGCTCTGGAGAGAAGATGCCACCTCAGATAACGCCTGTTCCACTCTTGAAGCTGCTATTGATGTTGCATGTACTGAGCCTGAGGCAGTAAGAAAGCAAAACGACATCAGTATTAACATGGAAAACATCAAATCAACTTTTTTCAAGTACATCACCATCACCTAAGTAGGCAGGCCTGGAAATGTGCTTTTTTGCATTGCTACTGCTGAACACTACTTTGATTATGGACAGAACATTTATGAGTTTGCCACCTTATCTGTAATGTCCGACGTGAGCTCGGTAAGAATTGTGAAAACGAAGGCAAGAACCTTGTGTGCTTTTTAAGCCGGCAGAAATAAGTCTGAGGGGAGCTGTGATGTCACTGCACCCATAACCTCTTATTTGCTGCACACGCTGTCAATGGCAGCAATTACCGCGTCTTTCCAGAGAGTATAATTAGATGACTAATTATTTCTAGGCTAATAATAAACATCAGGGGGTATAAAAAGGAAGAAGGCAGGCACAAATAAAATGCAAAGGCTGACACACACAGGTCACTACATAAATGCAAAAAAAAAAAAAAAAAAAAAAAGCTAGTTAAGGGCAACATACAAGCCATGAGCTAATTAGCAAGGACAAATTTAGGAATTAGTAACATGAAACAAATAACAAACATCTCACTGCTACAGTAAACATTTTACACTGAGCTGTGGCAACTGGATGCCGGTATCCAGAAGACTTATCAGTAAAGGTTACCATACACTGCCAACCAAAGGGCGATCTCTTCGAGTGCTTGAAATATAAACGTTGGCTTATATCGGGGGTGCCCAACCTCGGCCCTCGCCCAGTCAGGGTTTTCAGGATTTCCCCAATGAATAAAGGTCAACAAAAATATCTATTCATAGGACAAATATATTTCCCTGGACTCTGAATTAAATGGGGTAGATACTTTATGGCTAGCATAAAGTATGCGGGCTAAAGGTTCCTGCTACATACCTTGCACCTATCTGTATGGCATAAAATATCAGGATTTTCAGGACTGGCTCTATGTTAACCAGCATCGCCTGTAGGAACTGAAATTGGTGAGAGCTCCATCAAAGCTTCCCCTCCTTCAACAGTATCACTGGCTCCAGTACACCTCTTTTTCTCTCTCCACCCTCTGCCCAGAACCATTATGACCTAATCCCCTCTTCTCATTCCACCTGCCACATGATACAGAAGTACACGGGATGGGAGCTGCCAGCATGGTGCTACTCTCTCCTGCATGGTGCTCTCTGAGGCTGCAGACCCTAAAATCCGACCCTGCACGTGCACTTTTGAAAATGTCATGTCATGTATATTCTGTTTCTCTGCCCTGATCTAAACACGTTCTTGGGAACATTTCTTTTGAACCCTTACCTCGCTAAATAGAGTTGAAAACTGCCTTTATGGAAGCTATAGGGTTGAGAGGTTGGATAAAAGACATGGAAGGAGAACAAGACAGGAACACAACTGGGTAGACCAATTAATTCTTGCCTGTGGTCATCTACATATGTTATTTTAACATGAGGGTCATAGTATACCACAAACAAACATTTTCCAGAGATGGGAAGGCACTAGAACTAGAGGACATGAATTGAGGTTGAACCGGGGCCAACTCAGGAATAACGTCAGGAAGTATTTTTTCATCGAGAGGGTGGTAGATGCCTGGAATGCCCTCCCGCGGGAGGTGATGGAGATGAAAACAGTAACGAATTCAAAAATACATGCGATAAACACAAAGGAATCCTGTTTAGAAGGAATTGATCCAAAGAAGCTTAGCAGAGATTAGGTAGCAACACCAGTAATTGGAAAACAAAGCCAGTAATGGACAGACTACTACGGTCTATGCTCTTATCAAGGCTAGACAGATTCAGCTTAAGAAGTAGGAGAACAAGGCCAGTGCTGGGCAGACTTCTATGGTCTGTGCCTTGATCATGGCTAAATAGACTTGGATGGGCTGGAGTGCAGCTTTTCAGGGGCTTTTCTATCTACACTTCTTCCCTTGGTTCATTAATCTCATCCCATGGCTTTTCCTACCATCTCTATGCTGATGACTCCCAAATCTACCTTTCTACCCCTGATATCTCACCTTGCATCCAAACCAAAGTTTCAGCGTGCTTGTCTGACATTGCTGCCTGGATGTCTCAACGCCACCTGAAATTAAATATGACCAAAACCGAGCTTCTCATTTTCCCCCCCCCCCCCAAACCCACCTCCCCGCTCCCCCTGTTTTCTATTTCTGTTGATGGCTCTCTCATTCTCCCTGTCTCCTCAGCTCGAAACCTTGGGGTCATCTTTGACTTCTCTCTCCTTCTCTGCTCATATCCAGCAGATTGCCAAGACCTGTCGTTTCTTTCTTTACAACATCCGTAAAATCCGCCCCTTTCTTTCCGAGCACTCTACCAAAACCCTCATCCACACCCTTGTCACCTCTCGTTTAGACTACTGCAATCTGCTTCTTGCTGGCCTCCCACTTAGTCACCTCTCCCCTCTCCAGTCGGTTCAAAACTCTGCTGCCCGTCTCGTCTTCCGCCAGGGTCGCTTTACTCATACTACCCCTCTCCTCAAGTCGCTTCACTGGCTCCCTATCCGTTTTCGTATCCTGTTCAAACTTCTTCTACTAACCTATAAATGTACTCACTCTGCTGCTCCCCAGTATCTCTCCACACTCGTCCTTCCCTACACCCCTTCCTGTGCACTCCACTCCATGGATAAATCCTTCTTATCTGTTCCCTTCTCCACTACTGCCAACTCCAGACTTCGTGCCTTCTGTCTCGCTGCACCCTACGCCTGGAATAAACTTCCTGAGCCCCTACGTCTTGCCCCATCCTTGGCCACCTTTAAATCTAGACTGAAAGCCCACCTCTTTAACATTGCTTTTGACTCGTAACCACTCACCTCCACCTACCCTCCTCTCTTCCTTCCTGTTCACATTAATTGATTTGATTTGCTTACTTTATTTATTTTTTGTCTATTAGATTGTAAGCTCTTTGAGCAGGGACTGTCTTTCTTCTATGTTTGTGCAGCGCTGCGTACGCCTTGTAGCGCTATAGAAATGCTAAATAGTAGTAGTAGTAGCTTTGACAACAACTTCAGAACAGGGACGGTGCTAGGCAGACTTCTATGGTCTATGCCCTGAAAATCGCAAGGCCAAATCAAAATCAGGTATACATATGAAGTACCACATACCATATGTAATGAGTTTATCTTGTTGGGCAGACTGGATGGACTGTATAGGTCTTTATCTGCCGTCACCTACTATGTTACAACTCCAGAGTCTGCATGGCTCTGACTGCAAGTTCTCTTGCCAGGGTTATCTACCTCTGAATTCTACTACTGTGTAATAGCTTATTAACTGATGAAAGTGTGCAAATATGTCAGAAATGCACTTATTTTCCCAAAGAGAATTCAGTTGTGAAAGGATGGCATTGTTTAAATATAGCATAATGAGCCAAACAAAAGGTAGGAGGAGAAGCCTTCAGAATTGTTTTCACTTAAAGTATTATTTTGTATGCAGGGATCAAAAGTGAAGCCATGGGAATCACTTCTGTTCCAATCAAACTGTTAACCCACAATGGTCAACGGGGAGCTTGTTTCTGGAATACCCTGTAATATTGTTTTGAAGCATTAATTGCTCCGTGAAGCAGAATAAGAGCTGCAGATATATTCAACATTTCCACCACTCGTTTTGCTCTGACAGTGAAATATCCAAAGCCAGGTCCCGGCCTGCATGTCAGATAATCCGGAATCTGTCAACTAGTTAGAAGCAGTTGGCATGTGTACTAAGCCCCTGAGGTGAGGGTGGGGGATCTGGTCTGTTGCAGTTACTTTGGAGTGGGGGGGGGGGGGGGTAATGGATCCCTGTGGGGAAGGCTGAAGGGGTGTGAGTATGACGCGGGGTTAATTGAGGTTACGCATATTGGTGGGGTAGAGTGTGAAGGTGATGTCTCTGTGGTCAGGGATTTGTGTGGGAGTGAATATAAAACGATCTACGAATTAACCGACTTCCGCAAACTATTGAAGACTCATCTCTTTGATAAAACTTATCGCATGAAGTCCATACAAACTAACAGAAGTGCATCAACACACTCTCTTCTGAATTCTCTTCCCCCATATACTCACCGCTCTTAGAAGTCTACCTGTAGTTAAATCGCTATACCCAAATGTTTCTTATTATTGTCCTATCGCCCTTATCATTTTCCCATTGTTACACTCCACTGTTCTCTTTTCCTAATGATACTTTGATTTTGCCTCCCATAACCCTTCATGATGTAACCCATAATTGAATTGTAACAAAATGTATCTCCTTTATTCACTAAGCCACACTGAGCCCGCAAATAGGTGGGAAAATGTGGGATACAAATGCTATAAATAAATAAATAAATAAAATAATATGTTGGTTACATGTAGGAATAGAGACACTAGCGTGTGTATGGGGGTAGAAGGGGAGACGTAACTGGAGACAGGGATAGGTGCATGTGTGCAGGAGAGGGGGAGGGATAGGTATATGTGTGGGGAGATGAGTGTGGGCAGAGGCGATTGTGTGCCAGCAGCAGATGGTAAAGAGCACGACAGGGATTCGTAGCTCCTCCTTAAAGCCTGACCTCTGCCTGATTTTCATCTGGCAAGACTTAAGAAACCCCAACACCTCCTCTTCTGCCACCGATGGCGCTTTCTCTTCTTTGGTTGGTGGAGCCTGAGCAGGGCTGTGCCTAGGGTCTCCAGCGCCCCCCTGCAGTTGGCCCCGCCGGCGCCCCCCCCCCCCCCGAAAACGATCGCTACACTACCCGCCCTCTTTTCCCCACATCCTTTTCCTTTTTGTTTAAATTTACCTCTCCGGCGCGCGGCAGCGTTAGTGAGAAGGAGGCGGCGCTCCCCTGCCCCGACGTGTCTTCTTCCCTTTGCTCAGTGTCCCGCCTTCTTCTGACATCATTTCTGACGTCAGAAGAAGGCGGAACTGAGCGAAGGGAAGAGACTGACACATCGGGGTGGGGGAGCACCGCCTCCTCACTAACGCTACGCTGCCACGCGCCGGAGAGGTAAATTTAAACAAAAAAAAAAGGACAAGGATCTGGGGAGAAGAGGGCGAGGTAAGCATGGTGCGGCGGGGCGCCCCCCAGAGGATGGCGCCCACCTGCCATGCTTACCTCGCTTACCATGTCGGCACGGCCCTGAGCCTGAGACACCCCACTAGCCACACTGCTGAATGAAACCACAGAAGTATTTCTCCCACAAGTAGATATGTTCTTGCTTGGTCTGCCTGCACAATGTTAATCACAACATGTGATGTCAGTGATGTATGGACAGACGAATAAACTGAAAAGAATATGTTCCTTTTTAGTTCATTCAGAGGGTCCCAGGCAGGGATGGTACATAGGTACATGTGTTGCACATGCTGGCAACATATGTACCTTATAACATTGTCCCTGGAAGGTAACATGGAGGGGCATAATCGAAAGGGACGTCCAAGTTTTGATGAGGATGTCCTCGCAAAACGTCCCGATGCAGGGGCGGGGAAACCTGTTTTCGTCCGTTAGGATACAGAAAGTGAAAGTGCCTTGTTGCTTTGTAGCCTTTACTAAATGAGACGTGGGGTAAGGAATAATATATTGTAGAGGAATATTTTCGAGTTATTCCCTGAGTTTTCCATGTCATCACTGTGACCCCTGACGCAGGTGCTTATCATCGAAACACGGCCCGTGTCGGGTCTTTTTGTCAAGGCTTATTCATTAAAAAACTGTGTTCCATTTTTAAAGGCCCGTGGTGCTGTTTGTTTGTATGGACCTGAGTATGACATCTGAGGCTGGTATAGAGGCTGGCAAAAAATATTTTGAAAGATATTTTTTGAGGGTGGGAGGGGGTTAGCGACCACTGGGGGAGTAACGGGAGGTCATCCCCAATTCCCTCCGGTGGTCATCTGGTCATTTCGGGCAGCTATTTGTGCCTTGGTCGTGAGAAAAACACGACCAGGTGAAGTCGTCCAAGTGCTCGTCAGGGACGTCCTTTTTTTTTCATTATGGGTCGAGGACGTGTTAGGCACGCCCACGTCCCGCCTCCGATACGCCCCCTTGAACTTTGACTGTCCCTGTGATAGAGTTGGGGACGTCCAAAATAGGCTTTCGATTATACCGATTTGGATGACCCTGTGAGGATGTCCATCTTCCAATTTGTGTCGAAAGATGGGCGTCCTTCTCTTTCGAAAATAAGGCCGATAGTAACATAGTAGATGATGGCAAGAAAATATTGGTTCTGGAGAAAAACCAAACTGTTTTGACTTTATATTTCCAAGAAATCTTTAGGGGCAATATTCAGTGGGTGGCAGTCAGTGATTTTTAAAAAGCTAGCTAGCGATGGCAGAATTCGACCCAAAATTCAGTGTTGGCAGAATTTGACCCAAAATTCAGTGTTGGCCCCTATCCAGGCACTGACACTGAATATCTGGGTCTGGGATGGCTGTTACTCTGGATCCCTTCCTCTGAATATGGACCCCTATTATTTGTGGTACTTATTCCTTGGATTTTTTCCTTTTCCAGTCCTGAATGCCTCACGGTGAGCCTCTAGGGAGAAAATGAAACAGGCCTTAGCGAGATCATGAGTCCAAAGCTGCTGAACAAAGGACTAATGCATATATGTGTACACATGAGAGGCCCTATACATGCCCTATACATGCTTTTTCCCTGGACATCCTAAAGCAAGTCTCCTGGGCTGGGCTTACCACTAAGCAAAGTAAGGCTGTCAATTTATATTGGGGGAGTAGCAAGTTGGGCCAGCTGGAAAGGATCATCATGCCCCGCCAGCTGAAGAGGGAATGGAATCACTGGATGGGGCAATGGGAACCCGTGAAGGCTGGCACCGTAAGCAGATACAAAACATAGAGATAGCACTTCCTGCTGACTGCAGAATTTTATTTATTTTAGTTACATTTGTACCCCGCACTTTCCCACTCATGGCAGGCTCAATGCGGCTTACATGGGGCAATGGAGGGTTAAGTGACTTGCCCAGAGTCACAAGGAGCTGCCTGTGCCTGAAGTGGGAATCGAACTCAGTTCCTCAGGACAAAAAGTCCACCATCCTAACCACTAGGCCACTCCTCCACTGTTGCTACTATTTGAGATTCTACATGGAATGTTGCTATTCCACCAGCAACATTCCATGTAGAAGTCGGCCCTTGTAGATCACCAATGTGGCCGCGCAGGCTTCTGCTTCTGTGAGTCTGACGTCCTGCACGTACGTGCAGGACGTCAGACTCACAGAAACAGAAGCCTGCACAGCCTTCTACATGGAATGTTGCTAGTGGAATAGCAACATTAACATTCCATGTAGAATCTCCAATAGTAGCAACATTCCATGTAGAATCTCCAATAGTATCTATTTTATTTTTGTTACATTTGTACCCTGCGCTTTCCCACTCATGGCAGGCTCAATGCGGCTTACATGGGGCAATGGAGGGTTAAGTGACTTGCCCAGAGTCACAAGGAGCTGCCTGTGCCTGAAGTGGGAATCGAACTCAGTTCCTCAGGACCAGAGTCCACCACCCTAACCACTAGGCCACTCCTCCACTGTTGCTACTATTTGAGATTCTACATGGAATGTTGCTATTCCACCAGCAACATTCCATGTAGAAGTCGGCCCTTGCAGATCACCAATGTGGCCGCGCAGGCTTCTGCTTCTGTGAGTCTGACGTCCTGCACGTACGTCAGACTCACAGAAACAGAAGCCTGCGCAGCCTTCTACCTGGAATGTTGCTCGTGGAATAGCAACATTCCATGTAGAATCTCCAGTAGTAGCAACATTCCATGTAGAATCTCCAATAGTATCTATTTTATTTTTGTTACATTTGTACCACGCACTTTCCCACTCATGGCAGGCTCAATGCGGTGGGCAATGGAGGGTTAAGTGACTTGCCCAGAGTCACAAGGAGCTGCCTGTGCCTGAAGTGGGAATCGAACTCAGTTCCCCAGGACCAGAGTCCACCACCCTAACCACTAGGCCACTCCTCCACTCCACTGCCTTGTGACGTACTATAAACTGCTTGGACTGTCCAACAAATTAGAAAGGCGTTACCCTGAGAAAAAAATAAAAATAGATCGAGATCGGCTTCAGGACGTTTTGGGCCTATGACCACATGTTTTTTGAGTGCGCTGGAAATGCCACCCTCAAGGAGTAGCAGGAAGGGGAGCAACAAGTTAGTCAGGGCGGATGGAATGGGAGGGCTCGGTGGGGAGGCCATGGGGCTGCTTTACCTGGGGTGTCCAGTACTGCTGCATCGGCTCTGCATGCGTCACAGCTTTCTAAACTTATTCCAGTTCTGCAGTATTACTTGGGCACAAAAAGCCAAGTTGATGACGATTTACAGACTAAGCTTCGGTTACATTTTTTTTTCCTGCATAGGACTAAAATAGCTTCCAGCCTTCATACCTGGGAGAACAATCAGCCCGTTATTAAACACAAGGTCTTCTTGAAATACTTTTGTTTGTAGTCCTGAAGAAATGAACACTGGCTCTTCAATAATTCAGTTCAAGAGCTGGTTGATTACAGCCCTTGAGGGTGACTGAATGGGTAATGAGCAGCAGACCTTGGCTTACACAGCGTATCAAACTTCCACCACTCCAACCCCGGACTCTGCTAGAGGGATTAGTGATCTGTGAAGTGTTATAAGGCAGGACCACTCGGCCAACACAGTAAAGGCAACTTACAAATCAGAAAAAGTGAGGAAAAGCCAGGAATGTCAGCATCTGGAGAATAGTATCACCAAGTCACTAAAAGTAATTATGAAATAAAAACATAACAAATAGCACTCATGGACACATAAAATGCTGATAATCTTCAAACCACAAGACAGTGCTACTCTTCTGAGTCAAATTGAAACCATAGTGCTGGCAACTGTTTTAAAAAATGGCTATGGCAGTGCAGGGATACTGGATGGCTCCATGATATTTGAAAAAAAGAAGAAAACAAAAAGTCGAGAGGAGAATCCTCACGTATAGCAAAAGCAATAGATACAAAAAGTGAGGACGAGTTGAAGAGGAAATCCAAAAAACCTTTATTAATGATAAAATGACGACCCGACACGGCCGTGTTTCGGCATCAAAGCCTGCATCAGGGGTCAAACAAAAAAAGTTGTCACTGAATAAGAGACCAAGGGAAGACGGCAATACACTTTTTATACTACTGACGTCATTTATGTGTATTGCCGTCGAGGCGCTTCACAGTTGACTGCTTAATTCTTGTGTTTTAAGGAAGTCCTACAGCCATATTTCCCTTGGTCTTTTATTCAGTGACAACTTAAAAAGATTTGTTTGACCCCTGATGCAGGCTTTGATGCCGAAACACGGCCGTGTCGGGTCGTCATTTTATCATTAATAAAGGTTTTTTGGATTTCCTCTTCAACTCGTCCTCACTTTTTGTATCCATTCCATGATATCTGAAACAGGTAGGCCAGGCCAGAATTTACCACACTGTTTTGGTTCACATTTGTGAACTCGTTGCAGGCTTCAGGATCTCCAGGCATCAGCAGGTCCTCCAATTCCAATTAACCCCCCCCCCCCCCCCAATTCAATTTTTTACAAGTCAATTTTCATATTTGAATGCTATGGAAATGTAAAAAGTGCCTTCAGATCATGATTAACTAATGCCTATCTCTCTATATAAAAGGCAACACCAACGTTTTATGAAACCTCCAGCCGGAAGTGTGAAGGGGGCGAGATATCCGGTTTCCCTATGAGTGTCTGCCCCGCCCTCTCTGTAACACAGTCAGTGAAGGAAAACAGCAGAGCACGAAATCAAATCGCTGGCTCTGTAACAGTGAAGGACTCAGAGGGGGGAGGGGAGAGAGGCCAGAGGGCAGGGACACACACACTCCCACATGCACACAGAAGAAAACATTGCTAGCCCCCGTTTCATTTGCATCAGAAACGGGGCTTTTTTACTGAAGGACTCAGAGGGGGGAGGGGAGAGAGGGCAGGGACACACACACTCCCACATGCACACAGAAGAAAACATTGCTAGCCCCCATTTCAATTGCATCAGAAACGGGGCTTTTTTACTAGTATTTAATATTTACTGAAATGTTATTTTAAACAAACCTTCAAGGGTTTGGTAATTCTCTATTGTAATCTCAGATGAAAAATATCCAAAATATTTTGGGCCCGATATTCAGTGATTTAAGCAAGTAGAAGAGGCTCCTACTCACTTAAATTGTGCTCAGAGAGCCGGCCCCTGATATTCAGCGGTACTTTAATGAGCAGGGCCGGGGCAGAGTCGGAGAGGAGTTGGGAGTTCAGTGCTGGTGCCTGAACAGCTAACCAGGCATATAGGATCGCAGAAACAGTAGTCCTAATTTTGCCCGGTCAGCTATGTGGGTGCCCGCATAAATTCCAGATTGTAATTGATGTTACCCAATGTGATCCCCTCCCTCCTGACTCTCCCCAAGATCTGACCAACACCTGACCCCTCCCAACATGATCTGACCCATTCTGATTCTCCCAGATCTGACCCACTCCTGACCCCATCCTCCCCCAGGATCCTACTCTTCTCCCAGACGCCCCCATCTCATTCCCTTTAGGCCCCCCTCAGGCCTACTTATACAATGCCCGGTTGTCTAGCAAATAACGGGCAGGAGCAACGCTCACACACTCCTGCTTCCTAATGGCTGCCATGACCTCTAGTTGCAGCCTCGCAGTACTACCCAATATCAGCTGGGATCCGCATAAATCCGTCAGCCCCGAATATTCAATGCCAGTGGCCAGACATGGCTTTAAGTATTGAATACTGGGGCCTAATTCTGCCAGTAGTCAATGTTTTAAGAAAATGCTCACTGCTGCCAGTTGAGTATTAGCGTATTTCACTAAAAGCAGTAGTGCTTGTTGCTGAGGTGGGTCCATCTGGTCACCCAAATGCATTCAAGTCCCTTTTCAATCCTGTAGAGCTCTCAGGGCCAGATGCAGGTCCTGGAGCATGTGGAGAATAGTGTGGTACTAAGGAAGTGAAGCCCTGGCACAGACTGTTCAAAGGGAAGGGCATGGAGAATCACCATGGACTGCTCTGAGTGCCAGGTGAAGAGAAGGAATCAGAGCCTCGGGACCAAGGAGCCACAGATTTTATTGACTCATACATGATAATGGTGGCAGCAGCAGGGTGGGGGTTACTGGACAAGAAAGTGAGACGACATATACTTATATGCTGTCCCTGTGGAAATGCATTTGGGGGGGGGGGGGGGAGAGGTGGAGATGGAAGGCAGGACCGACGGCTCCTCCTTTATGTTTTTTTTCCCAGTTCTATGGGAACTAGGACAGGGATTTTGGCACCATGACCCTATGGTCATAACAAATCAGAGAAAATATTTCTTCACTCAATATGGAATTAAACTCTGGAATTCGTTGCCAGAGAATGTGTTAAAAGCAGTTAGCATAGCAGAGTTTAAAAAAGGTTTGGACAAGTTTCTACAAGAAAAGTCCATAAGCCATTATTAAGTTGAACTTGGGAAAATCCACGGCTTATTCCTGGGATAAGCAACATAAAATCTGTTTTTACTCTTTTGGGATCTTTCCAGGTACGTGTGACCTGGAAACAGGATACTGGGCTTGATGGTCCTTTGGTCTGTTTTAATAGAGTCATCCCCAACTGTTCCTAGTCTGCACACTGCAGGAACAATGCAGAGGCTGTAAGCTGTGAACCAAATCTCCTTCTGGAATCCTGTGTCGTGCTCTAAATCTGCCATGACTCCTTCTTCCCCCAAAAGGCTTTGAAAGTTGCCTCTGAAGTATCCCCAACTCCACCCAATCCCCAATGTGGGAGACCCAGTCCAAGAACTGAACATGGGACTTTCTGTATAAAAGAGCACAGTATTTTATTTATTTTTTATTTATTTAGATGTTGCTCACACCTTTTTCAGTAGTAGCTCAAGGTGAGTTACATTCAGGTACTCTGGATATTTCTCAGGAGGGCTCACAATCTAAGTTTGTACCTGTGGTAATGGAGGGTTAAGTGACTTGCCCAAGATCACAAGGAGCAGCAGCAGGATTTGAGCTGGCCACCTCTGGATTGCAAGACTGGTGCTCTAACCGCTAGGCTACTCCTCCACTAGCAACATTCCATGTAGAAGCCTGCCCTTGCAGATCAGCAACGCGGCCGCGCAGGCTTCTGTTTCTGTGAGTCTGACATCCTGCACATACGTGCAGCACGTCAGACTCACAGAAGCAGAAGCCTGCGCAGCCGTGTTGCTGATCTGCAAGGGCAGGCTTCTACATGGAATATTGCTAGTGGAACAGCAACATTCAATGTAGAATCTTAAATAGTAGCAACATTCCATGTAGAATTTCAAATATTTATTTATTTATTTAATTAGATTTTGCTCATACCATTTTTAGTGGTAGCTCAAGGTGAGTTACATTCAGGTACTCTGGATATTTCTCAGGAGGGCTCACAATCTAAGTTTGCACCTGAGGCAATGGAGGATTAAGTGAGTTGCCCAAGATCACAAGGAGCAGCAGTGGGATTTGAAACGGCCACCTCTGGATTTCAAGACCGGTGCTCTAACCACTAGGCCACTCCTCCACCCCAAAGAATCTTGTTACTCTTTGGGGTTCTACATGGAATGTTGCTACACTTTGAAATTCTGCATGGAATCTTGTTGTTGTTCTTTAGAGTTTTAGAATCTTTATTTATTTAGATTTTGCTCCCATCTTTTTCAGTAGTAGCTCAAGGTGAGTTACATTCAGGTACATTGAGTATTTCTCTGTCCCAGGAGGGCTCACAATCTAAGTTTGTACCTGAGGCAATGGAGGATTAAGTGAGTTGCCCAAGATCACAATGAGCAGCAGCAGCGGGATTTGAACCGGCCACCTCTAACCACTAGGCCACTCCTCCACTCCTATCTGTCACTAAGTCACCAGGCTGACCCCCAAAATGTTTTAAATCAGATAGAAACATAGAAACATGACGGCAGATAAAAGCCATATGACCCATCCAGTCTGCCCATCCTCTATAACCCCTAATTCTTCCTTTTCCTAAGCGATCCCACATGCTTATCCCATGCCTTTTTAAATTCTAGAAGTCCTCGACTCCACCACCTCCACTGGGAGGGCATTCCACGCCTCCACCACCCTTTCTGAGAAATAATACTTCCTTAGGTCAGTGGCATTCCTGGGGGAGGTGGGCGGTGGGTGCGATCCGCCCCGGGTGTCAGCCACCCTAGGAACGCCACTGCCTTAGGTTACTCCTAAGCCTATTCCCTCTTAACTTTGTCATATGCCCCCTCATTCCAGAGCTCTCCTTCATTTGAAAAAGGCTCTCTTCCTGTACATAAATGCCCTTGAGATATTTAAACGTTTCTATCATGTCTCCTCTCTCCCTCCTCTCTTCCAGCGTATACATAAGCTGCAGTTCAATCAAGACAGTTCACTTAATCAGACAGTGCTGTTTCTCTAAGCAGTCCATCCTTCATCTGAGGGGAAAGATTTCAGACTGCACCACTGCCCTCCGGCTTGTTTGTCAGATATCCCCATGGAACTGTGGATGACTCACATCCCCAGAAAGCTACCTGGGATGCCCTGGAGCACAAAGAGCAGGAAAACCTTCTGGGGCTCAGTGCTGAACTAATTAATCAGGTCTAAAAGGGCTTCAAGGAAGAACCTGCAACTTCAGACTCCTCCTTGGAACAAAAGGCAATGTTCCTACAAAGTACTTAACTCAGAAATGCATATTCTGGATTTGCTGCTATCCAGACAAAAGAAATAAACAAAGACCCTGCATGGTGTTTTATAGGTAAATGGTTCTGCCTCTTATTCTTATGAACATTTGCCTCCTACTGAATCTGACAGAAGGACATTTTCAGAAAGGTTTTGTACAAGTAAGCCCTGATTTTACATGCGGAAAATTGGCTATGAAAAATTTCACACCATAAAAATGAACAGAAGTATATGCAGAGGGTGATCCTGCAGAGCTGGATAGAGTTTAGGGTTGGCAAGTAAACTTTGCAAAATGTAAAGTACATGTGCATAAACTGGCAGAAATAGAGTTCCCCTATAGGTATATTTTAAACAATTTCCCACATGTACCTTTATCAGCCAATTGAGGTCCTACTCCAGGATTTTCTTTGATGAAGTATTTTTCCATTTCTACCCTTCCTCCATTCACTAATATACCTGAAAATAGTATTTTCACTCTTTATGTTTTTAGCCACTTGTTCTTTCACCAGAGTCTTTGTCAGCCTCATTTCTCTCTTCACTTCTTTCAGTTTTATCTGGTAATCTCTTCTATGTTCCTCGTCTTGTGTTCTTTTGTATTTCATGAACACCATCCCTTTGGCCTTTATTTTGTCAGCAACTTATTTGATGAAGCATATCAGTTTCCTTTTTCTCTAATTCACGTTATATAAAGATCTGGTGCTGATTTCATAGCTCCTTTCATTTCAGTTTGAACCACGGATCATCCACTATTCTTATGTCCTTCTATCCCATCAGCTCTTTCTTCAGGTACTCCTCCATTTTGGCAAAGTTAACATGCTTAAAATCCAGGATCTTGAGCTTTGAGTGTCCATATTCTCTTTTAGCTCTTACATCAAACCATGCAGTGTGTTGATCACTAGTGGCCAGGTGAGCACCCACCCAAATGTTAGACACTATCTCCGTTTGTGAGCATAAGATCTAGTGTCACCCCTCCCCTTGTGGGTTCCATCGCCATTTGTCTCAACAATGCACTTTGAAAAGTATCCACAATGTCTCTACTTCTTTCGGATTCTGCAGATGGGACCTTCCAATCTGCATCCCTCCAGCAATAGCACCTCCCTCTTCATTCCAAACTTTTGGATATCTATGACAAAATCTTTGTCCAACTTCTCTGTTTGTGTTGGAGGTCTGTAGACAACATCCATGTGGATGGAGGTTCCATCTTCTCTTTCTAAGACAATCCATATTGCTTCTTCCTCTCCCCAGGTCCCCTGTATTTCAGCCACTTTAATACTGTTTTTCACATCAAATTCAAACATATCACCACCATGGAAAGCAATCTGTGGAGTACCTCAAGGATCACCATTATCACCAATACTCTTCAACATGATGATGATCCCGTTGGCAAAGTCCTTATCCAATCGAGGCCTTAACCCATTCATCTATGCAGATGATGTTACAATCTACATTCCCTTCAGACATGCCTTGACTGAAATAACCAATGAAATCAATGATGGCCTGAACATCATGGACTCTTGGGCAAACTCATTCCAACTGAAATTGAACACTGAAAAAACGCACTGCCTTATCCTCTCATCTCAGCACAACAACTACAAACCCGCAATCATAAACGCACCAGGACACGCACTCCCTATTTCAGACAACCTAAAAATACTCTGAGTCACAATTGACCGCAACCTCACTCTCGAGAGCCAAGTAAAAACCGTTATAAAGAAAATGTTCTACTCAATGTGGAAACTCAAGTGAATAAAACCTTTCTTCCCGAGAGATACCTTAGGACCAATCAATGGTCCTAAGCCATGCAGATTACTGCAATGGAATCTACGCGGGATGTAAAGAACAACTCACAAAAAAACTCCAGACCGCCCAAAACACAGCAGCCAGAGTGATATCTGGTAAAACACAATTTGAAAGTGCCAAACCCCTACAAGAAAAGCTACACTGGCTCCCAATCAAACAACGGATCATCTTCAAAATCTGCACTTTGGTCCACAAAATCATCTACGGCGTAGTCCCAGGATACATGACAGACCTCATAGATCTACCAACTAGAAACAGACTTAGATCAGCACGATCATACCTAAACCTACATTATCCAAACTGCAAAGGGCTAAAATACAAAACAACTTATGCATCCAGCTTCTCCTACATAAACGCACAACTATGGAATGGACTCCCATATGCAGTGAAAACAATACATGACCACCTAAACTTCAGGAAATCATTAAAAACCCACCTCTTCAAAAAATCTTATCCCACCGATCCAACATAAATCCTCCCATCCAGCAACACACCATAATCAATGATCGTACTGTAAAATTTACTTTTCTCTTTCTCCTCGACCTCATGTCCCTTGATTCAATTCTACCTCATTTGACCACAACACAATCTTGTATTTGTTATCAACCGAAATGGCAAACGCCTTACGGTACTTTGTAAGCCACATTTAGCCTGCAAATAGGTGGGAAAATGTGGGGTATAAATGTAACAAATAAATAAATAAATATAAAGCTTTTCTGCTCATCTGTATATTTCCTAAATAGGGTATAGCCTGGTATGCTTGCATCCCAATCATGGAAGTCGTTGAACCATGTCTCAGTGATAGAAACAATAATCAAGTCTGCCTGTAACATCAGGGCTTGCAGATCATGAACTTTGTTGCATAGACTGCGAGCACCTAGCTTTCCAGTAACACATCGTCTTCTTAATCCCCCTTTCCCCTCAAAGTGAAGCTCTATGACAGGGAGGGGAAGGGCTTTGATGGACCACCTTTCTCAGCAAACCAGGAAGCAAGTCCGAGGAGCCATCCAGAAACAGAAAAAAAACCCTATTTTACCTAAACATATAAAGGCACCTGCAAGCCTGAAGGCTATTGGTGTACATTCATGTACAGTATGCATGTTTCTGTTCCTGGAGGGCTCACAATTACAAAATAAAACTGTTAGTGGGATTTGAACCTGGGTCCGTTGGTTTAAAGTCCACTGCACTAACCACTAAGCTGCCCCTCTGCTCTACAGGGACGTTTGTGTGACCATTCTACTAAGAATGTTGCCTGAAGTCCATACCCCGCTTTTTTGCTGTTCATATGTTGGTCGTTCCAGTTTATAAATGGATGTCCTCAACACATAGAGGTCCATCTCACATTCTTTCCAATATGAAATCCTTATGTATTTCCTGTTGCAAAAGACATGTAAGATGGACATAGGCGCAGACTCCGTGGGTGTTGTGGGTACTCGAGCACCCCCAATATTTTCCCGCCGGAGGTTCCCAGCCAGCCCGACCTGCCCACCCTTGGCCTCAACAGTCCTCCGTTCACTCCTTGCCTTCCTGCTGCCCAGAATTTAAAACTTATCTTTCTTACCTCGGGTCCCGGCGGCAGCAGTGAAAGGCGAGCAGGCTCGGCGCTTCAGCCTTCCCTTCTCTCTCAGCTCTGGTCCCACCCTTGCGGAAACAGGAAATGAGGGCGGGACCAGAGCTGAGAGAGAAGGGAAGGCTGAAGCGCCGAGCCTGCTCGCCTTTCACTGCTGCTGCCGGGGACCCAAGGTAAGAAAGATGTTTTAAATTCTGGGCGGCAGGAAGGCAAGGAGTAGACGGAGGACTGTTGTGGGAGAAGAGGTCGGGCTGGGATTGGGACTGGCACTCGGAGGGGGGGCCTGGCACTCGGAGAGGGAGAGGGAGGGAGGGGGCCTGGAACTCGGAGGAGGGGGGCCTGGAACTCGGAGAAGAGGGAGGGGGGCCTGGAACTCAGAGGAGAGTGGGGGCCTGGAACTTGGAGAAGGAGGGAGAAGGAGGGAGAGGGAGGGAGGGGGGCCTGGAACTCGGAGGAGATGGGGGAGGGGAGGGGAGAGGAGATGGGGAGGGGGGAAATGCACCACCTGTAAAAAAAAAAAAAAAAAAAAAAAATTTTCAGCACGTCCAATCATTTTGAAAAGTTGGCTCCTATGAAGATGAACGTCCTTTCGAAAGTGCCCCTCCACGCTATGCACTGTTATTTGAATATCTTTACTGTTATAACTATCTACTGCCTATGTCTGGCTTATTCTTGCTGTACACTGCCTTGGGTGAATTTCTGCAAAAAGGCGGTAAATAAACCCTAATAATGAAATTCTATTGCATAACACTTCATTTCGCCAGCATCTGTGGGAGTCAGCTATACAGTTTGTTTTGATTGACTGTATGTTAGGTCAGATATATGGCTGCACTGTGATTTCTCCTGTATAACACTCTATTTAATGACAGGGTTGCCTAACACATATTATGACTGTATAATACCTAAATGCCAACAGCAGAAGGATAAAACCAGCTAATAAGTCATTTGCTGTGCTTTCCCAGGACATAAGTAAAAAGCCAAAGAATTTCCTCCAGCTCCACTAAAGGGTTTCTTACATATTTAGGGGCCCTAACGCGTGCTTACCGCCAGTAGTGTGCACTTCCCACGCGCTAAAAAAGAAACTTTATTTTTTAGCCTGGGGGGGGGGGGGCGGGGGGGGCGGGTCATGGGCCAGAGAGTAGGCATGTTTGCTCACATGATAACGAGCAGTGGCTTACCGAGGACGGGGCGGTGGGGGCGGACCGCCCCGGGTACAGCTCTCGTGAGGGGGTGCTGCCATGGATGTCTTCCCCCCCCCCCACGACTGGTGCGGTGCTGCCGTCTTCACAACCCCCCCCCCCCGGTGGTCCATAGGTGTCCTTACCCCATCCACCCCCCCCCCCGTCCCCCAATTAGTGCGGTATCACTCTTCCCCTTCTCGCTCCACATCTGCCCCACTCTGCACGTCTTTAAACTTCGAGGCTTCTGGCAGCAGTATCAGCAATGTAAGAACTATAGAAATGATAAGTAGTAGTAGCAGGATCATGGCTGAGACCTGCATAAGATCCGACCGCACATGTGGGCACAGAACCGGATATTCAATGATGGTGCCTGGACATGGCCTATTGATTGAAGATTGGGGCCTATTTCTGTAGATGGCAGTCAGCGTTTATGAGAGAGGAACAAAAAGGTTGCACAAGAAAACACCAACTAAATCAAGAGTGCAGCTACTGTAGGGTAATACCTAAAAAAACACTAACCGCTGTCGGTTGAATACTGACTGGATATATTTTTATCTGACCTACTAATTCTCTCTCTTTTTTTTTTTTTTACAGCTCTGTCAGAGCTGGAGGAGCAGCCTAATGGTTAGTGCAGTGGGTTGAGAACTTGGGGAAACTGCGGCTCCTTGTGACCCTTGGGCAGTGTACCTGAATGTAACTCACCTTGAGCTACTACTGAAAAAGGTGTGAGCAAAATGTAAATAAATAAATATATGGAATGTTGCTACTATTGAAGATTCTACATGGAATGTTGCTACTGTTTGAGATTCTAGATACACTGTTGCTAGTGGAGGAGTGGCTTAGTGGTTAGAACACTGGTCTTGTAATTCAGAGGTGGCCAGTTCAAATCCCACTGCTGCTCCTTGAGATCTTGGGCAAGTCACTTAACCCTCCATTGCCCCAGGTACAAAAGCTTAGATTTCGAGTCAACTAGAGAACAGAGAAAGTACCTGCTCAGAATATGTAAACTGCTTTGGTTGTATCACAGAAAGGAGGTATATCAAGTCCATGAGCCTTTACCTTTATTTATTTACTAGTAAAAAAGGCCCGTTTCCAAAACAAATGAAACGGGCGCTAGCATGTGGTTTTTTTTTTTTCTGTTTGATATTAAGGGATATATTTTTTTTTTAAAGGAAAAGAGTTTTTTTTTTTTAAGTTGTAAAGTCTGTATGAGTGTTTGTGGTTTTGAGGGGTGGGGGTTGTGGGGGTCTATGGGTGTATGCTATTTTTTTGGGGGGGGAGGGGTGTTTGTGGGGTAGGGTAGCGTTGTTCTGTATGAGTGTTTGTGGTTTTGAGGGGGGTTGTGGGTGTCTGTGGGTGTGTGTGCCATTTTGTGGGGGGGTGTTTGTAGGGGGGTGTTTGTGGGGTAGGGTTGTTCTGTATGAGTGTTTGTGGTTTTGAGGGGGGTTGTGGGTGTCTGTGGGTGTGTGTGCCATTTTGTGGGGGGGTGTTTGTAGGGGGTGTTTGTGGGGTAGGGTTGATCTGTATGAGTGTTTGTGTTTTGGGGGGGGGGATTATGGGAGTCTGTGGTTGTTTGTAAGAGAGAGATGTAGGTTTTTACTGTTTCAGTTTTTGTATTAAGGGGGTTGGGGGAGGGAGTGTGTGTGTATGAGTGTGAAAGCAAGATGTTGTCTGTCCATGGCAGTGTGTGGCATTTTGGGTGGTGGGCAGTTTGGTTGTATGTATGTGTGTTAGTGAGTGATGCTGATTGTCCATATTAGATGTGGGGTTTTTTTGTGGCTGGTAGGGGGTGATTCTCTGCGTGTGAGTGTGATACAGTAATCTTAATTCAGCAGGGCACTCTGATGTGGTATTTGTAGGCACTTGTATTTTTGTTGAAACCAGAGGGATCCGTTGCAGGCAGGCAGTAGGAGTAGATATGGGTTTTTTTTCGAGTGTGGAATGTAGGTGGTGTTCTGTAGGGGGGGTGGGGCTGAGGGCACATGTGTCTGGAGGTCTCCTTGTAGGCACTGATTTCAGCTGGGCACTCGTGGGCTGTGATCCGTTTTTTTTAGGGGGGGGTTGGGCACCGGAGGTTTCCGTTTGGGTGGTTTTTTTTGGTGGGGGGGTTGTTTTGGTTTTAGTGTGGAATGTGGGTGGCGTTCTGTAGGGGGTGGCGGGGCTGAGGGCGCATGTGTTTGGAAGTCTCTGTTGTAGGCACTGAACGCCGGCTTGGAGACTCACCGCATGAACAGCTTGCAGAGTAAGGTCCGCGATGTAGTGGTTGTTTAGTGGCGTTCTTCGCCCGCGCTTTCCTCGTGGTTGGTCCCCGTGCTGGTAGCTACCCCCTCCTCAGGAAGGGGCGGGACTCGTGTGTGTTTGTTTTTTTTTTCTGAATGCCGCTGCATTTTCTTCGCTGTCCCACTCCTGCTCCTCTGCAGCACCGGTCTCATTCAAAGGCTTGGTGGTTTCTAAGTCCATGTGAGTGTTTGGGAGGTGGAACCGTACTTTGTGTGCATCACCTGAGGCACAGCCAATCAGCAGCGCGTGGGCGGGGCAAACACTGATGTTCAAAAAGTGGTCTCTGCCGCCTCACTTTAGAACGTTGGGAAAGTGAGGCTTCATTAGAATGTTGGAGGTGCGTTTGATATAGAGAGATTACTACATTTGTACCCCGCACTTTCCCACTCGAAGCAGGCTCAATGCGTCTTACATAGTAATAGGGATTACTGAGTATTGATAGAGAAACTATAAGTTAAGTATAGCCGAATAACAAAAAAGACAGGTAGAGAAGGGCAAGGGAGAAGGGAGTAGGAGAGGTATAAGCAAGGGTAGTTGAGCGCTGGAGAAGGGGTAGCGGAGGCGGGAGGGGGATGGGATACGGGATAAACATAGGGAATTTTGGCGACAGAAGTAGTCTGGTCATTGTCGTAGTTTCCTGGATAGATGATGGGTTATAGAGTTCATAGGATTAGTTTGGGTCATTATGATAGGCTTGCTTGAACAGATGGGTTTTCAGTGATTTCCGGAAGGGTAGATAATCACTGATTGATCGGATAGGTTTGGGGAGGGCATTCCAGAGTTGGCTGCCTAAGAAGGAGTTATCATTCTAGAACTGTGTATTGTGGGCTACAAAGAGTCATTTTACTAATGACCATGATTCCCTTCCCCCCCACTCCCTGGGGCTGTGAATGCTACATTTGCAGCAAAATCCTGCCAACCTTGGGTTTTGGAAGACTCAACTTGAGGTTTGAACTGGGAACCTTGCATATGCACTTGCCTCTGAGCCAGCCAGTTATTGTTTTACATTATACAGAGAACTGAAGAGCTACACATTTGTACTGTGATTAAATAACTTCATAATCAAATTATCCCTAGCACAGTACCTATTTATATTGCTTCTGTGCCTTAGAAATCTTGATTCAGTCAAGAACTAAGAAAAAAGAAAAATGATTTTCCAGTCAGAAATAGCCAGGCTTTACCCTCCAGTAGCTACAAACTTGATTTAGTTGGTTACGGACAGCAAAGATGTCTTCTTCTGCAACTCTTTTGTTCCATTTGTTTTGGAGAAAAAAATCAAATAACTTTGCATTCTGAATAAAACGCATATGATCAAAAGACCAAAGAGATTAATTTACACGGAAAATGTAGCATAATCCCTTAAATTCTGCCAAGATTATTAGTGCTACCACACTTTATACTTCAATTAAGAACACATCACTCTATTCAAAATACAAGTTATATATACTACTGTAGTCCATGCTTGAATTTATACAAATTGTCTCTTCTCCCACAGCTACCAAAACAATCACAGCAAAGAAACATATTAGGCACTTAGGTTCCAAACTTTTGGTACCTACTATCTGAACTACACCGGAAAACGGCTTCATTTGTTGAAATAAATCAAACAAAATTTCTGTGCTGGCATTTGAGAAAGAGATGAAGGATCTTGTGAGTCCAGTGAGAAGCACTGCTTATGTGTTTGAAGATTATCAAGAAACTTGGAGAGCATAAGAAGAATGCCTATTAGAAAAAAAAAAAACAGAAACCAGTTTACAGAGAGCAGGTGCCTGGGGCCCCAGCATGTGGTCAGATTTGGGCGGAGAGTGAGGAAGATGAGGAGACACAAAGAAGTGGAGTGGAGGCTCAGTCCTTGAAAGAGAGGAGGTATCTGAAGCTAAAAAGAAGTGAAAGAGAAAAATGATAAAGGCAAAGAAACCACAAATAAAAAATAAAACTTTTAACAGGATATATGCTGAGCAGGGAATGATGTCATGCAAACTATGATTTATCACAAATATTGAACATAAACAATTTAAATAATGTTCTTAAATGAAATTTTAGAAAGCTTAATTCAACATTATATACCATGGGGCTGAAATTTAGACCACGGGACTTAGCTTGGCTAACTCCTGCGGTCAGCGCTAAACTCGGATATCCAATGCTGGGCTGTTTCCACTGACCTGCATTGAATATCCGGTTTATTTTTAGCTGGTTTGAACATAACCGCCAAAGTTGATATTCAGACTTAGCTGGTTATGTTCAAACCAGCCAACGATATCCCACATTTTCACTTGGCCAAATATGGCTGCTAAACTGGTTATAAAAACTGGCAGATAGCCAGTTATATCGGGCGATATAACCGGCTATCTGTAAACCGACAATATTCAGCGGAAGATAGCTGGCTATGTACCATTTAACCGGCCAGGTGGCGTTCCTGGCCGGTTAAATGGTTTTGATTATTGAGGGCATGTCTTTATGTTTCCTTAAAAATAATTTTACAAACAGTAACATTCTGTTTTTCTCTAGCAGTTAGATATTAATAACTGTAAATGTATGGCTATCTGACAGTATTTGGGAATTATTTTATTGAACTCAAAATCTGATTTTTTAATACCAGAGTAGATGTGTTGTCATGCTATTGACCCTTACTGAGTGGTAAGACTGACCTAAACTAGACAGCAAAGACATCATCAACCCTTTACAGCAAAGACATCATCAACCCTTTAAAACACGCTGTCATCAACTATGTGGTTTCTTATTGGCTATACAGGAACACATGTGCTCTGAACCAATCAGAATGCAACTTTTCAAAGACGGCATAATTAGCAAACTGCCTCTTATTACTATCATGGCCTTCAGGGTATTTATAGGATTTCTCACTGTTTAATCATGATTTATAGTCAATGAGCCCTTTTTATAATAATGTGAATACTTTTCTCCCAAAGGAAATCTTGTATAGCTCATTTTTTATAGAGAAAAATACCTACTGTATTTTCATCTACCTTTGGGGAAACAGCATTAAAATTAATAAAATAAACCAAAGAGGCTAATATAGCAGCATGGGAGATACCTTCACTGTTCAAATTATTCTACGCTGTCATTGTCCAACAGGCCCCTTTTCCAGGAAGAAAAAAAGGAGACGCCCTTTGGAGCTACAATGAATTCCTTGATGTGTGTGTGCAGATTGGCACAGGTGACAAGGTCTTCTGGACCAGGCAAATGCCACCCAGTGATGCCTCCCCTGTCTACTGCTTAGTATCACACGCATCCTTAAAGAAACTTAGATGTATGTAAGATTAGGCATGGATATGGGAGGGGAGAAGGAGAAGAGAGTTATCCAATTCACAGACAGCTGAATTTGAATTTATGACACATTAAATAAAGGCATTGAGAACCATTTCTGATTAGCTAAAAAGGATGTCATACCATTTATATTCAGTGCATGCAAAAGAAAATCATTAAGGCTGAAGAGACTTTCTTGTACACAACACTTATTCTATCTTTGAATCACATCATACTTGTCCAACCATTTTTATACTGAACAAGTATGAAGTCAGTGTCATTGATAGAGATTAAATCCTGCATAATACATCAACCCAAATCAGCAGGAAGATTCGGAAATCAGTGTCTTATTTTGCTGCTTCATCATGCATTTTTCAGCTCCAGCTAAAACGAAACTGGCAAAAATTTTGATCTGTCACCTGAGCAAGCATGATATGCCAAGGCTACTTATATGTAGGTAATAACCGCCATCAATATTTTAGAGCTATTTTGGCATGCAGAAAATTCTTTATAAAATTTTAGATTGAAGTTTAGATAAGCAAAGGACCAAGAAATCCAACAAAAATCTCAGCTCTGCCTGGACCTTGACATTATAAAATGACTGTCTACAGAGAGCAAATAACTGAGGAACACCGAGTTCAATAAGGTTTCTGTTGAATTTTATTTTCAGCATGGTCTCATACTAAATATCACTTTATTCTGCAGGATTGTGTTGTCAATGACCCTGAGAACTAGTCATTTTCATTTCCGTTGTAACTGAATTCTAGACCCACAGAAGCCAAAGCAGCTTTATACAAGGATTATTTTTACCTGGATAATTCTTTTTCCTGTGGTGGTTTGTTTTTGCCTTGGCCATCTAAGCACAAATGAATTTACACTTTTAGCAGCTCATTTGCATCCTGAGTGCTATGAGGTTTGTGCTCTCATTCAGGCCCCGATGTTCAGTTCCCTGCACTGTTCCGAACAGCGTCATAAAATTACTGCCAAACAGCACGAGGAAAGAACACCCTTACGTTCAACGCTAATAACATGCAAATATAAGAGCGTTATTAGCGTTGATCATAGGGGACTTCTGCAGAAGGACTGTGCCTGGGCATGTGCTCTGGCACAATCCTCCCGCAGAAGAGGTCTGACAGGTCCAGTAATCTGTCAGACCACCCCACCACCACCAAAACGAGGGCCTGGAGTTCCAGTGGACCTCTAGACCTCTCACCACCCCCCCACCCCCCACACAAAAACATTCAACCCTGGTGATCTAAATTCCCTTATATGGTGGTTAAGCCCCCCCCCCCAAGTGTATCCCAGGTTGCACTGGGCAGGCTGCTGCCATTTTGAGGTGGCGCCCCCAGGAGGAAGGAAGGAGTGCTAGTTCTTTCTCTTGTTTCAATCTAGGAACATGTTTGAAGGTACGAGAGGGCTTCGAGGGGGTTTGGGGTGTGGTGGAACAATGCTAGACCACCAGGGCTAGATTTCTGAGGGAGGAGGCCTGGCAAGGGTCCCACTGGACCATCAGGGTTCAATGTTTTTGCAGTGGGGAGTGTCATGAGCTTGTGGGGTGAGAGGTCTGGGGGTCCACCAAACCTCCAGGTCCTTGTGTTTGAGGGGGTGGGGGTCCAGGCCATTTTGTATTTGGGGAGCGTCGGGATCCTGGAAGCATGCAAATGTATGCTAAACAGGGTCTCCCCATTCGTCCCCCATGCCATGGCAAACCCTAATGCAGCTCTGAGCTGGTGTAGGGTGTGCGGCAGGAGCAACGCCCTTGTTTGGCGCGTTGCCTGCTAAGCACTGGAGAGGAGTAGCGATGGCTCTGTTTAGCATGCATTTGCATGCAATTAGCTTTGAGAGCCAGCAAGCTCATTGCTTCGTGCACTCGCTGGCTCTAAACATCACGCAGGAGCAAATGGGGATGCTAGTCCAGTGCTAATGACCTCTAGTGCCCACATTTGCTTCTGAGCATCTGCCTGTCAAGTTATACACAAACTGCAAGGGGTTTTTCTAATTTAACAAGATGTAATAGACGAAAGAACTCTCCAGAGAAAAGTTAATACCAGGCCTTTCCTTATACATGCATAGCAGCATAGCAGAATTTCTTTGCCAAGTGTCATAGTGCCAAGTCTTACCTGTCTCAGGATCGCTGAAGTCGGGTAATGTAATTGTGTTAAGCTGCCGCCTGTCAGCAATGGCTCTGTCTAAAAGACTGCTCCCCCGTCCAGAGTCACTAAGAAATAAAATATTTGTCACCAGAGAGGAAGAAAGTGCAGTGTCACGAGGCAAAAATCAGAGCACCTAGAAACTACTACTTTGAGAAAGCAATACCGTGACTTGATATTTATTTAAATCTAAAATGTCAGACCATGCATCAGCTAACCAGACATGACTGGACTGTCAGTCAGGGTGAGCTGCTTACTGAATCTTTTCAGTAGCAAGGTTCTATATGAAAAATGATTAGGACATTTTGGAAATATTGAAGATACTACTACTACTACTATTTAGCATTTCTATAGCGCTACAAGGCATACGCAGCGCTGCACAAACTTAGAAGAAAGACAGTCCCTGCTCAAAGAGCTTACAATCTAATAGACAAGAAATAAAGTAAGCAAATCAAATCAAATAGTGTGTACAGGAAGGAGGAGAGGAGGTTACAAGTGGTTACAAGTGCTTACGAGTCAAAAGCAATGTTAAAGAGGTGGGCTTTCAGTCTAGATTTAAAGGTGGCCAAGGATGGGGTAAGATGTAGGCGCTCAGGAAGTTTATTCCAGGCGTAGGGTGCAGCAAGACAGAAGGCGCGAAGTCTGGAGTTGGCAGTAGTGGAGAAGGGAACAGATAAGAAGGATTTATCCATGGAGCGGAGTGCACGGGAAGGGGTGTAGGGAAGGACGAGTGTGGAGAGATATTGGGGAGCAGCAGAGTGAGTACATTTATAGGTTAGTAGAAGAAGTTTGAACAGGATGCGAAAACGGATAGGGAGCCAGTGAAGGGTCTTGAGGAGAGGGGTAGTATGAGTAAAGCGACCCTTGCGGAAGATGAGACGGGCAGCAGAGTTTTGAACCGATTAGAGAGGAGAGAGGTGACTAAGTGGGAGGCCAGCAAGAAGCAGATTGCAGTAGTCTAAACGAGAGGTGACAAGGGTGTGGATGAGGGTTTTGGTAGAGTGCTCGGAAAGAAAGGGGCGGATTTTACGGATGTTGCTGGATACGAGCAGAGAAGGAGACAGAAGAGTCAAATATGACCCCAAGGTTTCGATGCAATTTTGGTTTGTTTGCACATGTAGACACAGCTGTCTGCATTCTTTTCCTATTTAGAAAGAAAGCAGCCATGGCAATTGTTCCTCTGAAAATCAAAATGGCCCAACACAAATCCTTACAATATAAGTCATTTTTAAAACCATGAAAAAGCACTGGTATTACCTTCCGATTTAACACAGAACAGCTCTTCTAGCACCAGGGAGGGTTTCAGAGGTTAAAAGGAACCTTTTTGGTTTCTTCCATTATTATGCTACAATGGTAATGGTCTTATATATTTCCCCTGTAGGCAGGCAAGTCCTTATGAGAGCCAGGAATTGTTAAAGTAGTGTAACCAGTGTGTGGACCTGTTTTTGTGTGGTTTTTGCCCTTTGGCTGGTGATATTTTTCGAGCAATCAGTTATTTCTTCTTATAGTGACCAGTGATGTAGCATATGATGCTGAACTCAGCCCACAGGAATAAATAGGGGGCTCATTTTCAAAACAAAAACAGTCCAAAAAATGTCATAAGGTGGCAGAAGGCTGTTTTCTCTCAAAAACTACTACTACTACTTATCATTTCTATAGCGCTACAAGGCATACGCAGCGCTGTACACCATGCACGAAAAGACAGTCCCTGCTCAAAGAGCTCACAATCTAAATATGGAATGTTGCTAGTGGAATAGCAACATTCCATGTAGAATCTCAAATAGTAGCAACAGAATCTCTAATAGTAGCAACATTCCATGTAGAATCTCAAGTAATAGCAACATTCCAGAATCTCAAATAGTAACAACATTCCATGTTCCACTGCACTAACCACTAGGCTACTCCTCCACTAGCAACATTCCATGTAGATCAGCAACGCAGCCGCGCAGGCTTCTGTTTCTGTGAGTCTGACGTCCTGCACATACGTGCAGGACGTCAGACTCACAGAAACAGAAGCCTGCGCGGCCACGTTGCTGATCTGCAAGGGCAGGCTTCTACATTACTACTACTACTTATCACTTCTATAGCGCTACAAGGCATACGCAGCGCTGTACACCAAACACAAAAAGACAGTCCCTGCTCAAAGAGCTTACAATCTAGATAAGACAGTTAAACAGAAAGAACAATTAAAGGGTAAGGGAATAAAGAGGTGAGGATAAAAGGACAGGACAAGTGAGTAGTGGTTAGGAGTCAAAAACAGCGTCAAAGAGGTGGGCTTTAAGTTTGGACTTGAAGATGGCCAATGATGGGGCTAGACGTACAGGCTCGGGAAGTCTATTCCAGGCGTGAGGTGCAGCAGATAAAAGGAACGGAGTCTGGAATTAGCAGTAGAGGAGAAGGGGACAGAGAGACAAGAGTGGACAGGTACTGGGGAGCGGCAGAGTGAATGCACTTATAAAACAACCAAGTAGCGATATTCGACACCCTGATTTTAGATGTTTTGCTCCAAAGTTTGTCCACATTTCAAGGGGGCGTGTTTTCCGTGGGACATAGGTGGCACCAAAAGATAGAGTTTTTCTGCAATAATGAAACAAAATGAAAACGCCTAGGGCCAAAATTAAGATTTTTTTTTGGCTAGACCTGTTTCTATTACAACTAAGTGACCAAAAGGTGCCCTAAATGACCAAATGACCACTGGAGGGATTAAAGCATGAGCCCCCCTTACTCCTCCAGTGGTCACTGATCCCCTCCCAGCCCACTAAGATGCGACAGTTACAGTTCATACCAGGCTCTATGACAGCTTCAGATATGATGGCCGTTCCTATTAGAGTAGCAAGTAGGTTCGAGGAATAGCCTAGTGGTCAGTACAATGACTGTAAAGAAAGGGATCCAGGCCCATAACCCATTCTAAGTGGTATACTTATGGTGGAACATATGAGCCCTCCAAAAACACTAAATACTTACTATAACTACATATAGGTGACACCTGCAGACATAAGGGCTATTGCACGGGTGTACAGTTGAGTACAGTAGGTTTTTGGAGGGTTCACCATACAATATAAAGGGGTAACAGTGAGATGTGTACCTGGGACCTTTTATGCTCTGCTGGACTGTCTGTGTGGCCAGTCTGCTAAGAATGCTGCCCCCCCCCCCTAAATGGCTTGCTTTTGTGCATTTTTTCCTTGGATGCTTTTCTTTCGAAAATGGTCCTCAAAGATAGACCTACTGAGCACATAAACATCTACATCTAGCCATGCTCACTACTGGATTTATGGACGTTTTTTACAAAATGTCCAAAATGAGACTGAGACGTCATATCGAAAACGTCCCTCCACATGCATATTTTCTCTCTCACAGTGCCTTCCCATGCGGGGGGGGGGGGGGGGGGGGTCACTGGAACAAAACAAGCAGATAGCCAATCAGCTGGGGAAAGCCCCTGTGATGTCAGCTATGTTATCTGCTTGAGGAGGGGGGGAATGATAAACAAGCACACAGCCAATCAGCTGGAGGAACCTCCTATGATGTCAGCTGGGGGGGGGGGCTTTAAACAAGGAGGAGATTGCCAAGCAAAATCATCAGGGGTAAAGGGAAGGCAAGTAAGCTGCAGGCAGAAGGTGGAGCAAGCACCAGAGCACTGCAAGGGAAAGGAGACGGGGGACAGTGGAGCCAGCAAGTACTGTAAGGGAAAGGAAAGAGTACACAAACCCTAGCACATGCACAGACCAGGGAGCCAGATGCACAAAGGTCCCCATTAAGAATCCGTCTGCATTTCCCGATCAGTAAAAATTTACCGATTTAGAAACACAGAGGGATTCACAAAGAGAATCGCATGCAAATGAGCTGCTTGTTGCTTTTGCGACCCAGCTCATTTGCATGCCAGTCGATGAGCTGAGCATGCACAGAACAGTCAATCACTATGCGTGGCTGCTCTGCGCATGCTACAGACGGTTCTCATACACGCAGACAAGCTGTGTATATGAAAGCAGTAGATTTACTCTTTTTTTTTTTTTTTTTCCCAAGCACAAAAGCGCTTTTTTTTTTTTTTTGGATGGCCATACCTGTGTTGGGGGTCCCTGCTTCCCGCTGCTGGGAAAAAGTGGGAAAAACCTCTCTGCTGCTCTTGGCTCTTCTGTGAGGAATCAGCATCAGGGCTTGGCTCCACTCCCAGCTGTTCCTGCTGCTTCCTTCTATTGGCCGGCTGACATCCTAGAACGCCTATCTCTCTGAAGGTGGACTTTCACTGGCTAGCTGCTGTCCCAACTCCTTCTCCATGCTGGGCTTTCCTGATGACATCACTTTAGAGCTGTAAAATGATTGGATCCAAACTTCCTGGTGCCCCCCCTCCACAGCCTGGTATGTCCTGCCCACTCACTACTGGAGGGGGACACCAGGAAGTTCAGATCCAATCAGTTCACAGCTCTAAAGTGATGTCATCAGGGAAACCCTGCAGGGAGGAGGAGATGGGACAGCAGCCAGCCAATGAGAGCCCATCTTCAGGGAGATGGGCGTTATTTGATGTCAGCCGGCCAATAGAAGGAAGCAGCAGGAACAGCTGGGGGTGGAACCAAGCCCTGAGTGTTTCCCATAGAATCTGTTTGATGGACCCTTGTCTTCCTTGCCTTTTTGGTAAGTCACCATTACTTTTATGCTGGGTACTGCCCCCCCCCCCCCCCCCCAATTTCTTGCCAGTAAAATGTCATTTGAAAAAGAAACATAGCAAGGCTTTCATACACACAAAGAAGCTGCGTGTAAGCTGGTGTACTTTTTTTTTGTGTGCTCCACCTTCCCTGCCTTGTTTCTCCCCTTCTCCTACTTGCAATAATGAAGAACTGGCAGGACCAGACCTCCCATTAAAATTTCCACGGTAAAGGTAGGGACTGCTTTTGTGCATGGGGTCGGAAACGGTAGTGCATCGCATTGCAGGCACATTATAATAGATTTGCATTCCGTTTTCGTTAGCTGCTACCGTGACAGGAAAATGGCTCGGAGAACCCTTTTGTGCATGTCCCGGTTTACTACTTGCATGCTAAACTGGCTACTACTACTACTACTACTAAACATTTCTAAAGCGCTACTAGGGTTACGCAGCGCTGTACAATTTACACAGAGGGACAGTCCCTGCTCAAAGAGCTTATAATCTAGTAGACAAGTGAACGGTCAAATTGGGGCAGTCTGGATTTACTGACGGTAAGAGTTAGGTGCCAAACGCAGCAATGAAGAGGTGGGTTTTAAGCAGAGACTTGAAGATGGGCAGGGAGGGGGCTTGGCGTATGGGCTCAGGAAGGTTGTTCCAGGCATAGGGTGAGGCGAGGCAGAATGAGCGGAGCCTGGAGTTGGCGGCGGTGGTGGAGAAGGGCACAGAGAGGAGGGACTTGTCCTGTGAACGGAGGTTTCGGGTGGTAACGTAAGGGGAGATGAGGGTAGACAGGTAGTGAGGGGCGGCAGACTGAGTGCATTTGTAGGTAAGAAGGAGAAGCTTGAATTGAATGCGGTATCTGATTGGAAGGCAGAACTAGAACTAGTTTAAAAACCACGTTGCTGGCTCGTTAAGTATCGTGCATCTGGCCCAGGGACACTTATCCGAGGACTATTCTGCGCATGTACTAGGCACTTTCCCTACCAAGCTGCTTGCTGAAATTGTGTGCAGCTCATTTGCATGGGATTTCCTTTGAGCAACGCTCGCTATTAAATTGGTAAGTTCTACCGAGGATCTAAATGCACGTGGTTTTTAATGTGGACTTTTGTGCATCGGGACCACAGTGTCTTCACTAAGATGCAAAGTATACACACACTTTTAACAAGGGCACTTTGTTAACACAATAATTAGACCCTCCAGTCTGTAAAGATATTTGAGATTCTCTTTCTCCTTCCTCCCTAATACCTTTGAATGTTACATTTTATAGAGAAATCACCTGTACTTTGTACCTGCTATTTGTGTGGATGGCTGAGGAGAAAAGTGCACACACTTCTGAAAAGGTCAAGTGTGTGTGAAGTTTTAGTCCTCCAAACTACATATTCATGATCACTGCGAAATTCTCACTTTAATCCCAGCTACAGGACAGCTGGACAGTTTTCAGAAAGGCCAATTTACCCAAGTAAATCATTATTTACCCAAATCGACAGCTTTGAAAATTGCTACTTGTACTAGTAGCTTGTAAAATAAAGCTCTCTCCTAAAAAAAAGAGGCCTCTGACATCATTCTTTCCACAGAGTTGCATAAAAATAGTGCAACGTGACTGGTTGGTTTAAATCATTGACCAATTCCATAGTCATAGGCTGACACAAACCCAGTGTTACTAACCCAACAGAGCACCCTTTGGCTTAATTTCACAATGAACAGTCTTGTCCACCCTCAAAACCAGTCAAAATTTCAGACCGCAGTTTTGGTTTGTCTAAATCATATTTGCATTAAAAGCTGAAATAATGAATAGCCACTCAGTCTCACCTGGGATTAGTGAGATTGTAACAGGATTTCCAAATCTGCAGCATATGCTTACAAGTAAGGAGAGCTTCATCGGGGCCCCTGCACAGAGATTCCAACTTGACCTTGGAAAACAATAAGCTGAGGGGAAAAAGCAAAATGCAATGAAAAAAAAATAAAATAAAATCTGGTAAATGAGGTACAGTACTGCAAGAAGTCAATGTTCTTTTATTACAGTCTGCATGAAGCATTGATCATTCTTGGCCAACAGGCACACTGGGCGGAAAAAGGCATGACAGGAATGTTATTAAAACTGTTTATATTATATATTCTTATGCTGCTTTACATCTGTGAACTATCAGAGCTGGCTTTCTTCTGCCATCTCTGTGCACATATCAAAGTTAAATACTATCATTGAGGCTTCATTACGAACAAGCTGAATTCCATTCAAGTCCAGTAGGGTGGCATTTTAGGCGACTGCTGCCAACCTGATTTCCTCTTTACAAAGCACTATTACATTCACACCTCCCCTACCTCATTAAACAGGGATGGCTGCACCAAGGAAAGGCCTGAGGCTCAGTAGTATAATATTTAGCTATACAACAAAACCCCACAAAGTAAGAGAAAAATCAACATATCATATAAAAATGAAGGAAACTCCGCGTACATCAAGGTGGGACCATCCTGTATAAAAGTCTGAAAATATATATACACATATACATACATACACATGTGGTATCTGGAAAAAAACAGAACCCCCAACATTTTTCCAGATAACCCAAAAACAAATGTACTGTACTATTATTAAAAAAATTACTACTATTATTGACAGGTGTAAAAACTGGATTATCCCTGTTTTCAAAATTCCTAGCATCCTGTTTGTTTTTTTGGCCACCGCTGCACAGTGGGCAGAAGATTTTGGTGTATCGTCTACAATCAGATTTGACTGTTGCTATCTCTGCCACCGCTCACTATGCCTGACTTGGTAGCAAGTTTCAAATTAGTCTTCTTCAGGGGCTGGCATGCCTGTGACTCCAACACTTTTTGTACAATAATTTAGCTCCAGCCTCACCAACGACTTGTACAGGGGCATCAGAACCTCCTGCTGGTCACACCTCTCTCTATACAGCCTAGCAACCTTCTCGCTACGGCCACCGCCTTGACACACTGTTTCGTCACCTTCAGATCCTCAGATACTATTACCCCATGATCCCTCTCTCCATCTGTACATATCAGACTCTCACCGCCCAACACATACGTCTCCCGTAGAGTTCTACTCCCTAAGTGCGTCACTTTGCATTTCTTCGCATTGAATTTTAATTGCCAAACCTTAGACCATTCTTCTAGCTTCTGCAGATCCTTTTTCATGTTTTCCACTCCCTCCAGGGTGTCCACTCTGTTACAAATCTTGGTATCATCCACAAAAAGGCAAACTTTACCTTCTAACCCTTTGGCAATGTCACTCACAAATATATTGAACAGAATCGGCCCCAGCACCGATCCCTGAGGCACTCCACTACTCACCTTTCCCTCATCCGAGCGAATTCCATTAACCACCACCCTCTGGCGTCTGTCCATCAACCAGTTCCTAATCCAGTTCACCACATCGGGTCCTATCTTCAGCCTGTCAAGTTTATTCAACACCCTCCTGTGGGGAACCGTGTCAAAAGCTTTGCTGAAATCTAAGTAGATTACGTCTATAGCATGTCCATGATTCAATTCTCCGGTCACCCAGTCAAAAATTCAATGGGATTCATTTGGCACGATTTACCTTTGGTAAAACCATGTTGTCTCGGACAACATGGTTCTATAAAATGAGTTTATCTTGTTGGGCAGACTAGATGGACCGTATAGGTCTTTATATGCCGCCATTTACTATGTTACTATGTTATGTTACATCCGCCTAGAATCCTCATATCCTAAGTTCAAGTCTTTACTCAAAACTTTCCTATTTGCAGAATACTTTGGTACTACATTGTGATTATGTTTCCTCTTCCTTTTGTGTCCCAAGCCCCACTATGTTGTTTTTAGAGCTGTAAACCGCACATTCACTTTTATAGAGAAAGCGCGGTATAACAAGTACCGAGAATAAATAAATATAGGATGAATTGTTGCTCCCATCTTTGATTCAACTTTTAATTGTTTTGATATTGTGCAATGAAATCAAGTAACAATTCCATTGACAGAAGAAAGAAGCCAACATCTTAAAGTAATCGTGGGTGCTAAAGTCAACATGAATTACCTCTTCCAGGACAAAGTAAAGGAGTTCACTCGGTAATTGGGTTACTCACAGAGCTAAAGAACACCATCTTTATTTCATACATCCTCAACTAAATTTTACTTAGGTAGTTAGGTATCAAGACCTATTCTTTGTTCAGAAGTGATTATTTATCACTATTTTCCGTTCTGTGTACAAAAACCTGTAAGTTGGCTGGTCTGATATTTAGTAATGTATGTGTAGAAGGTATTAGGGTTTTCTCCCTCATACAGGAGCGCGGAGGGGGCCCACCCAGCAACAGCAAAGTCCTGATACTGCTTGAGCTCAGTATTATCTTTATCCCATCTGAATTTTTAGTCCTTTTTGCCAAGATTGTGGCATCTCATGGAACTATTGACTACCACAAAGCTCAGTTTCAACAGGTTCTGCACTATCCCTTAAGTAGTGAGTTCAGACCCAGTAAAGGGGGTGCACAACCTCTGTCCTCAAGGGCTGCAACCCAGTCATGTTTTTGAGATTTTTTTAGGAGTTTGACAAAGAATATGCATGAAATCTATATGTATGCACTGCCTCCATTGTGTGAGATAAATATCTTGAGTATTCACAGGCAGATGATCAAAAGCCCCATGCTGTTCCAAATAGCGCTCTAAAATAGCACTGGAACAGCACGGGGCGCTATTAGACCTATGATCAGAGATAATGCATGCAAATTTAAGCAGCGCAATTATCTCTGATGATGGGGTAGAAGTGCGGGAGAATTGTGCCTGAGCATATGCTCAGCACAATCGTCCCCCACTTGTTTGACAGGTCTGGGCTGGAGACCAATGAAAAGAGAAGGACGCCCATCTTTAAATTGGAAGATGGACGTCCTCAACTGCCCTGTTGCAGGAACGGACAAATTTCAAGGGGGTGTCGGAGGTATAGCGACGGGGCAGTAGAGGACGTCCAAATTTTGGACATTTCTGCAATGGGCAGTTAAGGACGTCCAAAAATTGGATGTTTCTATGAGAAAGACGTCTTTCTCATAGAAACATCCAATTTTGGACGTCCTTAACTGCCCATTGCAGAAACGTCCAAATTTTGCACGTCCTCAACTGCCCCGTCACAGAACCGTCCAAATTTTGGACGTCCTCAACTGCCTTCGCTGGCAGGTTTGCTGTAGGGGGGAATGGGGGCCTGCCAGCATGCAAATGCATGCTGGACAGGGCTCACCATTCCTCCCCAATGATCTGCAAACCCTAACGCCAGCTTGGAGCTGGTGTAGGGTTTGTTGCAGCCAGCGATCCAATCTTTGGCACGCTGGTCGCTGATCATTGGGGATGAATGCGTTAAGCGCTGATTAGCATGCATTTGTAAGCTACTTGCGCTAAGAGCTCTCGAGCGCTTTGTTTCACACGCTTGAGGGCTCTGATCATGGGGCGGTAGCAAATGCCGGTGCTAGTATGGTGCTAACAGCCTCTAGCGCCAGCATTTGCTTTTGATCATCTGCCTGTCATTGAGGAAATCCTGAAACACTGACTGCATTGTGGCCCAAGGATTGAGGTTGTGCACTCCTCCCCTATAGCACTTACCACATTCTTGCTGATAATGTGTTGATTAATAATAAAATTAGCACATACTCCACACTATAATTCCATTACTCATGCCAATTATTATTCTTTGATGTGGTTGCTGATATAAAATGGATAGTTATTCTAATATTTAATATAGCTAGTATTCAATGCATTGAGAGAAATCATGATTGCTAACCATTTCTTCTTTGCCACAATTCAAGTAGTTAAATAACTTTGCAAAATGTGTATATTAATATGGTCCATGCCTCCATCTCATGAAAATACACGAAAGTCAGACAACTTATTTGACAAAACTTTGATGTTTATTCAAACCTTATCCGACAGTTTATTTCCTTTTCTTTAAATAAAGGCATAATACAGAGAAAATGGTAAACACTGAAACCAAGAAGATAAATCAACAATGGAAAATTTCTTCTGGACACATGTGAATTGTACCATGTTGTGCATAACTTTGATACAATTCCTACTCAGACTTCCCCCAGGAATGACAGAACTGACAGTTTGAATTGCTAATACAATTTAACCTCTAACTTGATATAAATTGTGGATTTCAATCCAATAGTAAGCAGAACAGCGATTCATATCAGAAAAGCAACACTACTACTATTAAACATTTCTATAGCGCTACTAGACTTACGCAGCGCTGTACAAATGAACATGAAAAGACAGTCCCTGCTCAACAGAGCTTACAATCTAAATTGGACAGACGAACAGACAGCTAGGGGTGGGGAAATTGCAGTGGTAGGGGTGATAAGTGAGGGTGTTGAGTAAGAGAGTCATGGTTAGGAGTCGAAAGCAGTAGCAAAGAGGTGGGCTTTAAGCCTAGACTTGAAGACAGCCAGAGACTGAGCCTGACGTACCTTGCAATTTGTTGGTCATTTCAACTGTGAAGGAAAAATAGCCCATCTATGCAAACAGTTTACGGGAGAGAACTGTGAACCGAAGCTAAGCACTTCTGGGTGCCAAAATGTTATAACAAAACAGCCATTTTTCAGAATGTCTAACTTATGGGGCAAAATTTCAGGCAGTTGTGCATGAAGAGTCGTTGCAACATAGAGGACAGTTTTGATTGAGTTGGGGGTCCAATGGAACAAGAAGAAAACTGCTGGATGAAAAATAGCTTAATAAAGCAGATAGCACAATAATTAAGCTAACGAAAACCACCCAATTGAAAAATCCCTTCCAATTAACATCATCCTTTAAAACTCTGACTGAGAATATATATAAAAGTCAGATCAGTACACAGCAATTTAGAAGAAATATTTAGCTGACTACAAGAAGCATCAAATTGACTCTGGGAGCATTTTTTTGTTGTCGTTGTTACATTTGTACCCTACGCTTTCCCACTCATGGCAGGCTCAATGCGGCTTACATGGGGCAATGGAGGGTTAAGTGACTTGCCCAGAGTCCCACTAGCAACATTCCATGTAGAAGTCGGCCCTTGCAGATCACCAATGTGGCCGCGCAGGCTTCTGCTTCTGTGAGTCTGACGTCCTGCACGTACGTGCAGGACGTCAGACTCACAGAAACAGAAGCCTGCGCAGCCTTCTACATGGAATGTTGCTAGTGTTCCATGTAGAATCTCCAATAGTAGCAACATTCCACGTAGAATCTCCAATAGTAGCAACATTCCATCTAGAATCTCCAACAGGGAAATGGGACTTGATATACTGCCTTTCTGAGGGGTTTACATAGTATATACAGGTACTTATTTGTACCTGGGGCAAGGGAGGGTTAAGTGACTTGCCCAGAGTCACAAGGAGCTGCCTGTGCCTGAAGTGGGAATGGAACTCAGTTCCTCAGGACCAAAGTCCACCACCCTAACCACTAGGCCACTCCTCCACTCCACTTTTGTAATATTAACATTTTGGACTGGCACACTAAGATATTTGTTGACAGAGTAACTAAGAAATTAACAATAAGCTCCAATCAGATGCTGGCTGGAGATGATAGCAGAAATTCAACTTTACCAAGGGTTTGCCAAAGTAGAATGATTTGAGAAACTTCCAGATTAAGTAGTGCCTCACTTCAAAATGGATAAGCGAGGCCCTCCTCACATATTCACCAAGGGCTAATCAACTCAAATTTCTAGAGCTCATTTGGAGAAAAATATAGTTGGACTGGTAACAAGAAAAAGCCACTCTGTAAAATAGAGGCAGGGCTATTGCACAGCTCAGTATATGCTTTAAAATACTGCATGGCTAATGTTAGTGCTGTGCCTGCCAAGTTTCTGTATTTAAGTGACAACTGGTTAGAATATAGGTTTCAATTATGAAGTATGCAAATATATTATGGGTTTAGAGTAGTAGCCTAGTGGTTAGATCACCAGTCTTGACATCCAGAGGTGGCCAGTTCAAATCCCGCTGCTACTCCTTGTGATCTTGGGCAAGTCACTTAACCCTCCATTGCCTCAGGTACAAACTTAGATTGTGAGCCCTCCTGGGACAGAGAAATATCCAGTGTACCTGAATATAACTCACCTTGAGCTACTGTGAGCAAAATCCAAATAAATAAATATATAATTTTTGATAGGTATCCTATTTACATTATGGTTATATTTTTATTATGTTATTTCTCTTTTGTAAATTGCATGAAGTGATTCAGAAGTAGGATTAAATAAATAATAAATACATGGGTAAGTTTGTAGATGCTGCCCAATGTATTATTTTCACTTTTTAAGTTGGTTTATAGTTGTCAATTTTTTTTAAAGATAAACAGTAATCCTACATAATAAAATGCACCTCCAACATTCTGAAGCTGACTGCATGGCTGAGGCATTCCTGCTCTCTGTATCCATCTCCTGAATTGACATCACGTACTTCCGGGTTCGTCACAAGCAGAACTGACCAACCACACGAGGTTTCTCGGCTTCAGAATGTTGGAGGTGCATTCTACTAAATAGGATTGGTCAGTTCCTTGAAGCACAGCCAGAGCACAGCGTCCTGCACAGTAACGCTCAGACACCAGAGAGAGAGAGAGAGGAGGGGCTTGACACCAGAGAGAGGGAGGGAGGGGGGGCCTGACACCAGAGAGGGGGGGGAGGTATCTCTTTCACACACACACTCTGTGTCTCACACTGTATCACATTCACTCTCTATGTGTCACACAGTCACTCACACACTCTCTTGGTCTCATACACTCACAGAGAGTCTGTGTCTCACACACACTCTCTCTCTCGCACACACTGTATCTGTGTGAAACACTCTCTCTCACTGTGTCTCACATACGCACTTGCACACACTCTCATTCTCACACACACACACTCTCTCTCTCACAGACACACTCGCACCCAGACTCACTCTCTCTCTCTCTCACACACACACTCGCACATTCACTCTCTCTCTCACACACAGTCACTCTCACATACACTCTCTCAAACATACACACTCCGAGGAAAACCTGGCTAGCGCCCGTTTCATTTGTGTCAGAAATGGGCCTTTTTTACTAGTATGGTTAATAAAGTCTTAACCCTTCTTTCTATATAAGCAAGTAGACTAACAGAACAATCACAATACCTTGCTTGTTAAGAAGGTAGAAAATCTTTGATATATGTACCTAAGCTTTACTATAAAATATCCATCTATTATTTAACACTGGATTGAATTATCAAACAGAATATGCTGAATATTATCTTCCAGATTCTATATATGGCACCAAACTTGGAGCGCGATGCTGAGATGGGTGCGCAACTTAATTGGCTTAACAAAGATTAATTGGCCGCTAACAACTAATCATTGATGTTAACTGGCACCAATTAGGATTTGCGCGTACATCTGGCTACGCACTATTCTATAATGCTGGGCACCCAAATCCTATCAGGTGCAACTCAAAAGGGGATGTGGCCATGGGAGGGGCATGGACACGACAGGGAAATTCCAAAAAGCTGTGCTTGTTGTTACAGAATAGAGGGTCTCCGCTTCCAACTTGGAAGCCAACATTTACACCGGGTTTCAGCAGGCGTAAGTCTGGCACGCAAAGACAGGGTGTGGGAATTGGCACTAAGCGTTATTCTAAGGGCACGAGCCCTTTATTACATAAGTAATGCCATACTGGGAAAAGTCCATCGAGCCCAGTATCCTGTCCCCAACAGCAGCCAATCTAGGTCAAGGGCACCTGGCAAGCTACCCAAACGTACAAACATTTTATACACGTTATTCCAGAAATTGTGGATTTTTACCAAGTCCATTTAGTAGCAGTCTATGAACTTGTCCTTTAGGAAACCGTCCAACCCCTTTTTAAACTCTGCCAAGCTAACCGCCTTCACTACGTTCTCCGGCAACGAATTCCAGAGTTTAATTATGCGTTGGGTGAAGTGCTTAGCACTTATCTTTTTCAGTGCCTATATGGCAGGTTATAAAAATGATTTAAAAAAAGAAACAGTTCAAACAAAAAAAAAAACCAATTGAAAAATTAGCACTAGCCCACAGAAGTCACAGATCCTGAACACTAAAGGGAAGTGTTAGGAAGAATCAATCACTGGAGAGGACTGCAGTCCTCTACAGCAAGCTGGAAACCTTGACGAACAACATGGTGGGACTGAACAAGTGCATATATTGTGGTGTAAATGTTTTATCACTGGAGAGAAAGGTTTAGAAATATGAGACTGTCTGATGCGTAATACACTCAGCTCTTACACAAGCAGAACTATTAATGACATGGCTGGGAGAAAATTCCTGAAAAGCAAGAGCAGATATATTCTGAACAGATGAGAACAAGCTGAATGGCCTTGACACTGCTGGTGATATAACCTTGTCAAGTAAGAGCAATGAGAAGATGCCCCCCCCCCCAAAAAAAAGCCTCTATCCATCAGCAAAAGGGCAGAAGTGTTGGGCGAGTGGCACTAGATGAATGACTAAAGCCATCCACGAGAATTTATTCAGCATTCTGCAGACAAGACTTGAAAGAAAATGAATTTTCATATTTATAGAGGTGGTTGACAGGTAATATGCATAAGGCAAGACAAAGCCTTCAGTGCTGCTCTGTGACTTCAAATAAAGCAGCACAAAAGGGCCTCCAGAACGGGAACAATGGTACAATGTATGATAATATATATGTCACCTGTATGTATGATGATTTTATATACATCTCTCTATATAAAAGGCAACCCCAACGTTCTAATGAAGCCTCCACGGAAGTTGAGGTGCCCGAGATATCCGGTGTGCCCGAGTGTCTGCACCGCCCTCGCGTCAAAACGTGATGATGTCGAGGGCGGCGCAATGACACTCGAGGGCCGAAACGGCACAGGCACGGAGGCGCAGCACACACAAAAAAAACCTCCCCACACAGAGCGAACGACGAACAACGTCCGACGGTCACACGGAGGCAGGCAATCAGCTCGGAGGGACGGAGGGATGGGGCCCCTACCATTATAGAACCTTGCTAGCGCCCGTTTCATTGCGCTGAGAAACGGGCCTTTTTTCCTAGTATATAAATAAGAGCTAACAGAGTATTAAAAATCCAATGATCAATTCTACGTCAATATACTCTAAGTGTTTTACTGTTGTGGTATGTAATTGGAGGAAAAAGCCTCAAATACGGATAGATACTCCTTTGTTGGGATACAACCTAAGGGAGTTGCATCTAATCATCACAGGCTAAAAAAACCTCCCAAGTTTTAATGACACTCAAGCTAGTAAATATGCAGGGATCACTTATCTTCCAGCTGTTCAGTTGATATATATGGATGATAGATATATCGACTGAACAGCTGGAAGATAAGTGATCCCTGCATATTTACTAGCTTGAGTGTCATTAAAACTTGGGAGGTTTTTTTAGCCTGTGATGATTAGATGCAACTCCCTTAGGTTGTATCCCAACAAAGGAGTATCTATCTGTATTTCAGGCTTTTTCCTCCAATTACATACCACAACAGTAAAACACATCGAGTATATTGATGTAGAATTGATCTTTGGATTTTATATACATGTCATGCTTATTATGCATTTTTATTTTGTCAGACCCCTGAGGCAGGTGAGGTTGAGCGCCGAAACACAGCCAATGTCGGGTCCATTTTATTAAAGATTGTACCATTGTTCCAGTTCTGGAGGCCCTTTTGGGCTGACTTCAAAACCTGACAATTGTGTCTCAGGTTTAAATTGAAGCAATTACGTCTAATTCAATCTTCGTTTTTTCCTCAGGCTGTTATTCTGGCACTGCTGGACTACTGAAATTCACTATATATAAATATTTCGCAGAAATTACTGAAGGACCTGAGATTGAGTCAGAACTCAACTGCTAGGCTGATTTGTAGGAAAAGTAGGCTTGATCATGTGACCCAGTTTTTTTGCTGGTCTTCATTGGCTCCCCATAGAAGCACAAATGATTTTTATTGTCAGGTACTTCTTTGGAAAGGTGTAAAATATAAATTGCTATATGACCAATCTTTAGTTTTCCATGCCATTAGAATCTGGAACTTTCTTCCACAGGACATTTGTTCTTCTTCCTCTTATGTGTTGTTTCGGAGAAAATTTTTAAAAACTTATCTTTTTGCAAAGTATGTTTTGTGAATTTAGAATGATTTGTTTAGTTCTACAAAAGTTATACTCTTTCTTTTGGCTTGGGTCTTTTTGTTACCCGTCTTGCACCTTTTTTAATGGCTTTGGGAGGATAGTAGAGGATGGCTAGAAAATAGATAGTAACACTGTCCCACTAAAGGCTCAGTTCAAGTTGGTCAACACAGCCGAAAATAACAAATATTTAGGGAACAGTTTTTAACTGTCTTCCAGTTTGATCTGCACCTAGCAATGGACTCTGTTCCTCTTCTACTGCTGTGCTATAGTCTGACAGCAAGTGTGTGCACATTTCTCTAGATCAGTCTAGCAGGAGTGGGGGATGGGAGTCATGAAGCTTCCAGCATAAGAACAAGGCAACAGAACACATTTAGTCTGGGAACGATGTCAGGAATTCAGATATTGCCAGAATTTATGGAAAGAAAAGCACAGAAGGAATGACACTGCAGCACATGTAAAACACACCAGAAAATTACAGGCACACAGAAATGTGTTCCCACACATCACACTGCTATAGGAAAGGGGAGCAAGAAGCAATGAGGTAAAACTTTGGTGGTGGTGGAGTCCACAAGGATGTCCCTTTCATCTGGAAGTGCTCCAAGAAAGACAGTCCAGAAAAATAACACAAAATGTTTGAGCCTGATGCTGACTTCTGGCAGAGTCTAAGTCTACAGACCAATATAGTAGATGCAGGTTACAATTAGTTTCTCAAGGCTGTCTTCATCTAACCAGATACTCCTATACTGGCCAGTGGACACGGCAATCTCAGAGTATTTGAAATGCTAATAAACAAAGTGTTTGGAAGCTTCTAAATTAGAGCTTTGCAGAAATTCTTGGGTGCCTAAATTAAGGACTAAAAACCAGAAATTACTCCCTTTAACAGGATAATGCACAAATGCTACAGGAAATATACCTGCTATCTCTCTGCATACTGGGTGGAAGGGGAAGTTATCAAAGTGAGCTACTATTAAGACAGGCTATTTTACCACAAGACGTGCTATTTTAGCACGGGGTCCCATTACTTGTAGTAAAATAACCTGTCCTAATGGTAGCTCACACTGATAACTTTCTCTGATAACTGATAACTAAAGCATAGGGGAGTCTCTCATCACAAAAATCAAGCCATCAATGCAGCATAAGCTGCTAATATAGGCTTGAGTGGTAGCCGTGTTAGTCCACTTAAAGCTAATAAATAGAAATAAATCAAAATATAGAAAAGAAAACAAGATGACACGTTTTTCATTGGACTAACTTAATGCATTTTTGATTAGCTTTCAAAGGTAACCCTTCCTCTTCAGATCGCAAATAATCAAGTGCTGATAAATATCAGAATCAGTGGCGTAGCCACAGGTGGGCCTGGGTGGGCCAGGGCCCACCCACTTAGGACTCTGGCCCACCTAACAGCAGCACTCATTTAGTGGTAGCTGGTGGGGATCCCAAGCTCTGCCAGTTGAAGACCTCCCCCTGATGGTGCTGAAACATTGCTCTCCACTTCAGCAGTCTGAGCTTCCTAAGCTGGCACCTGCACATGCTCAGTTTTCGGCGCTGCAGGCTGCCAAGGTGGAGAGCAGTGTTTTTCTGCCAGCTGAGATATATTTTTAAGTTGGTGGGGGAGGGGGTAGAACACTTGGTGCCCACCCACTTGTTGTCTAGGCCCACCCAAAATCTGCAGTCTAGCTACGCCCCTGATCAGAATAGATAAGTAAAACACAAAATCAATCCAATGACAGTCGCATAGGAAGGGGGAAGGACAGGTTAGGTGAGAAACAGGGAGAGCTGGGTGGGTGAGAGACAGGGAGAGATAAGATGGCTGATAAAGAGCAACAAAGCAGTATAATTATATGGTTTACAGTGGGATAGAAACCCCAGCTCTTTGTTGAGTCCTGTCTGGTGGGTGTCAAAATAGTTCATCATTTTGACTTCAGATTCCTGGATTGTCTTAAAATTTCCTTTTAGTATTCTTACCATAAGATCATTGATGCAGTGTTCTGGTTTTGTAAAGTGCTGTCCCACAGAGGTAGTATCCTGGTTGGCATTGGAATGTTTAATATTGTATTTATGTAAATTGAGCCCTGTCTTTAGCATCTGGCTTGTTTCTCCAATATAGCCCCCTTTTTCACACTGAATGATCTATACCACATTTGAGGATGAGCATGTAAAGGATCCCCTTATGTTGAATGTTTTTTTCCAAGTGAGTGATTGCAGGATCCGATCAGATGTGTTGGCACAGTTTGCAGCTAGGCATATTGCAAGGACGTGTGCCATTCTCTTCTTTTGAGTTTGTATTAGGAATTTGCTTTTCACTCATTTCTGTTTCAAATTAGTGGCTGTTGGAAGGCCCAGCGCTGGTAGGGCTGAGAATATCTCTTTCAGAAATTCATCCTCCCGGATTAGTGTACATAAGTATTGCCATACTGGGAAAGACCAAAGGTCCATCAAGTCCAGTATCCTGTTTTCAACAGTGGCCAATCCAGGTCACAAATACCTGGCAAGATCCCAAAAATGTACAAAACATTTTATACTGCTTACCCCAGAAATAGTGGATTTTCCCCAAGTCCATTTAATAATGGTCTATGGACTTTTCCTTTAGGAAGCCATCAAACCTTTTTTTAAACTCCGCTAAGCTAACCACCTTTACCATATTCTCTGGCAACGAATTCCAGAGTTTATTTATTTAATTTTTTTATTTATACTTTCCAAACTTTACAATACAAGACAAACTTGCTAAGTAAATCAGACAGAATATTATGAAGTTATCACATTCATCTTACGAAGATACATTAATGCCCTTTTTATATCACACAAAAAAAAATGAGACCAAGGCGTTACTAAGAATAAATGGGGAAAAATTATAGGTAAATATAACTAAAGAACAGACTTTGCACATATCATTCTTCCTTAATTTCTTACAGCTTTAAACATTAGTTAGAATGTAGAAAAATCATAACTTCCTAGAGTCAATGAATACTCTTAACTGCTCTGGCTGGAAAAATATATATTTTAAACCTTGATGTTTCACCACACATTTGCTTGGGTAGTTCAAGAAGAAAGACGCTCCCAATTCCTGGGTCTCTTTCCTCATGCTCAAAAAAGATTTCCTAATATCCTGCGTTTGTTTCGTTACGTCCTGAAATATACAAACTGTTTTACCGTAAAACAAGTCATTTATTCGACGAAAGTATAGTCTTTTTATAGCTTCAACATCTTGCAAAGAAACAAATTGAACCATTAAAGTCATTCTTTCTGATTGATCCGATATAGTAGCTTCCAACAGTTCAGATACATTTAAGTTTGTTTGTTCCATTAAAACGAATTCCAGAGTTTAATTACACGTTGAGTGAAGAAAAATGTTCTCAGATTCATTTTAAATTTACTACATTGTAGCTTCATCGCATGTCCCCTAGTCCTAGTATTTTTGGAAAGCGTAAACAGACGCTTCACATCTACCCGTTCAACTCCACTCATTATTTTATAGACCTCTAGTGGCTGTAGATCTTTTATGATTCTTCTCAATTTTTCTAGCTCTAGATTCTATATCACTACAGTAGGTTTTCTCTAGGTATTTTAAGGGAAGAAGCAATATTCTTGGAGATTATTTTGGGGTTGTAGCCTTTATAGCCTAATATAGATTGTGATGAGAATTCTTAAATTTGTAATCTGATTTATTACATATCATTTTTTGTACAAATTGTATAGTTTTTCTACATATCTTTTTATGTGATTTTTAAAATCATAGTCAGGCTCATTTTCGAAAGAGAAGGGCGTCCAACAAGCGACACAAAAGGCACATGGGCGTCCCCGTGAAAGGTCGCCCAAATCCAGTAATCGAAAAAGGGCTGTAAGGATGTCCTCAGCGCAAGGACGCCAGTCTATGGTCGTCCCCACAGGGGGCGTGTTATGGGCGGCGTTATGAGATGGCTGCCTCCACCATATAACGGCTAGCAAAATGGGTTCGCATGGGCGGAAACATGGGCGTCCTTAGTTAGACCTGAAATAAAAGCGACCGGGCTAAGGGGGAAGTCGTCTTTAGACCTATTAGCGATTTTGTGGAGTTGGAGAGTGGCGAGATCGTTGTTGGGAGAGAAAGTTGAGAGTTGTTCAGTGCCCTGTTACCTTTTTTGTTTTTTTTAAAATTTATGAGAAGACTTTATTGTTACCTTTGTCTGTGTCCCTGGTTTGCTGCTCTATCTGCCCTTCAGTATGCTGGGGTTGGTGCCCACTAAGACCAGCTTCTGTGTCTGACTGGTGTCATCACCTGCACAGCAAAAGAGGCGGAAGTGTGTTGCTTAAAATAACCCAGTTTTGTTTTGCAGCATTCATACACATAGCCCCACATGTGAAGACCCAGGAAACAGATGATGAAGAATGGCATTAGCAGGTAATCACAGATGGAGAGGAAGAGTAGAGACTGATATGCAAGAGGCAGGTGGGGTAGACATAGAACTGTGGAAGGAGTGTAGAGGTCACAGTGAAATTACCTTTGCGGGTGGGTGACTGTTTTGGTGTCATTGTACCAATGCGATGCAAAGAATCAAATACTGAGAAGGGCGCTTAAATACTATCCCAGGGACACCCATGTAAGAACGTGATGGGCGTCCCTGAGATGGGCGTCTTAATTTCGATTATTGACAAAATCCTAAACATCCCCAGCTGCTCTCTGCAATTTGGGTGTCCCCATTTCGATTATGGGTGGAGAACTATGGACTTCCCCAGCTGCTCTGTGTTTTGGACGCCCTAATTTCGATTATGGGTGAAAATGATAAATGTCCCCAGCTGCTCTTCCGGTTTGGAAGTTTGCATTCCCTTTGTTGGCGCCTCTTTAAAACGGCTTTCTCTGTACTCGCACTTTAGAGGTTTTTCTTTAGATTATGGGGTGGTATTTTTAAGCATTTTACCTTCAGTTATAGTAAACCTTGTTGTTGCCACTGTATGCTTTTGTAGACCTGTTTGTTTTTTTCGGTCTAATTTTTTTTTTTTTGGGGGGGGGGGGGGGGATACCTTTTGGCCAATTCTTTAAAGATAACTGGTGTATGGGCTGTGTACCTTTCCTTTCAAAAGGTTTCTGGGTGGGTGTTAGCTGGCAGCTTAGCATATACTCTGGATTTTCTGCATCTGACCAACTCTCCATCCTCTACCCTCCAGGAGCTGCTTGCTATGTTTGATGCGGTCCCTCACTGACCCCCATTCTCTCTCCTTAGTTGAAGCAGCCAGCCTCTGGCCCCTTGGAGCAAACAGATTGGTGTTCTTTTTGACAATTTCTGGAACCACAAGTTCAAGGTCAGCTCATACCTCTCAGCCACCTCTTCTCCTTCTGCTATGTAGGTGCTAGACAAACACTTCTTGCATCTTGCACTGCAGCTGGTCAACAGGATTGCAAGGGACAGTAGTGGACTCTAATACACTGGACTAAGTTACTGATGACTGTTTCTACCCAGTTCATTGTACAGATGTCTTGTTCTCTATTGGACACACTCAGTTGTGCCTTCCTGTGGGGGTGGGGGAAGAGGCCCTGAGAATGGATGTGTGCATCCCTCCAGGGCTCCCCATTCTCTCTATGTTCTCTGCATTCAAATCTTACCTCTATTTTCACCAGGTTTGCCGGTGGTTGCTGTGCAGTGGTGGAAGGAGACGCCACTTGTTGCTGTGTCAGGGCTGTACTGTGTGCTTGTAGGTCACGCCGTAGACCCTCTATGCTATGCTCCACTGTTGGAGCTGCTGTACCGCTTCCTGTTGGGCCTGTACTGCTCCCCGGTAGGTTCCATCCTTCTTTATGTGGTGAACCCCAGTCCCCTTTTATGAAGTGCCCACCCATTCTCAAGGTTGCTGGGAGGGGGGGGGGGGGGAAAGCATATATGCACTGAATGTCTTTTACACATTATTCAACACAGTCCTACAATCCTCAATAGTTATGGAACAACATTTCTAAATTCTATCCTGCAAACCATTTTCAAGGTGGCCACAGGTGCGTGCCTACCACGGCCTTGAGCCCTTAAGTCATGGTGAGGGAGAGGGGTTCTGGTTACAGTTCCTATTCTAAATTACCCGGTGCCTATATAATTCCCCTAGCCTGTGCCCTTCTGTACCTGACGTATTATTTTGCAATTGTGATGAAGTAAACATCCATCTAATGCTTTTACCATTGTTTTCCCTTTTCTCCTCAGCACTATATACCATTGCTGATACATTCAATGTGAATAGATGACCCAGCTGTTTATAGCTCCTTCCTCACCCTCAGCAATGTGGTTTGGTTTGGTTGTGGGTAAGGGTGTCTGCTGATCAGAGAGCAAACATCGTCTATGCACTACCAATGGTTATCTGCAAGTTTCTACTTGGCAGATCACTCATGCTAGACAACATACCTATTATTTACACAACTCTTTGCTGTGGGGCTCTATGGTAAGGGGAGAGAGGCTGGATGGGCATTTCTGTTCCTCAAGAGAAATGCCCACCCAGCCTCCCCCCCCCTTACCATACAGCCATGCAGTTTGGAAGGAACAGGTGGCCTTCTGTATGGCCACACTTATGACACATATGTACCAAGGTTTCTCTGTCACACTTCACCTGTCATGCAACCCAGCATTTGATAATATGTAGTGCACAAAGTAGAGACACACACCCTGTTATATGAAAAAATATCCAACGTGTATTTAACAAAAATAGAACTATGTACAATTCCCCCCCCCCCCCCCCCAAAGTCCTTCACGGGAGGCCACGTCCTCAGCCCTGCAAGGCGTTGTGCAGCAGGCTAACGAGCAGCACCAGGAGCAGCCTCTGTGCCCTGAAGTGCTGCTCGTTAGCCTGCCGCATTGCCAACACCTCCAGCCTCATCGCTGACACCTCCTGCAGCAACTGGTTTTGGCTATTCACCAGTTGCTGCAAGAGGCGCAGTGCTGGGGCTGGTGCTGGGGATGGTGTGGAGAGGGCTGGAGGTGATGGGCCCTCCTCTTCGAGGGGAGGCATATTATGCCAGGGGTCCTCCTCCTCCTCCTGCTCCACCACCGCTGCATGCAGTCATGCCTCCTCCTCCTCCTCCATCACCGGAGCAGGCAGTCTTGTTGGGCAGATTGGATGGACCGTGCAGGTCTTTTTCTGCCGTCATCTACTATGTTACTATGTCCTGCCTCCTCCTCCTGCTGCTGGCGCCCTGTGTATGTAAAAGGATTGTCCTTGAGATCAGCATTCAACATGGTTTGCATAGTGCAGGAGCTGGCTGGCTGGCATGAAGCAGGAATGGGAAATGTGGGGTCAGTGGTGAGTCCTGGGCTAGACACATGGGGTGTGAGATGCATGAGATGACATGACAGGGAACCCTGGAAGCTGGTCTGAAAAAGTACACTATAAGATGTGTTGGCAGGGAACACTTATTCCTCAGCAGCACGTTAGCATTTTGAGTTGTGACTATGGTAGGATGACCATTTGTTTTTGGGGGGGGGGGAGAAGGAGGGGGGGTGGAAGCACTATTTCTTTACATTACTTTCAAATCATGCTATGACATCCACTAACAGCAGGACATTAGGCAAGGATACCATGAAACAGTATCCACCCCAGAGAGGGGGATACAGAAGTGAGGCATGTCATCTCATTCATTTCAGAGGAGGTTAGTTGGAAGTTACAGCCACACTCATGGAACAGAGGTGTTATGACTTACTAGTTGCCTATTAGCCACATGGAAACTGATATTGTACACATTTGCATTATTAAATAAATACATTTACAAATGAGTACAGGTGCCCTATTTACAATACTTACGTCGAGCCCTGAAGCGCCGTCGCACACTCCTAATAAGATTGGGGCTGTCCCGCCGTATATGCCGGAACCGGCGTCTCAGGGACTCCAGGTCCCTCCGAATTCAAAAATGGCTGCAAGATACAAGTTTGTACACCAGGAGTCAGGGGATGGCCCTTCTTGCTTTCACAACACAAATTCATTTGGCAGCCAAATTGTAGAGACACACAACACTGATTGGGGGGGGGGGGGCATTAAATTGGTACAGGTGATGTCATTGAGGTGGACATGAGGACAGAGAGTACCGTTTGTGTGCAGTATTGTAGGAATGTGGGAATGTTTTTCCTTTCTACTACATAGATTCTATTAATGAATGTGCTTGTGCCCATATCACTGATTACCCTTGAATGCAGACTACAGTTAGTGCTTACATTGCTGAGGGAGCTCTTAAATGTGGTGCTACAGGAGGGGGACATGATAGCCCAGGAACAGTGGGTGGGGGAGGAGGGTGAAAAAAAAGCACTTACCTTTCCAGCCTTTGTTGTATCTGTGTCCATGTTCTAATGGACACAGTCCTGGGGGGCAGGTGGTGGTGGTGCAAGAAGAGCCTGCGTAGGTGCCTCAGGCAGAGCTGAACCAGGAGCAGACTCTCCACTAAACTAAAGTTTGGCTCCCGTCTGACAGCCATGCTTCTCAGTGAATAACCGTTGGAAAACGTGCATCGCTTTATATGGACGATCATGCGTGATGGACGTCCTTACATGCGCAGTTCCATATATGGACGAGTCAGCACGTGGACCTCCTGCCCCATAGTGGGTCGGCACGTGGACGACCATGATGCATGGACGTCCATGGACCGTCGTCACGTGTGCAGGGCCTTATTTGGATGAGTACGTGCTCTTACGTGCGGCGCCTTCCTTATATAGATCATTATCAAGAGTGCGAACCTCTTCATATATACACAATAAAATATGTTCCTTATATTTCCCATAGCTGCATGTTCCGCAAGCACAGTGCATGTAGTTGCGGACATCCAGGTACGGGAAATATAAGGAAAATTCATAAGTGTAAAATACAGTAATCAAGGACGTGTTTCTCACAGAACTGCCGAAGGACGTACCTCTTACAGGCCCGCCGTCCTTCGGTGGGCCTTGTAAGATGGACGTCCTTCGGCAGTTCTGTGAGAAACACGTCCTTGTTACTGTATTTTACACTTATGAATGTTCCTTATATTTCTCATACCTGGATGTCCGCAACTACATGCACCTGTACTTACAGAACAACCAAGTACATCAGAGAAGTCCAAAGTATAGTAATAAGGACATCTTTCTCGTTGAACCACTGAAGGACATTGATTTGAAAGTACAGTGAATGTTTTAGGGACGTCCTTTCGCGGTTCTGGAAGATGGGCGTCCTTTTTACTATACTTTGGGTGTCCCTGATTTGGGCATTTTGAACTGTGATAATGGAATGTCTAAGGACGTCCATACTATTTTTCGATTATACCTACCTGATTTTGGCCGACTTCACGAGGGCATCCTAATTCATACTTGGACAACCTTTCGAAAATGCCCCTCATTATTTTATTAATTTTGTTGTTTTTCAATAATGCATTATCTATGTTTGTTATAGACTCCTTAGGCAGGCCTGTGGCCTTAACACAGTACTGTGTCGAGTCTTCCGTCAACAAACCTTCATTTAAACTTCATCAGATGTCTCTTCCATCTCTGGAGTGCAAGGTCTACTTCCCACCATTTGTTTGCTTTGTACTTTAGTCGTGGGATTTCAGCATTCCTCCGCTTTGGTGGATTTTCTCTTACAGACTTTATCTCCAGGAATTTATCCAAACCTTTTTAAAACCCAGTTACTCTAGCTGCTTTTTCCATATTCTCTGGTAACGAGTTCCAGAGCTTAGCTATGCATTGAGTGAAAAATATATTTTCTCCAATCTTTCTTTAAAGTATTACTATGTAACTTTTTGGCATGTCCCCTAGTCTTTGTATTTTTTGAAAGAGTGAACAATCGATTCACATTTACCTGTTCCTCTCCATTCAGGATTTTTTAGACCTCTATCATATCCTCCCTCAGTTGCCTCTTCTCCAGGCTGAAGTGCTCTAACCTTTTCAGTCTTTCCTCATATGAGAGGAGTTCCATTCCTTTAATCCTTTTGGTCGCTCTTCTCTGTACCTTTTCTAATTCCACTGTATCTTTTTTAGAACTGCATAAAATAAGTAGGAATGCCTCCTTGCAGTACTGCTAAAGGACAATGCTGTGGAAGCCCAGCGTCATTTTAGCCAGGCAGAAAGGGGGTCATTTTCATCTAGGTCATTTTATTGGATGAACAACTCTGAAAATTATCCTCTATGACTCTGTCCAAGAAAATATTGCTTCCTTTGCATAGCTTACAAGCATAATCTGCTTAAATGTGTATAGCCTTAGGAAAAGAAGACAAGGGAATGACAGACTCATTCTAATCTGTAATACAAATTAAATTAATTAATTATTTGGAGTTATTTACTGCTTTTTTTGAAGGAATTCACTCAAGGTGGTATAATACATAAAATGTAAACCTTTCTCAATTAAGGTGCAGTTGTAGATCTAGGTTTCAGGAAATGATATTCCAAGGGGGCAGCTCAATAACGTCAGGAAGTTGGTCTATTTTTCATGGAAAGGATGTTGGATGCATGGAACTCTCTCCCAGACACCAGAGGCTAAAATGGTAATGGACTTCAACAGATAATTGGGCAGTATGGATGAACTGATTTTTTTTTTTCTGCTATCATTTTGTTATGGTGTTACTTTGTTAAAGTCAAGAGAGCAATGATTTAATCATTCCTTGTTGATATACCTAATTCTGAAACACTCTTTTGATGGTAAATGACTATGATGTACATCATCTGCGCATTGGCTTCTTGGTAGAAAACATTTTTTCACACCTTCATTAGGAATGTAGACCTGCCACAGCTTTAGCATTATGAAATGACCAATCCTTGGAGTCTATGCAATCCATTTTTTGTTTAAATTACAAAGACTCAGCCTGAAGCCAAAACAAATTAAATGGCCTTGAAAACAACTTGAAAGATTATTGGCCTGGGGCTGCAAGCCTACCATACTCAAAATTGACACTCCCCTCATCAAGTCCTACTCAGACATCCACCAACTAAACTTGGGCCATGTTTTCCCCATAGACACATCATTTATAATTCACTTAGATCCAAAGCAATTGCAGTAAAAACATACATGCCATAAATCCCTCTGTCTGGGAAATATAACTGGGAATTCTCAGAGATTAGCATAAAGCCTTCTTAAAGTCATCATATATTATTTAGCTGAAGGGAACAGATATGTACTGGATGCGCAGGACTGTGGAGTAAGAGTTGGAATCGAGGAGTCAGAAGCAAGTTTATGTGGAGTCAGTCAAAATGTATCGAGTCCAACTCCAGCTTCAAAATAAAGAAAGCATTACAATAAATGGTACATTTATCCTTTTATATTTATATACCCTGTCCTGGATCTAAAGTTATTTTTAGCAGCACTTTAGTTCCAGAACAAAAAATTTAGGGGTCCTTTTACTAAGGTGCGCTGAAAAATGGCTTGCGGTATTGTAGGCGCAGGTTTTGGGCGCATGCTGATCCATTTTTCAGTGCGCCTGTAAAAAAAGGCCTTTTTAAAATTTTTGCCAAAAATGGATGTGCGGCAAAATCAAAATTGCCGCATGTCCATTTTGGGTCTGCAACCTTACCACCAGCCATTGATCTAGCGGTAAAGTGTTACACGGTAACCAGGCGGTAATGACCTATGCGTGTCAAATGCCAACTTGGCGCGCGTACCAAAAATAAAAAATATTTTTCGGCCGCATGTTTCATACGTGTGCCAAAAATGAAATTATCGCAAGAGCCCACAGTACTAGGGGTGGTACTCATTTGGTGATTTGATCGACCATCCCTGCAAGAAATAGATCTATTTCTTCACGAACTTATCTGAACCTACACTTCCCAATTGCAGAGGAATTAAATACAAGACCTACTATGCATCCAGTTTTCTCCTTTTTGGGCAGCCAGCTTTGGAATGCTCTACCAAGACCTAAACGATTAATAACGACTACTTGTCCTTTAGAAAAATGTTGAAAGCTCACCTCTTTAAGCAAGCCTACTCCAATGTCCCAACCTAATCTTACCAACTCCATTCCCATTTCTGTTCTGACTTAGATGCTGACCTCATCATTGGTTTTACTTATCCTTCCTCCCCATTCCCCCTCTACGCATCCCATCCTTCTCTTCTCCATCTCCCTTTATTATATCCTTCCTTAACCCTTTTCCTCCAACTTATACTATCCTATCCTGTCTACCCATTTTATCCTAATCATACATTATCAGCTCAAATTCATAATGTTTCACTACCATTTGAAATTTCTGTTATAGACTTTGTCTTTCGAATTACTATGTAAGCCGCATTGAGCCTGCATTATGTGGGAATGCGCGGGGTACAAATGTAATAAATAACAAATAAGAGTTTGGGCATGCGTAGATGCTTACAGGATTAGTAAAAGGCCCCTTAAAGTCTAATATCAGTAGGAGTCAGACAGAAGAGATATAGAGGAATTGGAGTCAAAGGTTTGGTGCACTGACTCTACAGCCCTGCGGATACCAACTTTAAACGGGGTAACAAAAATGACAGGGGCAGGTGGCATTTTATGGACTAACCAATTTATGGAGACATGAGGAAGTTAACTTTAAAACACTTCCACAACAAGGGGTAGAATATCCTGCACTAGTGGAAAAAACACCCTTGGGGTAGAATTCCCAAACACATTTGGAAAGTCAAGTAAACAACTAGAACAAATATCACCTTATTTTGGGAGTAATTTTAGGACAGGTGGATTGTGTGACAAGTCCATAAAGGTGCTTATTTTATAACCCCAGTGGAAGACCTTAGAATTAATAGCCATTGTTTAGCTGAAACTCTCACAAAGGCAACATAGGCACCCACTTGTCTTTATCAAACAGGCACCGAGAACCAGCCTCAATAACATGCAAATACTCATCCAGAAGTTTAAACATGCTCTAAACAAGGTATAAATAGGTGCAGATATTCTACACATGTACCCATGTACTCCAGAAAAAATAACCTTTATATAATTACCCCCTTTATGCCACAAATCAAACCAATAATTAGTCCAAAGATAAGGTTTTATTTGTGATACTACAATTGAGGGGTTAAAACATGTACATGACATAGTCACGTTTTACCCTAAAGGTGTGTGACTGCTCCTACCAATTTGATTAGAACAGACTCTCCCTTTCTCTCAGGGGTTTTCAGCTACAACACAATGAGAGAGAGAGAGAGTCTGTTCTAATCAAATTGCTGGGAGTGGTTACACACACCTTTCTGGTATCACTTGCCCCTGATGCAGCCCTGATTTAGGGCAAAATGTGGCATGTGAGACCTAATAAAACCTTATCTTTAGATTACTTCTAGTTTGGTCTGCTCTTCTCCTTCTGCCTTGGTGCTTGCAGATCATCTGCCTTCCTGTTTCCTTGGGTAATTTTCAAAGTAATTTACTAGGCCAAATAGTTAAATTATGAAGGTAAACTTGCTCTCTGAAAATGTAGTCGGTGTGTACATTTGACAGAGGGACTCCTGGGCCCCTCTTGATCTCACATAAAGGACAATTCTATAACTGAACTGTGCATTATTCTGTATGGTAGTGGGCAACTGCAAGGAGGTGTACTTGTGGGCAGAGCATGGGAGAGGCATGTGTGTCTTTCATGCAGTTAAACAAAACTATGTGCATTACATGGGGCACCTGTTTACATCTGCCATTCACCTGGCGTAAATAATGCTGAGGGGAGATATGAAAAAGGTCTATAAAATACTGAGTTGAGTGGAACGGACAGAAGAGAATCGCTCGTTTGATCTTTCCAAAAACAAGAGGACTAGGGGGCATGCAATGAAGCTGCTAAGTAGTATAGTACATTTAAACAAATCAAAGAAAATATTTCTTCACTCAATGTAACTCTGGAATTCACTGCAGTTAGCTTAGCAGGGTTTTGAAAAGGTTTGGATAATTTCCTAACAGAAAAGTCCATAAGCCGTTATTAAAGAAAGACTTGGGAAAATCCACTGCTCATTTCTAGGAAAAGCAGCACAAAATCTGTTTTACTCTTTTGGGACCTTGCCAAGTACTTGTGGCTTGGATTGACCACCGTTGGAAACAGGATACTGGGCTTGATAGACCCTCTGGTCTGTCCCAGTATGGCAATGCTTATGTTCTTATGAGTAAGTCATAGATCATGCCACTAGCGGAGTGTGAGATACTACTTAGTGGGGGGCTAAGAAGGCAGTCCCAAGAAGCAAAATGATTGTTTATGTGCTAAGGAAAAGAAATGGCAGGATAGGGTATTGTTGTGGCTCACAAAAAAATTACAGCAATGCCAGCACATACATATATGAGGGAGAGTGAAAGAACTCGGAATCATTAAGAATGAAAATAGTTGTCATCCTCAGTGGCTGTGCTGTGACAAACATTAACTTGTACAAATACAGATTTTACCAGTGGGGAAACAAGGCAGGGAAGTTGCTAGTCGCCCTAGTACGACTTGATGGTAACTAACACTGTTATATCTCAGATATATGAACCAGGGGGGAGGTTAATCACCAAAATACATGACATTATGAAACAATTTGTTCAGTTTTTCCTGAGATCTCTATAGTAAACGGCTTTTGACAGCAGTGGCGTTCCTAGCGTGGCTGGCACCTGGGGCGGATCGCCGATGCGCCCCCCCCCCCTGCCTGCAAAATGACACCTTCCCCCCTCCCCGGCCAAAATGACACCCCCACGGGTACACGCCGCTGGGGGGCATGTGCCGCGGCGTGCGCCTGTGGGCTTGGACTTCGCGAACTTCGCTGCAGCTCCCTCTGCCCCGGAACAGGAAGTAACCTGTTCTGGGGCAGAGGGAGCTGCAGTGAACGAGCGAAGTTTGCGAAGTCCGAGCCCACAGACGTGCGCCGCGGCACCCCCCAGCGGCGTGCACCCGGGCAGACCGCCCCCACCTTGGTACACCACTGTTTGACACTGAAGCTAGGAACAACATTTTAAAGATTTAAATTTGCCAACCGTGACTAAGGACCAAATACTGCACTTAAATGCACCTATCACTCCTAGAGATGTACAACAAATTATCTAAACTTTGAAACCAGCTAAAGCTCCAGGGCCAGATGGCCTAGGACCTGATTCCATAAGATTTTAAAGAATTAAAGAAGCCCAGCATTAATGGCCATAAGCAAGGACATTCAAGCTACAGCAACTTTAGAGCTCCGATAATCCGGAAGACTATTAGGAATTATGGGGATGGGAATAAAAAGTAAAATCAGAGTCCCTGGAGTATAAAATGCATCACACATCCACTAGCTCCAGCTCAAACACATGAAGTAGTATTCCTTAAACCAGACAAGGACTTAGCAGAAAAATTAATTCTAAATCAGAATATGAAAATGTTAACAGTTATATTGGCAAAACGTTTAAGTAACATCATGCCGTCTTTATGGGAAAAAAATCATCTTTATTGATTTGTAAAGCAAAATCATTCCAGCTGAACATATATCGAAGTCAACAAATACAATAACTAGTGATCACCAATATTCCCCCTTCTTAACCTTTTAGCAATTAGGAACTACAAGCACTGAAACACATTATCATAACCTCTTTAAATCACCCAAGCAGAGTTGGTTTTGCCTCAGGGAGGTTTGCTTCAGCTAACATAATTAAAGCTTTGACAGAACAGTGAGAGGGTTATGAGGAGGAGGAGGAGGGGTGTCCCATCTTGGCCAGTCTAGACAGAGAAAAATCTTGACAGAGTTACTTGGGAATATTTTTTCTGGGTGATGCAACAATTTGCTATAGTGAGACCTTTTCAAGAATGGATAAGGATATTGTACAGGACACTTAAAGTGCAACTGCTAGGAACCAAAAACAACAAACAAAACCACACATACACAGAACTTCTGTTTGGAAAGGAGAACAAGGCAAGGCTGTTCTATATTGTCCTCCAACGTTTGGCTGCAAAAACCCGCCAGTCAGAGAGCATAAAAGGCATTGCAGTTGGGGAGAAAGAAGAATGCATAATGATATAATGTTCTTTATTGATAAGAGCAAGGAGAATGTCCCAAAAATTGATACAGCAGCTTGGATCCTTCTCAGGGCTTTGTATACATTTCGACAAATCAGAGTTCCTGGAAGTCTTTCACCCCTGTGAGTCTACAGCATTAGTGGACTTCCCTCTGAGGAAGGTAGAGAACCCGGGAATCTATTTGAGTGCTAACTCCAAACAAGTGTATCAAAGGAATATCATAGACAGACTAATGGTTATATAGCAACTTGGCTTAAAATGGAGGGATTTGCCACTGACCATGTTTGGCAGAGTGGTGAAAATGGTGATGTTGCCAAAACTGATGCAGCCACTCCAAATGCTGCCTGTTTGGATCAGCACAGAGAAGAAGGTTTATATAAAAGTATTATACAAACATTCATATGGTGTGAAAAGAAACTTAAAATAGGTTCCGAGAAGCTGACTCAGAGCAGGAGCAAGAGGGTATAGGGCTTCTGGACATCAGAGAGTATAATACTGCTACAGGAGGAGTAGCCTAGTGGAGTGGAGGACTAGCCTAGTGGTTAGTGCAGTGGACTTTGATCCTGGGGAACTGAGTTCAATTCCCACTGCAGCTCCTTGTGACTCTGGGCAAGTCACTTAACCCTCCATTGCCCCTGGTACAAAATAAGTACCTGAATATATGTAAACCACTTTGAATGTAGTTGCAAAAACCTCAGAAAGGCGGTACATCAAGTCCCATTTCCCTTTCCCTACATTGATGAGGTGGGTTCATGAACTATGAACTTCACACAGTGCAAGCTAGGTTAACTCCCCCAGGGATTGTCCACAGGCAAATATAGCCCCTCTGTCCTCCTGCAGCTGTGGCATTAGCAAAGGGATGTGGTGAGCAATAAAATGCAGTTTTGTCTCCCTTTAAAAAAGGGTATGGGTAGGCTGGAGAGGGTCTAGGGGGGAAGGGGCTAAGAGAAACTGGACCTTCCTCCCACTAGTGAATAACCCAGAATTTGAGCCAGGGGTGGGGAGATTGTGGCTCCAGGAGTGGTCTGGAAGAATTTGGTTTAAGAACCTTCCCATCATTTGAATAAATCAAACAGTGATGGTACATACCTAACTCTCACCTTTTTTTTTTTGTTTATCTACAGATAAGACACTATGTTCATTAGAAAAAACATTGAGAGCCTTAGGGAGGCAAGGAGTGAGATTTGGCATATGGAAAGGGGAAGACTTGTGTGAGATGCAAATGTATAAGTGGCACATTGGTACACATGCTGGCTGAGTTATTGGGATAAAGGGTCTGACCACTCCCCCCCTTTGAAGGTGGCAGTTGTCTTACCAGTTACTATATATGGGAGATGGTAAGGTATTAGAAGAAGGGGATTTAACAGTAGAAGAAAGCAAGTTTGTGTTGGTGGCCATTCTGTTTGCTAAGAAGAGAATTTTAAGTTATTGGACAGAGGAAAATCCAATTGAGCAATGGGCCTCATGTATACAAGGAACAGCCACCTGGGAGATGAAAAAAGCCAACCATAGTCTAATCAGCTTGGAGGTTTATAATCACTTGTTATTACATAAACTGACTGTAGAAAGCGAATGCTACATACCTGTAGAAGGTATTCTCCGAGGACAGCAGGCTGATTGTTCTCACTGATGGGGTGACGTCCACGGCAGCCCCTCCAATCGGAAACTTCACTAGCAAAGTCCTTTGCTAGTCCTCGCGCGCCCGCGCGCACCGCGCATGCGCGGCCGTCTTCCCGCCCGAAACCGGCTCGAGCCGGCCAGTCAGTATGTAGCAAGACAATACACTTCAAGGGAAGACACAACTCCAAAGGGGAGGCGGGCGGGTTTGTGAGAACAATCAGCCTGCTGTCCTCGGAGAATACCTTCTACAGGTATGTAGCATTCGCTTTCTCCGAGGACAAGCAGGCTGCTTGTTCTCACTGATGGGGTATCCCTAGCCCCCAGGCTCACTCAAAACAACAACCATGGTCAATTGGGCCTCGCAACGGCGAGGACATAACTGAGATTGACCTAAAAAATTACCAACTAACTGAGAGTGCAGCCTGGAACAGAACAAACAGGGCCTCGGGGGTGGAGTTGGATCCTAAAGCCCAAACAGGTTCTGAAGAACTGACTGCCCGAACCGACTGTCGCGTCGGGTATCCTGCTGCAGGCAGTAATGAGATGTGAATGTGTGGACAGATGACCACGTCGCAGCTTTGCAAATTTCTTCAATGGAGGCTGACTTCAAGTGGGCTACCGACGCAGCCATGGCTCTAACATTATGAGCCGTGACATGACCCTCAAGAGCCAGCCCCGCCTGGGCGTAAGTGAAGGAAATGCAATCTGCTAGCCAATTGGATATGGTGCGTTTCCCTACAGCCACTCCCCTCCTATTGGGATCAAAAGAAACAAACAATTGGGCGGACTGTCTGTGGGGCTGTGTCCGCTCCAGGTAGAAGGCCAATGCTCTCTTGCAGTCCAATGTGTGCAGCTGACGTTCAGCAGGGCAGGAATGAGGACGGGGAAAGAATGTTGGCAAGACAATTGACTGGTTCAGATGGAACTCCGACACGACCTTTGGCAAGAACTTAGGGTGAGTGCGGAGGACTACTCTGTTATGATGAAATTTGGTGTAAGGGGCCTGGGCTACCAGGGCCTGAAGCTCACTGACTCTACGAGCTGAAGTAACTGCCACCAAGAAAATGACCTTCCAAGTCAAGTACTTCAGATGGCAGGAATTCAGTGGCTCGAAAGGAGGTTTCATCAGCTGGGTGAGAACGACATTGAGATCCCATGACACTGTAGGAGGCTTGACAGGGGGCTTTGACAACAGCAAGCCTCTCATGAAGCGAACAACTAAAGGCTGTCCTGAGATCGGCTTACCTTCCACATGGTAATGGTAAGCACTGATTGCACTAAGGTGAACTCTTACAGAGTTGGTCTTAAGACCAGACTCAGACAAGTGCAGAAGGTATTCAAGCAGGGTCTGTGTAGGACAAGAGCGAGGATCTAGGGCCTTGCTGTCACACCAGACGGCAAACCTCCTCCAATGAAAGAAGTAACTTCTCTTAGTGGAGTCTTTCCTGGAAGCAAGCAAGATGCGGGAGACACCCTCTGGCAGACCCAAAGAGGCAAAGTCTACGCCCTCAACATCCAGGCCGTGAGAGCCAGAGACCGGAGGTTGGGATGCAGAAGAGCCCCTTCGTCCTGCGTGATGAGGGTCGGAAAACAGTCCAATCTCCACGGTTCTTCGGAGGACAACTCCAGAAGAAGAGGGAACCAGATCTGACGCGGCCAAAAAGGAGCAATCAGAATCATGGTGCCTCGGTCTTGCTTGAGTTTCAACAAAGTCTTCCCCACCAGAGGGATGGGAGGATAAGCATACAGCAGGCCCTCCCCCCAATCCAGGAGGAAGGCATCCGATGCCAGTCTGCCGTGGGCCTGAAGCCTGGAACAGAACTGAGGGACTTTGTGGTTCACTCGAGATGCGAAGAGATCTACCAAGGGGGTGCCCCACACCTGGAAGATCTGTCGCACTATGCGGGAATTGAGCGACCACTCGTGAGGTTGCATAATCCTGCTCAACCTGTCGGCCAGACTGTTGTTTACGCCTGCCAGATATGTGGCTTGGAGCACCATGCCGTGACGGCGAGCCCAGAGCCACATGCTGACGGCTTCCTGACACAGGGGGCGAGATCCGGTGCCCCCCTGCTTGTTGACATAGTACATGGCAACCTGGTTGTCTGTCTGAATTTGGATAATTTGGTGGGACAGCCGATCTCTGAAAGCCTTCAGAGCGTTCCAGATCGCTCGTAACTCCAGAAGATTGATCTGCAGATCGCGTTCCTGGAGGGACCAGCTTCCTTGGGTGTGAAGCCCATCGACATGAGCTCCCCATCCCAGGAGGGACGCATCCGTGGTCAGCACTTTTAGTGGCTGAGGAATTTGGAAGGGACGTCCCAGAGTCAAATTGGAGCAAATCGTCCACCAATACAGGGATTTGAGAAAACTCGTGGACAGGTGGATCACGTCCTCTAGACCCCCAGCGGCCTGATACCACTGGGAGGCTAGGGTCCATTGAGCAGATCTCATGTGAGGCGGGCCATGGGAGTCACATGAACTGTGGAGGCCATGTGGCCCAGCAATCTCAACATCTGCCGAGCTGTGATCTGCTGGGACGCTCGCACCCGCGAGACGAGGGACAACAAGTTGTTGGCTCTCGTCTCTGGGAGATAGGCGCGAGCCGTCCGAGAATCCAGCAGAGCTCCTATGAATTCGAGTCTCTGCACTGGAAGAAGATGGGACTTTGGATAATTTATCACAACCCCAGTAGCTCCAGTAGGCGAATAGTCATCTGCATGGACTGCAGGGCTCCTGCCTCGGATGTGTTCTTCACCAGCCAATCGTCGAGATATGGGAACACGTGCACCCCCAGCCTGCGAAGCGCCGCTGCTACCACAGCTAGGCACTTGGTGAACACCCTGGGCGCAGAGGCGAGCCCAAAGGGTAGCACACAGTACTGGAAGTGGCGTGTGCCCAACTGAAATCGCAGATACTGTCTGTGAGCTGGCAGTATCGGGATGTGTGTGTAGGCATCCTTCAAGTCCAGAGAGCATAGCCAATCGTTTTGCTGAATCATGGGGAGAAGGGTGCCCAGGGAAAGCATCCTGAACTTTTCTTTTTCGAGATATTTGTTCAGGGCCCTTAGGTCTAGGATGGGACGCATCCCCCCTGTTTTCTTTTCCACAAGGAAGTACCTGGAATAGAATCCCAGCCCTTCTTGCCCGGATGGCACGGGCTCGACCGCATTGGCGCTGAGAAGGGCGGAGAGTTCCTCTGCAAGTACCTTCTTGTGCTGGAAGCTGTAAGACTGAGCTCCCGGTGGACAATTTGGAGGTTTTGAGGTCAAATTGAGGGTGTACCCCTGCCGGACTATTTGCAGAACCCACTGATCGGAGGTTATGAGAGGCCACCTTTGGTGAAAAGCTTTCAACCTCCCTCCGACTGGCAGGTCGCCCGGCACGGACACTTGGATGTCGGCTATGCTCTGCTGGAGCCAGTCAAAAGCTCGCCCCTTGCTTTTGCTGGGGAGCCGCGGGGCCTTGCTGAGTCGCCCGCTGCTGACGAGAGCGAGCGCGCTGGGGCTTAGCCTGGGCCGCAGGCTGTCGGGAAGGAGGATTGTACCTACGCTTACCAGAAGAGTAGGGAACAGTCTTCCTTCCCCCGAAAAATCATCTACCTGTAGAGGTAGAAGCTGAAGGCTGCCGGCGGGCGAATTTGTCGAATGCGGTGTCCCGCTGGTGGAGAGACTCTACCACCTGTTCAACTTTTTCGCCAAAAATGTTGTCCGCACGGCAAGGCGAGTCCGCAATCCGCTGCTGGAGTCTATTCTCCAGGTCGGCGGCACGCAGCCATGAGAGCCTGCGCATCACCACACCCTGAGCAGCGGCCCTGGACGCAACATCAAAAGTGTCATAAACTCCTCTGGCCAGGAATTTTCTGCACGCCTTCAGCTGCCTGACCACCTCCTGAAAAGGCTTGGCTTGCTCGGGGGGAAGAGCATCAACCAAGCCCGCCAACTGCCGCACATTGTTCCGCATGTGTATGCTCGTGTAGAGCTGGTAAGACTGGAACTTGGACACGAGCATAGAGGAATGGTAGGCCTTCCTCCCAAAGGAGTCTAAGGTTCTAGCGTCCTTGCCCGGGGGCGCCGAAGCATGTTCCCTAGAACTCTTAGCCTTCTTTAGGGCCAAATCCACAACTCCAGAGTCATGAGGCAACTGAGTGCGCATCAGCTCTGGGTCCCCATGGATCCGGTACTGGGACTCGATCTTCTTGGGAATGTGGGGATTAGTTAAGGGTTTGTCCAGTTCGCAAGCAATGTCTTTTTTAGGACATGGTGCAAGGGAACAGTGGACGCTTCCTTAGGTGGAGAAGGATAGTCCAGGAGCTCAAACATTTCAGCCCTGGGCTCGTCCTCCACAACCACCGGGAAGGGGATGGCCGTAGACATCTCCCGGACAAAGGAAGCGAAAGACAGGCTCTCGGGAGGAGAAAGCTGCCTTTCAGGAGAGGGAGTGGGATCAGACGGAAGACCCTCAGACTCCTCGTCAGAGAAATATCTGGGGTCTTCCTCTTCCTCCCACGAGGCCTCACCCTCGGTGTCAGACACAAGTTCACGAACCTGTGTCTGCAACCTCGCCCTGCTCGACTCCGTGGAACCACGTCCACGATGGGGGCGTCGAGAGGTAGACTCCCTCGCCCGCATCGGCGAAGCTCCCTCCGCCGACGTAGTCGGGGAGCCCTCCTGGGAGGTGGCCGCGGTCGGCACCGCACGCGGTACCGACGTCGGGGACCTCAACCTGGGCGATGGGCCAGCCGGCGCCACGCTCGACGGTACCGGAGGCGCAAGCACCGCCGGTACCGGAGGGGTAGGGCGCAACAGCTCTCCCAGAATCTCTGGGAGAACGGCCCGGAGGCTCTCGTTCAGAGTGGCTGCAGAAAAAGGCTGAGAGGTCGATGCAGGCGTCGACGTCAGAACCTGTTCCGGGCGAGGAGGCTGTTCCGGGCTGTCCAGAGTGGAGCGCATCGACACCTCTTGAACAGAGGGTGAGCGGTCCTCTCGGTGCCGATGCCTGCTGGGTGCCGAATCCCTCGGCGACCCAGAGCTCTCGGTGCCGACACGGGGAGGAGACCGGTGTCGATGCTTCTTCGATTTCTTCCGAAGCATGTCACCGGAGCTCCCCGGCACCGACGAGGAGGACGTAGAATCCATCCGTCGCTTCCTCGGGGCCGAGACCGAAGGGGGTCGATCTCGGGGGGGCTGTACCGCAGGAGCCCTCAGGGTAGGAGGAGACCCACCCGAGGGCTCACCGCCACCAGCAGGGGAATGGACAGCCCTCACCTGCACTCCACTCGATGCACCACCGTCCGACGACATCAGGAGACGAGGTCCTGGTACCACCGACGTCGATGCAGCTATCCGATGTCTCGGCGCCGATGCAGAGGCCCGATGCCTCGATGCACTCGATGCAAGGGCGGCCGAGGAAGATGGTCTGGACGCTGACGACGTCGATGCACTCGAAGATCTCGGTGCCGATGCCGACGAAGAGCCCGAGAACAACACGTTCCACTGGGCTAGTCTCGCTACCTGAGTCCGCCTTTGAAGCAGGGAACACAGACTGCAGTTCTGAGGGCGGTGCTCAGCCCCCAGACACTGAAGACACGACGAGTGTCGATCAGTGAGCGAGATAACCCGGGCGCACTGGGTGCACTTCTTGAAGCCGCTGGAAGGCTTCGATGTCATGGGCGGAAAAATCACGCCGGCGAAATCAAAAGCCGAAATGGCGAAAATTGAAGCACCAAAATTTAGAGGGAGAAAAATCTCGACCGAGGCCGAAAGAGGCCTACCCCGACGACGAAAGAAAACTTAGCGGGGCAAAAAGCTGGAAGTACGGGGAGGATTGACACGAAACCCGGGGAGGGTTTCCGGAGCACTTCCCGCAGTAGAACAAAGCTTTTCCAAAGAAAAAAACACGCTCAAAAAAACTTTGGACGCGCGAGGTCGACTTTCCGGGGCTCGACACGGCGAAAAAACGACCGTACCGAGTGCGGACAAAAGAAGACTGGCCGGCTCGAGCCGGTTTCGGGCGGGAAGACGGCCGCGCATGCGCGGTGCGCGCGGGCGCGCGAGGACTAGCAAAGGACTTTGCTAGTGAAGTTTCCGATTGGAGGGGCTGCCGTGGACGTCACCCCATCAGTGAGAACAAGCAGCCTGCTTGTCCTCGGAGAAGAAATTTTACGTACAATGTGCTGAATCTGTATCAACTTGACTGGTAATTTTTTTCTCATATATTGTGGTTTGTTTCACTAACAAAGCCATTTTCTTAAAAAAAATTGAAGTATATTCCTCCTTTGTGTAATTTAGTCCCCTTCTTTCTAACTTCAAGGCAAATCTTGAAGTCCCTTTGTTGCTGTGGCAGAATAGACTTAATAGCAGTTTAAATGATCCACTGTGGCTCCATTAACAGCTGCCATGCTTTCAAAATATGTGTCTCTTCTGGCGATCTTAACCTGATTCTGCATGAAGCAAGACACTGGCCAAAACGCAACTAAGTCCACCAGCTCCTTTCTCCCTAATGCAAACAGTATTTCTCTACAGTCATGACTTTAAACAAAAAAAAAAAAATTGCCTCTGTTGGCTTCACTGTTTCACATCTTTCATGGTCATTGACAAGCTTCAACATTGGAGATCAAGTTTTATGAATAATTTTCCCAACCTCAGGGCATAATCAGAATACCTAGCAGTTGATTAAGAAACCAAGCTGAAAGACCTGTTCTGTACCTAACAAAGCATCTCTTCATAACGTACAATTCTAAGTAACAAGCTGTAATCATCCATTGAACTACTTCAGGATTCCCCTACTCTGAATCCACACATAGTCCACAGAGAAATATGCTCTGTGCCCCTCAAAGACTGGTGGGTGTGGAAACCTTGTAAGAAACTAACTTACTCTTACAACAAAATGAATTTTGGAAGTTCAGCTTCTTATCGACAGTAAATCAAGACCATGTGGAAGCAGGTTCATGACCTCAGGCATTCTTATCAATAAAACTACTGCTGATAATGGGATTAACTAGTGCCTCACAGGGAGCCTGAAAAGATAAATTAGACTGATGTCATTTGGAGACTAAAATCTCCTCTTTCTGTCCTCAAAAGCCAAGTCTGAGCAGCACTAGAGGGGAAAGAATTAGCTGGCTGTCCTGTACCTGTTTTCTTTGGATAATTATATAGCTTCAGTTCCCAATTTTGTCAATGGCCTTTTCATCAGCATTTATTTACTAAACGAAAAATGGTTAAAAATCCTCCCACCAGGCTTATGCTCACCGAATGAGAACTTAAATGCAGTTTGTTTGCAATGCAACTCCAGCAAAGTTCATGGACAGCTAACGGCAAAGGCTACTATAGGGTACTGCTCAAGGAAACTTATTTATCAATACTAGGACATGACTGGTTTACCATAATGATTAATCTGGACATATTTTCAAAGCACTTAGCCTTCCAAAGTTCCATAGAAACCTATGGAACTTTGGAAGGCTAAGTGCTTTGAAAATGAGCCCCAAATCTATTTGTCTACTAGCTGAGATCAGCTGAATGCACCTCTTTTGACCACTGAGATCAGTTGAGGAGGTGCATGCAACTGATCTCAGTGGTCAGTGCACTTCCTCAAGTTAGAGACTTTTTTCATCTGTCTCAATTCATTACCCTATTTTTTTCTCTCTCTCTTTCTAGTTTACCTCTGCTTGTTCCCTTTCCTATCAAGGTGTTTTAATGCCTACTGTGTTAACACTGTAAGTGGCACGTCTCCAATTATATTAATGTTTTACTATGAATATTTACTGTTGCAGTTGTCTATAGTTATACTTGCTGTACACTGTCTTGGGTGAATTTCTTCAAAAAGGCAGTACATAAATCCTAATAATTAAATAAATGCAATTTCTTTCACAATGTAAGCCTGTTGCTTTCAGACCCATTCCATATGTCTTTCTGTTTTTGAGTCGGCTGCTGAACATTAAAATAACATGCGCTAGTTCCTCAAATATCCCCACAGCTGGCCCTTACTTCTGCTGCTCGAAAAGCCTGGCAGCTGATATCTCTGGGAACATTCACTCATTTGCAGCATAATATCAATTGCTAGTGCTTACCGCTTATTGTGTTAAGTGGGCTTTCTCTTAACTTTACTCATCTCAAGTGACAGTTTCTCTTCTATCGATACTGTAATATAACTCCATGGCTTATCAAAAAAAAAAAAAAATATCCCACCAGAGGCAAAAAAAGCATCCTAATAAATACTAAATTAAGAAATACAACTCCAATGATCCAGGTGGTAATTTATTTATGGGTAACAAGGAACTCGGATAACTAAAAAGGCATTTAAAGATTTCATAGCAGAATTAGCTTGGGACCATATTGGAATGTGTAGCAGTTGCACCAGTTTCTTCGGAAAGGAAAACCATCTCAAAACGCGAGGAAATAAAAGACTAGTGAATAACATCTCTCTGAATAGTTGTAACTGTATAAAGTGAATCAAAGCTGTCGTCATACCACTAAACAAAGGTGCTCACTCTTCAGAACAGACCATAACACTGGTCTTTCCCACAGAGCTTCTGTCAAATTCTTTCTGTGACTTCATTAATGGACAAATGTATAGTTGCTGCAAATAAACAATCATCATTACACATTAGATGACAGCAAGCAAAGACCAATTAGCTCAGACAGTCAACCTTTCCAACTTTCTCTCTAGTTCTTTCCACTCTGGACAGATAAGCACTTAAATAAACATACACCTGAACCAACATCAGCTCCCGACTCATCTCTTTTACTCAACCTCTCAACCCTGTTCCTACCACTGGCCTCTACATCTGTTCAACATATTTTAAAATTCTGTTACGATGTCAGCTTCCATCGCCTCTGCTGGTAGATTACAGATTGTCATACATATTTAATCCAACAGCCAGCCCCCCCCCCCCCCCCACTAAGCTTTGTAGTAATCCAAATACCTAGTCACCAAAATATCAACCCAACCCATGCTCCTTGATGGTCAGGTTTTAACCACTGTCATTTTATGTAGGTTACCCAATCATGTTTTGAAGCCTGATGTAGCCATATCTCTGCTGTTAGGGTTGTATCCGTTGCCACTCCATGTAGGTCACGTCAATCTTCTTGGTTTCTTGATGTAGATGTTTCTTTGACATTATGGTGGCAACCACAGTCATTTTGTGCAGGTAACACCAGTCTTCTTGGGAGCTTTATGCAAACACAATGCCACGTTCTGTCTATTGACTTCTATTCTGTCTTTGGCTCTCTAAAGTTCCATACTCAAGACCCCTCCCTGCATTTCTTTTACCTATTACACTGCACTCTGTTCCAAGCATGTTCAAATTCTGTCACAGTTTCAGAGGAAACATGAAAAAATACTCCCTTATTGAGAGGAGGTTATGTTCCTGGAATAGCATACCGGCAGAGGTAACTCCATGTTTCCTCTGAACCATCCTTCCTGTAACTAGATGGACTCCTTATCCTTTCATTTCATTTTCTATGGAAAGTTTCATCTTCCTATTCTTTATTGAAGCCTGTCAAGTAGTTGAATGTCTTCATCATATCCTCCACCCCCATTTTATTTTTCTTCCAGCAAGAAAATCCTTAAACTGGTGGCAGAACATTGGACGTTTTGGAGGCAATTGTATAAAGGGTGCTAAAAGTTAGGCGCCAAAAATCTGAGCGCTCAGCTTGCATTCTAGAACAGAACATTTGTGCGCCAAATCCATGGGAATGACCAGAATGGTGATCCAGGATGAAGAAAGTCTTTTATTCAGCAGAACATAAACAAGTCCTATGCGAATCATATACGATAACAGTTTATCTTGGGTCACTGCGCTGGTCATTCCCACCTTCTTTATGTGCTGCATTCGAGTGCATGGGACTGCATGCTTTTCTCTTTTTTGTTTGCGTCAAATCCATTATAGAATACTAGTGCAAGTCAGTGATGTCACAACTAAATTTAGGTGCGAATGCTTAAATCTGTTCTATACTAACCAGAATTTATGGCAATTAACTTAGATATATCGTACTAGGAGCCTTAAATACACAAAACATCAAATTATATGGATCCTAGATAGGATTATGCTCCCTTCTGTCATCCATACAAATTCTAAACAGTATCAAATATATTTTTCCCAATTTTTTGCCTCAGCGGTGCTCATGACCAACTCTTATCTTATGTTGGAAATGTATATTAGCACCAAGTTCTTCATTGGCTTTTAAATGCAATCAATTTCGTTATATTTTCATGATTTAAGTACTTATCTTAATGAATAATAGGTCAGACTGGGGGTTCAAAGTTGTCCGACATGCATGTTTCGTCAGCTAGGCTGTGTCAAGGACTTCCCCCTTTTCCGTTTTCAGTACCAGCCTTGCAATGTTATTCTCGGGATTTCCCCCAAAGGGAAATTATCAGCTTTGAAGGTCCAGGAACAAGAGGGACATCAAGGCACATTGCTCATAAAAAAAGGAGTCATTCCTCACGAATCAAAAGAAAACATATTAGCAAGGCAGAACCTGGATGTCTCTGTCACTGTTCATACTGTACCCTGTCTGGGAATAAATGAAAAATAAGCACAAGGCTTTGGCAAGGTAGCATCTCCAAACGTATTTGTTTTGCATGTACCATGACAGGAATGAACCTCACTCTTAAACTAGGGTATACTGTGTATAATCTCAGTCTCTCGGACTTTTTGCTGGTGCATTGCACCAAAGACAGCTGCCTTCTAGTGTTCATAAGACTTGCTGGTGCCAGTGGTGTTCCTAGGGGGGTGGACACCCGGGGTGGCGCCCCGCCCCCGGGTGCAGCACCCCCCCTCGATTAAGCGCGGACCCCCCCCCCCCCCCGCGAAAGTGCCCCCCCCCCGGGTGCATGCCGCTAGGGGGGGGTGCCGCAGCGTGCACTTGCTGTGAGCTTACTAACTTTGCTCGTTTGCTGCAGCTCCCTCTGCCCCGGAACAGGAAGTAACCTGTTCAGGGGCAGAGGGAGCTGCAGCGAACGAGAGAAGTTAACGAACTCTTGCAGCAGGCGAGCGCCGCAGCACCCCCCAGCGGCATGCACCCGGGCGGACCGCCCCCACCTTGGTACGCCACTGGCTGGTGCATTGCACCAAAGAGAGCTTCCTTCTAGTGTTCATAAGATACAATATGCATCTCTGCACAGCCAGAAATAAAATAAACAGGAAAAAGACCTTGATGGTTATGCTAGAAATGGGGTTAGTGAATGGGAAAGGGTCATATGACTCACTAAATCCACTGCTTATCACAGATTAGTAAAAGGGCCTCTTAGTTGTGCTCACCTAGCTAAAACCCGATATCCCCACCCAATACTTATCCCCTCCTAGACCCCTTCTCCCACTGTCCCTGGATGCTTCCCCGTCCCCTTCCCCTGCAGTCAGAGCCTTTACTCACTGCCCCCTGCCCCACTAGTCATAATTCAAAATGGTACTGGTTGACCCAAGGTTCCCATTTGCCATAGTTTAGTAAATGTTGCAGAAGATAAAGTATTTTAAAACAATTTTGTAATGTACTTCAGTATACAGGGTGCCTAGTGAGGCTATTGAGATCCCAGTGTGCCTCTAATAATGATAGAAAACAAAAGTCCTCACTTCAGGAGAAAAGACACAAACATTTGATTATTTTTTTTCGGTGGCACTTAAACATAAAAATAATTAACACAAGATCCTTGGAGGAAGAAAAACAAATTCAGACAGGCAATGAAACAGGACTCTCTACCTATCCAGACCTGTGCCAAACCAGAACCAAACCAAAATAAGCATGAACCACCAAGTGCTTAAAAAAAACAACCTAGAACCAAGTGAGATTTGCTGGAGCCTTAAAGAAAGCCAGTGAGGACAACACTCAGGTAACACGCAAGGCAGCAGGTGATATCAGAACGATAGTCTGTCCACTTTCCTGTAAGCACAGCCTTCTCTAGAATGCAGACGTCTGCTAAAATTATGAACAGACTCTGCTTTAATATGTGCATGTCCTACTGACAGTGTTCAATTTATACTTCTCTGTGTTACAGGAAGACTATTCATAAGTGCCAATTAGGGCAGGCTAGTTCCGGATTATTAAGGAACAGGATGTAAATTTATGACTGTAACACACCTTTTTTTTTTTCTTCAAGAGAAAGAGGAGATATCCTTAATGCATAATTTGCCAACAAGCAAGATTAACTGAGCTCTAATACATTATACATAGACAGGAGCCACTATTCCCAGGTGCACAGAATATGTGATGGGCAATTGGCAAGGAGGGTTTCTGGTGGCTTTATAAATCATGACAATAGCAGTTAGAAGATCTCAAAATAACACCAGACACTGGATATTTTATCATCTTAATAATGTAATTTTATCGGTGTAACAACATTTTACAGGAGAGAGAAAAGAAAATGAAGGGTGGGGGTGAAGATTAGGGTCTACAGATACCAACAACTCTCCAGCAATGACTGATCTCTCCAACTGACAACCCCTGTGGCCCTGACCCTCTCTACTAGCAAATCCTACAAGCACAGAAGTGACCACCTTCACTTAACAATTCCTGTGACTGTAAACCTTACCGTCTCCCATTAGGAAATCCTCACCTCCACTAACAACCTCCTGCAGCCACTCCACTAGCAAATACCACAACCACAACAGTGACCATCTTCACTAACAACACCTAGACCATAGCCCTAACCTTCTCTATTAATACTACCTCAAGACTGGTGTCATTTCTCCTCTGGATTCCCTGTAGTTTCAATCTTAAATATATGAGCCCTCCTTTTTTCATCACTCTCTTCTGCTACACCAATAATACTAGCAGAAAAAAAGGACTAAAGGCCTTCAAGGTTGGGATAGTAAAGCAGTTCCTTAATGAGAGACCCAACACAGGCAATGTTTCGGCATAAATGCCTGCATCAGGGGTCAATTATTGAAATCCACTCTGTCAATACACACTGTGCAATACACTGAAAGCTGATTAGTCAACAGTTCACCTCACTAGTGCTACTTCTCAGACCTCACCGCAGCAAACTCCACCAGGACGACCATGTTGGGGCTCTTGTTAAAGAACACCTTTGCTATCCCATCCTTGCAGGCCTTTGGTGCTTTTCTCTGGTATTTCACACCTTGTGCTGGGTACTTTGGAATCCCTTTCTACTGCTGCTGTTGTTGTTCACACCAATAATTCTGGCAGGACTAAACATTATCTGCTAATCAAGCATATCAGCCTTCTCTCTCTGTGGTCATGTTCACAGAAGTGATTTATTCTCTAATGCACTGGTACTAGCAGGGACTCTGGCTTAAGAGATTCAATATTTCTAGGATCCAGTATTTCAAAAGCATGTCATATTCAATTATTCCTTCCAAGTCATTCACTTTGAAATTCATTCAGCATTCTCCCAGCACTTTCCCCGAACCTCTGGAAGCAGTCATGTTAACAAGGGAAATCCTATTATTGGCTCTGTCCTCAGTGACATCACACAAGCACAAAATGTAGGAGAAAAGTCCTGTCCAAGGTGGTGAACATAGTAAAAACCATAAAAGCAATACATACAAGACAAAGAACAACCACGAAACAAGACAAATCCCATCACAAACACAACAAACAAAATGCTACAGGCTCAAGCCTCCAACCACCTGGAGATAGCAAAACCCATTCCAAATTCTATTGTTTACCAAGGCCTAATCCATCTATATTTGACCACAGACAGCCTCCTTATAACCCACTACAGACACATCTTAGCCTAGCAGGAAACGTCAAACAATGTTGTATGACAGCCGCCGTGAGAGCGTTTTGAATTCTTAATTAATGTTTTATTCCTTTACTGAAAAAACATTGTCTTGACACTGGGATTTGCTGTATAATTGTGCCCCTGACGCAGCCTGAGGGTGAAATTGCTTTTACACACCTAAGGTTTTAGTACAGAGACACTGTTTAATTGTTTGTTGGCTCAGATTAGGTCAGTAATGTCTCGTGGACACCAGGTCATTTTGCTCCAATTTGATTTATCTGTAGCATTTGACCAGGTGGATCACTCTACTTTGACAGAAGTTCTGGATAGTTTTGGAGCAATGGGTCTGGTCCTTCAGTAGTTTGATGGCTTTCTTAGGAGGAGGGTTTTTTGGGTTCATAAGGGAGAATCTGCCCCCTGGACCTCTCCGGTTGGAGTGCCCCAGGGGTTTCCTTTAATGACAACTCTGGGGAAGTTCTTTGACTTAGCTAAACATCATCTATATCTTTATTCGGATGACATTACGATAATTTTTCACTTACCAAGTTCTATGAATGCAGGTATTAAAGTGATAGCAAGATATTTTAATTTGACGGAAGAGTGGGCTACTCGGCATAAACTGAAATTAAATACCAATAAGACAGAGATTCAATGGTTTTCTCATCCATCAACAGAACCGGCGATTACATCATTAACAGTTACGGATTCTCAATTTGCGTTGGAATCGTCTTTGAGGGTGTTAGGGATTATTTTAGGCAATCAACTGACTATGAAGAATGAAATTAAACAACTCGCAAAAAGGGTTTTTGTCAAGCTGAGACAGTTACAGCGCATAAAAAAGGTAATTACTCAAGAATATTTTCAAGTTGTGGTTTGTGTGCTGCTGCTGTTTCAGCTTGATTACTGTAACCCCTTATACTCTTGCTGTTCTAAATCATCAATACGGCATCTATAAACCTTACAAAATGCGGCAGTGAAACTGATTAAATTACATATATTTGTTTATACACTTTTTTGCATATTTAAAAAACAAAAAAGTATCGAAGGGGTTTTTTTATGTCTATGATTGTCCCGTTCCGGGCCCTTACCTGGCGCCCCGCGAATCGGAGCGGGGGGCTGGGGCGTCCGGGGAGCGCGGACCGACGGGGGAAGGTTGCCCCGAGGATCGCCGCGACGGCTGGTTGCCCCGAGGCCGGTGACCCCGGGGAACTAGCGCCGGTCTCGGGGAAAGGGATCCGCCGGACAAGATGGCGGCGCCGGCGTCAGCGTCCTCCTCGCTGTGGCAGGACCAGCGAGGAGGCTCCGCCCACTTGCGCCGGATTGGCGCATCGTCAGAGGAACTCCGCCCATTGGACGGAGAGACCAATCCGGTCCCCGTTACCGGCTGGGGCGGAGAGGATTGGCCCAGCGGTTCCCCAGCCAGAACAAGCGGGGGATTTAAACGGAAGCACGGAGGGGAACCGATGCTTCCGTTTCCTTGTTCGAAGCCCTCGAGCTAGCGGTTTCCAAGACGGTGTTCGTGCCTCGTGACTGCCAGCCGTCCTGCTAGCCATTTCCAAGACTGTGTTTGGTTCAAGTCTGCTAGCCGTCCTGCTAGCCATTTCCAAGACTGTGTTTGGTTCTCAAGTCTGCTAGCCGTCCTGCTAGCCATTTCCAAGACTGTGTTTGGTTCAAGTCTGCTAGCCGTCCTGCTAGCCCCTTCCAAGACTGTGTTTTGTCCTCAAACCGGCTAGCCGCCCCGCTAGCTAGTTCCAAGACGGCGTTTGTTCCTGTTGTCAGCGAACCGTCCGGTTAAGCCACGTTACCCAAGACTCTGTATCCATAGCCAGCCAGGCCAGCCGTCGCCCCGTGGTTCCAGCAGTCCTGCTGGCCGCCCGCAGCTGAGGGCTCAACCCTCGGTGAACGGCGGTCGCCGCAGGTGAAGATTCGGGGTGCGCGGTTATTTCCTGGGCCTCATAGAGCTCGGGAGAACTCGAGAGCTCACCTACACCCGAGTGACCTCAGGGCCACGACAGAAAACGGAAGCCATGAGCTCACCGACGCACCCTGATCTACGGGACCTGGCTAAGGTTCTCCAGCAGCAACAGGAACAGCTTAATGCCCTGTCGGGGGCTCTCCAGAATGTATGTTCGCAACTATCCACGCTTCAGGTACAGAACCAGGCCGCTGCGGTCCAAGAGGCCGCAGCCGCTCCCCGTATGGGAGGGTTCCGCGTGGGACCTCGGTTCCCTGAGCCGGCACGATACGATGGGAACCCGGGAGGTTGTCGAGGGTTTCTCCATCAGTGTAATCTGGCCTTCCGGATGCAACCGGAGGCTTTTGCTTCGGATCAAAGTAAGGTAGGCTACATTATGGGCCTTTGTGAAGATAAGGCCCGGGATTGGGTGGTCCCTCTGGACGAACAACATGATCCCATTTTGGAGGATTATAGCGAATTTCAGCGCCGGTTCCGGATGGTGTTTGACATTCCGGGAAGACCCTCCTCTGTGGCATCGGAGCTGCTCCGAATTCATCAGGGAGAGGGCACTGTGGCCGACTATGCCATCCGGTTCCGGACCTTAGCCGCGGAGCTGCGTTGGAATCCGGAGTCCTTGACGGCCATTTTTATGGAGGGATTACACGAACGGATCAAGGATGAGTTAGCCGGACGGGAGATCCCCGGATCCTTGGATGCCCTCATCTCACTCTGTATCCGGGTGGACACTCGATTCCAGGAGCGAGCCAGAGACCGGGCGGAGCGGCAGAAGTGGATACGAGGGTCCTCCAAGACGAGCAAGGGACCGGCCCCTCGTCAGGTGAACCGGGACGCTACGGAGCCCGGAGAAGAGCCCATGGTAATGGGCCGGCAACGGCTGACTCCCGCCGAACGACAGCAACGACAGTCTAAGGGACTGTGCTTCTATTGTGGGCAGGCCGGGCATTTCCTCCGGATGTGTTCCATCCGGCCGGGAAATGCGTTCCCCAAGGCACCCTGAGAGGAGGGTTCTTGGGGCACTCCGCTCCCCTACCAGACACCTTGCTCATCTTACCAGTGACCTTACAGTGGCAGGAGGCCACGGTCCAGACCCGAGCCCTGGTGGACTCGGGGTCGGGGGGAAATTTTATTGGGCTCGAACTGCTACAGCAAATGGGCTGGCCCACGCTCCCCGGAGACCTATGCTCCGGATAACTTCTATCCAGGGAACTACCCTTCCTCAGCCGGTCACTGAGATTACTCCTATGTTGGGTCTGCAAGTGGGGGAGGGCCATCGGGAGGAGGCTGAATTCTTGGTATTGTCTCGGACCATCCACCCGGTGGTTCTGGGATTGCCATGGTTACGATACCACAACCCGGTTATTGACTGGACCGGGAGAAAGATTCAAGCGTGGGGCCATTCCTGTCTAGAGACTTGTTGTAAGGGTCGGGCTGGCAGCTGTCCGGCCTTAAATATGTTGCCCGAGGAAGGACCAAGTGAACTGGGCTCCCTGCCTAGGGACTATAGAGATTTTTCTGATGTGTTTAGTCCCAAGGAGGCGGAGGTATTACCCCCGCACAGGTCTTTCGACTGTGCTATTAATCTGAAGACAGATACGGTACCTCCACGGGGCCGCCCGTACAAACTGTCTCGAGGAGAGGTCAAGGCTATGCGAGAATATATCCATGAGAATCTACGGAAAGGGTTCATTCAGCCGTCTACCTCCCCAGCCGGGGCGGGTTTTTTTTTTGTTACCAAGAAGGATGGAACCCTGAGACCCTGTATTGACTATCGGGGATTAAATGCCATCACCGTGAAGGATCGGTTCCCGTTACCACTCATTCCCGAGCTCTTGGACAGACTGCAAGGAGCCCAGATCTTCACGAAGTTAGATTTGCGGGGAGCCTACAATCTAGTACGAATCCGGGCAGGGGATGAATGGAAGACGGCCTTCAATACCCATGAGGGGCATTTTGAATATCGGGTAATGCCATTCGGTCTCTGTAATGCCCCTGCGGTGTTTCAACGGCTTATCAATTGTGTATTAGAAGAATTACTCAATTCCACAGTGATTGTATATCTGGACGACATCTTAATTTACTCTAAGGACCCCAAGGAGCACCCGGGCCATGTACGCGCAGTGCTGTACCGCCTACGGCAAGCCCATCTATTTGCGAAGCTGAGTAAGTGCGCCTTCCATCAGCGGTCTTTACCGTTTTTGGGGCATATCTTGCTTCCAGGGGGGTTACGGATGGAACCAGACAAGCTCCAAGCCATTCGAGAGTGGCCTCAGCCGAAGAGCCTGAAGGCCTTACAACGATTCCTGGGCTTCGCCAATTATTATCGCCAATTTATCCCCCAGTATTCTCGCTTGACAACCCCGCTGACGGCGCTCACCCGTAAGGACGCAAGGGTCAAGGATTGGCCGCCAGAAGCGCAAACGGCTTTTCGTCAAATCAAGGGGGCCTTTGAGTCCGCGTCTATTCTGCTGATTCCCGACCCTGAGAAGCCTTTCACGGTAGAGGTGGACGCATCCGCTCTAGGGGCCGGCGCGGTCATTTCTCAGATCAACCCCGAAGGCCGGCGTCAACCATGCTCCTTCTTTTCACGTAAATTCTCGCCAGCCGAGCGAAATTATACGGTTGGGGATAGGGAACTCTTGGCCCTGAAATTAGCACTGCAAGAATGGAGACATTTACTGGAAGGAGCGGAACACCGGTTCACGGTCATCACTGATCATAAGAACCTCCTATACCTCCAAGAGGCCCAGCGACTGAATCCCCGACAGGCCCGGTGGTCATTATTCTTTGCTAGGTTCCATTTTCAACTAGTGTTCCGGGCGGCCTCCCAGAATACCCCGGCAGATGCACTCTCCCGGGCCTTTGAAGTACCAGAAGAGACGAAGGAGACTCATCCTATGTTAGACCCTGCGTGTCTCAGTGCAGCCACCGGGGAGGTTGCCCAAGTCCCGAGATTCGTGGCGGCCACGGATCGGAAGAGGGTTCTGCAATGGGGACACTCGTCTAGGTGGGCCGGGCACTTTGGGTACCATAAGACACTCCGGTTCATCGCGAGACAGTATCGATGGCCACAGATGAGACAAGATATCCTCCAATTTGTTACCTCGTGCCCGGTATGTGCCCGAACCAAGCCCGTAGGAGGACCCCCCGTGGGAGACCTACAACCTATGCCCATACCGACCAGCCCCTGGTCGGAGATATCCATGGACTTTATCACTGACTTACCTCGTTCCCAGGGCCATACTGTGATCTGGGTAGTGATAGATCGGTTCTCGAAAATGGCTCATTTTGTTCCCTTCACTAACATTCCGACGGCCGCCTCGTTAGCTCAAGCATTCATTCATCACATCTTTCGACTACATGGACTGCCCACTCGGATCATCAGTGACCGGGGGCCCCAATTTACCTCCCGCTTTTGGAGAGCCTTATGCAAGGCCTTGGGGGTGGAGAATCATTTTTCATCCGCTTACCATCCTCAAACCAATGGCATGGTTGAAAGGATAAACCAAACTCTGAAAGGGTTTTTAAGAGCCTTTGTCAACCAACGACAGGATAACTGGGCTTCTCTACTTTCATGGGCCGAGTTCGCTTATAACCAAAGTGACCACTCATTCTCAGGACAGTCCCCGTTCTTCTTGGTATATGGCCGACATCCACGGCTTCCAGGACCGTTCCCGACTACCGCCATGATCCCGGCTGGGGACCAAGTTATAGCCGACCTACAAGAGGTCTGGAGGATGACTAGGAAGCAATTACAGAAGACCGCGACCAAGGACAAGCGATTTGCTGACCGCCATCGGCGGCCCGCCCCCGTGCTCCAACCAGGACAGAAAGTATGGCTAAGCACGAAACATCTGAGACTCCGAGGAGCTTCCCGAAGATTGGGACAGCGATACGTGGGACCCTATGCCATCCAAGAACGAATTGGGGCAGTAACATATCGATTGCGGTTACCCGCCACTCTACGAGTACATAATGCCTTCCATATCTCGCTACTGAAGAGGTTTCGGGAGTCCAGGTGGCACCCGCCGCCAGCCCCGGAGAGGGATCTCCAGGTGGCGCCGGACCCGGAGTTTGAGGTAGAAGAGATCCTCGATTCCAAGTGGCGGCGGGGAAGACTGTATTATTTACTATCCTGGAAATCGTTTGGCCCCGAAGATAATTCCTGGGAGCTCGTGTCTAATGTTCATGCTCCAGAACTGGTCAAAGCCTTCCACGCCCAATATCCGTCCAAACCCGGGCCCCGGAGGAGGGGGGCTTCCGGGGAGGGTACTGTCCCGTTCCGGGCCCTTACCTGGCGCCCCGCGAATCGGAGCGGGGGGCTGGGGCGTCCGGGGAGCGCGGACCGACGGGGGAAGGTTGCCCCGAGGATCGCCGCGACGGCTGGTTGCCCCGAGGCCGGTGACCCCGGGGAACTAGCGCCGGTCTCGGGGAAAGGGATCCGCCGGACAAGATGGCGGCGCCGGCGTCAGCGTCCTCCTCGCTGTGGCAGGACCAGCGAGGAGGCTCCGCCCACTTGCGCCGGATTGGCGCATCGTCAGAGGAACTCCGCCCATTGGACGGAGAGACCAATCCGGTCCCCGTTACCGGCTGGGGCGGAGAGGATTGGCCCAGCGGTTCCCCAGCCAGAACAAGCGGGGGATTTAAACGGAAGCACGGAGGGGAACCGATGCTTCCGTTTCCTTGTTCGAAGCCCTCGAGCTAGCGGTTTCCAAGACGGTGTTCGTGCCTCGTGACTGCCAGCCGTCCTGCTAGCTCCTTCCAAGATTGTGTTTGGTTCTCAAGTCTGCTAGCCGTCCTGCTAGCCATTTCCAAGACTGTGTTTGGTTCAAGTCTGCTAGCTGTCCTGCTAGCCATTTCCAAGACTGTGTTTGGTTCAAGTCTGCTAGCCGTCCTGCTAGCCATTTCCAAGACTGTGTTTGGTTCTCAAGTCTGCTAGCCGTCCTGCTAGCCATTTCCAAGACTGTGTTTGGTTCAAGTCTGCTAGCCGTCCTGCTAGCCATTTCCAAGACTGTGTTTGGTTCTCAAGTCTGCTAGCCGTCCTGCTAGCCATTTCCAAGACTGTGTTTGGTTCAAGTCTGCTAGCCGTCCTGCTAGCCCCTTCCAAGACTGTGTTTTGTCCTCAAACCGGCTAGCCGCCCCGCTAGCTAGTTCCAAGACGGCGTTTGTTCCTGTTGTCAGCGAACCGTCCGGTTAAGCCACGTTACCCAAGACTCTGTATCCATAGCCAGCCAGGCCAGCCGTCGCCCCGTGGTTCCAGCAGTCCTGCTGGCCGCCCGCAGCTGAGGGCTCAACCCTCGGTGAACGGCGGTCGCCGCAGGTGAAGATTCGGGGTGCGCGGTTATTTCCTGGGCCTCATAGAGCTCGGGAGAACTCGAGAGCTCACCTACACCCGAGTGACCTCAGGGCCACGACAATGATTACTTTTTGTGCTGTGTGCACCTGAAAAGTGAGAGTGTTGCCACAGGAGTGTATGAGACATTTTCCCCATTTCTTGAGAAGTCACATGTTTCGGTCTTCACTGGCGGACATTGTGTTCAATATACAAGATGCCAATCTTCATTTCAAGATTCACTATAGTCCAGAGGAGATTAGTTTTCTGGACCTTATGATACATAAATATTTATATCATTTCACAACTACCCTCTACAGAAAACCTACCGATAGTAATGCTTTTCGTCACTTCACCAGCTATCATCATCATACCTTAAAAAAGAATTTACCACTTTGCCAGTTTTTACGCCTCAAAAGAGTTTGTGCTAATTTTTAAAATTTTACACAACAATCTAACTTGATGGCACGTATGTTTAAAAATAGTGGTTACCCTATGAAACATATAACAACTGGATATGCGAGGGCTGGTTTTGCGGACAGAGATGATTTATTAACCATCAAACCAAAGAGACCAACACCAGATATAATGTGTACACTGAAGTTCTCCCATTTGGCTAGACAGATACAAAATTCCATCAGAAAGAATTGGCATATTCTGGAAGGACACGAATGTTTCAGGGACAAATGTTTAGTGGTGGCATACTCCCGAGAAAGGAATTTGAAGGAGATCCTTGTCCTCTCATGTCTACCAGAAGTTACATCTGGTAACACCAGAGTCAATTTCTCCGGTCACACTCGCTGTGGGAAGTGCAGTGTGTGTGCACATGCCCTCAAAATCAAGCAGTTTACTAACCCTAGCACCAACAGAGCATACACCTTGAAACACAACTCAAATCGTACAACATCTAATGTCATTTATATCATACTCTGCCCATACCCTCAGGTTTATGTAGGAAAAACTAAGAGACCGATCAAAACCCGAATTATAGAACGTCGCAGTTGTCTCAAGAGGAACGTAGAATCTGCTCCTCTGGTATCTCACTGGAAGGAAATGGGTCATTCAATACATGACCTGAGATTATTTGTGTTCAAAACTTTTAGAGGCAACTGGCGTAGAAACATTACAGACCAAACATTGCTACGTCAAGAACAAAGATGGATCTTTCAATTATAGAGTCTAGAACCCTTGGGACTAAATGCAGAAATTGAATACAAACATTTCTTGTAATCTCATTCCTGCTTTTTCTTCATGCTGCGTGACCTTGGATGTCAATTATTTTGTCATTTATTTTTTTCAAATAAGACTAAGCATATACACATATATACACCTCTTATTATTCCTTGTATTGCACTATGTAGTTTTTTTGTCCATACTTTTAATCACATTTTTCAGTTTTTATTTTTATTCTTTTATTTTTATTTTTTCTTATTATCATATTTTTATTTATATTTGTTATATATATTTTTTAAAAATTTGTTATTATTCTATATATATATTTTTTGCAACTTCCTTTTTCCTTACATATTTTATTTTTAATCATTATTCATTTTTTTCATTCTTTTTTTCATTTTGTGCCATTTTCCTTTATCCTCTTTTCTTTGTCCTGTATTTTGCCCATTTTTTCTTGACATATAATTTTTGTAACATATTTTATTATTATATATTTATCATTATATTATTATTGTTTATGTTATTACTATTTTTTTAATTTTATTTTTACATTTGCTTACCTTTTTTCTCATTTTCTTTTTTATGATTATTCTTTTTTCATTCCTTTTTTATCATTTTATTATTATTATTTTATTTTTTATTTATTATTTTTTTTATATATTTTTCATTTTTATAAATAATTTTTTTCACTGTGAATGCACGTGTATATACACATTTGTATATGTGTGTGAGTGCACATAATTCTTTGTTCTTGCTTATCCCCATTTTTCGGTCTTTAACTTGCATTTTGATTTCTTTTCATCTGCAATTACATATAGACATCTTTTACCAGGGATTTGCATCCGTGATGATGTCCTCAAGCACTACTAACATTTAATGCATGTTTAGACAGTCCAACTATATTTTAGCAAGTCAAGATGTTTAAATATCTCTTAGAACAGACGGTACTTGTGGATGAGCAGCTCGTCATAAAGATTTTCTTAATATGTTAATTCGACGTATATTTTGGTGTCTTTAATACATCCCAACCTTTAGTGTGTTTGTACATGTCAGTTTAATTTCTCAATGTATGCGTTTTCACGTTCCTCATTGGAGCTTATTACAGCTATGTTATGCAAGGTTCCGCGTTAGGAGTTACGGACCGAGAAAGGGATCTGGGAGTCATCGTGGATAGGACTTTGAAATCTTCAGCTCAATGTGCTGCGGCGGCTAAGAAGGCGAACAGAATGTTGAGTATTATTAGAAAAGGGACAGAGTGCAGTCTGTCCTGAAGACCTGGGCTCGCCTAGACTTATTTTGTCAGGCATCTCGTAGCACTACTTGATCTTGGCCTCTAGGTATTGTCCTGGAACGTCTATGTATTTGCACTTGGAAGCCATGGTGTTTTTTTTTTCCCATTCTTTTTGTTATGTGTTGTTTGCTTTTGTGTATACTTTTCTGTTGTATTTTGAAAACCTTTAATAAAATATGATACAAAAAAAAAAAAAGAAAAGGGATGGAAAACAAGCATGAGGATGTTATAATGCCGTTATATCGCTCCATGGTGTGACCGCACCTAGAGTATTGTGTTCAGTTCTGGTCGCCTCATCTCAAAAAAGATATAAAGGAATTGGAGAAGGTGCAGAGAAGGGCGACAAAAATGATAAAAGGGATGAGACGACTACCCTATGAGGAGAGGTTAAGATGGCTAGGACTCTTTAGCCTGGAGAGAAGGCGGCTGAGAGGTGATATGATAGAGGTTTACAAAATAATGAGCGAGATAGAGCGGACAAATGTGAAGCGTTTGTTTACACTTTCTAACAATAATAGAACCAGGGGACACAAGATGAAATTAGAATCTGGTAGGTTTAAAACAAATCGGAGAAAGGTTTTCTTTACTCAGCGCGTGGTTAGACTCTGGAACTCATTGCCGGAGAAGGTAGTGATGGCAGCTGGCCTTGCTGAGTTTAAAGGGGGTCTGGACAGATTTCTGAAGGAAAAGTCCATTGATCGTTATTAAATTTTGGGGTTTTTGCCAGGTTCTTGGGGCATGGATTGGCCACTGTCGGAGACAGAGTGCTGGGCTTGATGGACCTTTGGTCTTTTCCCAGCGTGGCAGTGCTTGTGTGCTTATGAGCTACGTTATGAATATTCATTATATGTCATGAATACAAATGACGTACTTTTGTCTTATTTTTCAATTTAGTCTTTATTTATTTGATTGTTTTATAAATTATATGTTATGGTATTTTTAATTCCTTTTTGGAAAGCCTCACATTATATGTTCATTTTGCACACATGTGCATCGCAGTTTACCTGATTTTTTGGCGCGCTTTTGGGCATTTAAATAACGGACGCGCTGTGTACATCTTCTTGATACGTCTTTGAGACTGTATATTCTGTTCATAGAAGTCACAATCTTGATTGTGGTGAGTGTATTTCTGTTCTTTCGGTCTTATTGCCCTCTGGTGATTGGAATGTCGCTTTAATATTTGTAGTAGGCTTAGACATATATATATACATTATTTTCTTCATGTTTCGAGAAGAGCTCGTTACACCGGTAGATATTATTAATGGTTATACGTTCCCCTCTGCCATCATTACTTATTTTCTTTTAGAACCACAAATACTGTTTTCTGTATTGGTGCTCTCGGTGTTCTTTGGCGATACTTGAACTTAACGTTGCATCATATTAGATTAACAGAATAGACTCATGTTATATGGTTCACATAAACATATGAATATTATATGTTTTTTAAGTGATTTCCTCTCACCCGGTTGGTCTTTCTACGTCAGTCTACCACCCTATCTCATACCTTGTCTCATTAGATTGTCTTTTTTATAGGACTGTGGTCCCACCTGTACGATATATTTAGCTGGAATTTAACATCATAGCACATCATAAGGTCAGTGAGATACTGTTTATACTTTCACTTATCATATATTTCTTCTTTTTTTATTTAACATTTATTTTTTACTCTTTTTTTTAAAGATATCACAAGATAACATTCTTATAGAACTGTGCCTCTTCTTATATAATGGGTTGTGCTGATACAGGATACAGACATTGGTCGCATTTTTTATTCTTCATTTATTATTTATTATCATTTTTTATTATTTACATTGTTCATTTTTTATCTTTCATTACATTTTTTCATTATTAGCATTTTATTTTATTATTATATTTTTTATTTTTATTGTTTTTTATCTTTTTCTATTTATTTTTCATTTCTTTATTATTTTCTTTATGTTTCACATTTGTAACAAATATATATTTTGTATATCCAATATCGGTAATTTTATTTATGTGCTTTTTCAGAAATATACATGTATATATACAGACATAGATATATATATGCAAATATACATTTTTGGATTATACAGCATACTGATGCAAAATAGCCCCACATTAACAGCATTTAAATAGTTTTATATTTCATATCAGGTGTTCCTTTGTTGTGCATAGTTTTTTTTTTCTTTTTTTACATTTTTCTTTCTTCATTTTTGTCATTGTTTTATTCTTTTTGCTGTCTCACATATATACATAGAAAATATCTTTTTTATCAATAAATTTTATCATGAATTGTCTAACTCCTTTTCATCTTAAAACATTTTTTATTGGCAAAATCATAACCTTTTTTATGAATACATATTGTATGGTCCATGGTTCGAACCTCTTTACATTCCAAAAAATATATATATCTTTTTATATTTTTGTTTATATAACTATGTTTGAATATTTTACATCACACACATATATATATTTATATGTTTGTAAAAACATGATGTTTTAATATCATGCCATTATGCTGGTATCATATAGAATGTATTTGTGCATGTAATTGTTTTTAATTATGTTTCATTTCTTTATATTTTTATTTTAATATATGCTCATGTACTTTTCTGTTGGTTTTATATTATTCAATAGTCACCTTGCTTTATAAGCTTTATTTACTATTACTATTGTTGTTTTTATCTCTACTTCTAATTATTCACTGTACATTATGTCACATTGATTTACTAGTACCTGATTGTTTTTTTGTACTATTTTTCTATCTTGTGTTTAATGTTTACTTGCCGAAACACAGCTGTGTTGAGTCATATATTTGTTTGATGCTACCAATAAACTATTTTAAATCATACGTCTGTCTCTCTGGTTGGAAAGGGCCTACCTTCCCCACTGGACCTGTGGAATAGCCTTCCGGTGGAGGTCATGGAGACAAGGACTATGTCTGAATCTAAGAAAGCGTGGGACAGGCACGTGAGATTTCTTAAGGAGGAGATAGTGATTACTGAGGATGGGCAGCCTGGATGGGCCATTTGGCCCTTATCTGCTGTCATGTTTCTACGTCCTATTTGCTCCATGGAAAAAAATAGCCCTGGAAGATGATGCAAAGAACAACTGATAAAGAAACTTCAGACCACTCAAAACACAGCAGCCAGGCTTATATTTGGAAAAATGCGATTCGAAAGCGCCAAACCCCTCCGAGAAAAACTACACTGGCTACCAATCAAAGAACGTATTGCTTTCAAAATCTGCACCATGGTCCATAAAATTATCTACGGCGAAGCCCCGGGATACATGACAGACCTCATAGACCTACCAACAAGAAACACAATCGGAACCACACGAACATACCTAAATCTTCACTAACCAAGCTGCAAAGGACTCAAATACAAATCAACTTATGCATCCAGCTTCTCCTACATAAGCACACAACTGTGGAACGCACTACCAAAAGCCGTGAAAACAACGTACCACCACCTAAACTTCCGGAAATCACTAAAAACCAACCTGTTCAAAAAGGCATACCCTATCGACCCAACTTAAGTGCCTAAACCCTGCAACACAATGAAACCAAAGCTTGTTATAGACTCTGCATAACTCTTCCTCTCTATGATTCCCCAATTGTGTCTATAACACATGAACCTTACTCGACCACAACTCTTTGTATTTGACTCTCTACCGGAGATGGCGAACGCCTCTATGGTACAACGTAAGCCACAATGAGCCTGCAAATAGGTGGGAAAATGTGGCAGACAAATGTAACAAATAAATAAATAAATAAATAAATGCAGAGTGTGAAGTACTACACTGTACGCTTAAGACTTGAAAAGCTAGGGGAGAATTCCTACATGCCAAAATAGTCACCCATTTGTGAAACATGGCAACTCCTGCCAGAGGGGCTTGTTAGCATTTATCTCTGTTTCTTAAATATTTATTTATTTTATTGAGATTCATTAACCACCTTTATGAAAAGATTCACCCAAAGCAGTGTACAGCAGGTACAGTTTAACTTAAACTTACAATTATTCTACAAGACACAAATTAAACAGAAATCTTTTCAATAAATTGATGCTCACACATTGATGCTGTTCATATAACGATGCCAGGCATTATTTGTTGTGGCTTAATGTCAAAGAATAAGTCATTAACAGTTATCCATTATATTATTTTCCAGAACAGTAGGTTTCTTTGGTTTCATCCTTACTCTCTGATCCAAACACAGCCCGTTCATTAATTTCTTTCTACCCCTTGCTGGCTTATACTATCATGCAATGAGAGACTGCTTCTAAAACTACAGGGTATTTTGCATTCTAGTTCATACTTACATGAAGTTTTCTGGATATTCACTAAGAGCCATGTCAATGATGTTGAGGGCATCATGATAGTGTTTCTGTGCTGACAGTAAGAGTGCCAGAAGATGCAAAGAGTTGGAATCATCCCCTTGCAGCTGAAGAGCCTGACGGACATATCCCAAAGCTTCTGGTATCTGGCAGGTAAATATAACCAGCAGGTAAAGAGTTAACAAAATCTTGTAAGTCCACTTTGTGTCAGTGATTCTGTTAATGCAAACATTTAGACTCCAAACCAGCAGACATCTACCTGGCCCAGGAGGACAGTGAGTTTTCCCCCACCCCCGCACATTTCTGAGCATCAATTTCATCCCCTCACCTCATCAGTTCAAAACTGAAGGAACACTGCTGAGACTGGTTCTGGGTTCAGCTGCTACTGGTAGCAGTCAGAGGTGGAACTGGCACAGGAAATGCCAGCTAGCATCTGCTCGTACACTCCCCCCCCCCCCCCACCCCACTGGCAATCTTTCTTTTGTAACAAGAAGATCATATAGGAGGAGAGGGTGAGGTCTGTAAGCATATTCTGGCTCATAGGCTCTGCACTGATTCACCACCGACTCCTACCATTGCTAGCTTTCTCCAAAAATGTCTCCCTCAAAGAAGTACGACCCCAGAACAGCTGCCCTCCAACCACTGATCCATCCTTGCTCAGCCGCATAGCCAATGTTCCATTCACCACATCTGCCATATAATAAATACTGCCATTATGAGTATGCAGACTAGGTTCACTATTAATCTACGGGTAGCTGATTTTGGAAAATTTCTGATTTCCCCTGTTTTCAATACCACATGCAAGAGGTCCGATGTTTGTTTGTTTTTGTATATAACATTGCAGTTGACAAGCAGGCTTATTTTCCGATTTGTGTCGAAAGATAGGCGTCCTTCTCACAGGGTCGCCCAAATCGGCATAATCGAAAGCCGATTATGCTTTCCGTCACGGGGACGACCAAAGTTCCCGGGGGCATGTCGGAGGCGTAGCGAAGGCGGAACTTGGGCGTGCCTAACACATGGGCGTCCTCGACCCATAATGGAAAAAAGAAGGGCATCCATGACGAGCATTTGGACGACTTTACCTGGTCCCTTTTTTTTCACAACCAAGCTTCAAAAAGGGGCCCCAACTGACCAGATGACCACCGGAGGGAATCAGGGATGACCTCCCCTTACGCCCCCCCAGTGGTCACCAACCCCCTCACACACACAAAAAAATTAAAAAACATTTTTTTGCCAGCCTCTGTCATACCCAGCTCCATGACAGCAGTATGCAGGTCCCTGGAGCAGTTTTTAGTGGGTGCAGTGCACTTCAGGCAGATGGACCCAGGCCCATCCCCCCCTATCTGTTACACTTGTGGTGGTAAATGGGAGCCCTCCAAAACCCACCCGAAACCCACTGTACCCACATGTAGGTGCCCCCCTTCACCCCTTAGGGCTATGGTAATGGTGTAGAGTTGTGGGGAGTGGGTTTTGGGGGGGGGGCTAAACAACCAAGGGAAGGGAGCTATGCACCTGGGAGCTATTTTTAATTTTTTAAAAATATTTTTTAGAAGTGCCCCCTAGGGTGCCCAGTTGGTGTCCTGCCATGTGAGGGGGGCCAGTGCACTACAAATGCTGGCTCCTCCCATGACCAAATGCCTTGGATTTTGCCGGGTTTGAGATCACCGGCATTATTTTCCATTATGGCGGAAAACCGAGGCCGGCCATTTCAACCCCGGCGAACTCTGACATTTGGCTGGGTTCAACCATATTAGCGAAAAAAAAATGGCCGGCCATCTTTTTCGAAAATACGGTTGGCTCCGCCCACTTGTGGCGCCGGAGATGGCCGGCCAGCTATTTGGCCGGCACCTTTCGATTATGTCCCTCCACGTTACTATGCTACTCTGTTAAACTGATTTAACTATAATGTTATCACATTATTTGTTTTAATTTTTCTTGTATTTTATTATTTTAAGGATGTAGTAAATTGATAGTTTTGATTGGTTACTGACTTTTAATTTTATAGTTGTAATCTCAGCTTCAGCATTTTTAATGGGTAACTATGTAAAAAAATAAAACTGACTGACATAACAGTCAGAGGGCACAGAAAGTGCAGTTCAAAAGGCAAACATGATCACTGAAAATCAAATGAAAAGATAATAAGGCTACAGATTAAATTATGGTAGAAAATAATGAGAAACAGCTGCAGATTCTGCAACACTTAAACGAGGACTTCATATCTTAAAAAAACTTCAGAAATATAATTACACACAATGAAAGATCACCAATAAAATGAGAGAGAACAGTCTGGCATTCTGAAACAGGGGAGAAAAAAAATGCTTATGCCAAGATTCAAGTCATTCACAGGAAATTAACAAGGCACAAAAAAATTATAACTTGACATGTCAGACATTAAAATGCACAGAAGGGCTCAAGCTGGTTGTATTATTTGAGATGTCTCAGTTTTTAAGTCCTTTAATCCTAAAGGTAACAAATAGAAATAAAACAAAACAAAGAAAAGAAAATAAGATGATGCCTTTTTTATTGGACTAACTAAATACATTTTTGATGAGCTTTCAGGTAGCCCTTCTTCAGCTCAGAAATTCAGAAATGAGGAAATGATGACATATATCGGAATATATACGTGAAACATAAAAGCATTCCAAAGTCCGTCTCATGGGGAAGGTGGGGGTGGGTGGGGAGGATGGTGAGAAACAATCCTAAATCCTAATCCTAAAAACTAACTCCAGCTACTGCAGTTTCAGTTACAATGAGCATTGCTCAAATCCAGCGAAGCCTGTTTCCAAATATTTGTTAAATGTTTCCTGGTTAATTCTTTTCGTTGGAGCTCTGCTATTTTGGTCTTTGAAAGGCTCTTATGCTTAACTACAGCATGCAAAGATAGAATTGGGATCTTTTGTAGGCTCTCATTCCTACAATTTGCTGAACACTAAGGTCCCCCCCCAAGAGGTATGATACCCACAAGCGAGCCTTCTCCGGAGTAGCCTCCGCACTCTGGAATGCACTTCCACTTACCACAAGACTATCTTTACTTCAGGATGCAGGTGAAAGCTTGGCTTTTCAACCAGGCCTTTAATGGAAGAAGTAACTAACTTGTTAGTCTCACTCGCACACACAAGGAATGATACGGGCTACACATATACATGTTTATCCACTCCTACCCTAGCTGAGCTAATATTTAACCATCTCTCTGACCTCATGTGCAACTTTCTTAAATTGGTCACCTTACTTTCAAAGTCCTCTTATTCTCTTACCTATCTATATGTTCCATCTTTGCTTATACCCTATGCTGTCTAGTAAAATGTTCTATTATGTATTGTGTTGACATTGCAAGAAGTATACTATGCCATACTTTGTATTGTTATTTGAATATTTTTAGTGCTTTAATTGTCTATTGTTTATGCTTGATTTATTCTTACTGTACAACACCTTGAGTAAACTTCTTCAGAAAGGTGGCCAATAAATCCTAATAAATAAATAACTTTTGCTCATATACAGCCTGTACCAGGCTAGAATGAATTACAAGTTCTTGGTAAGAACATTTTGGGCCTCTTTTATTAAGCCGTGCTAGTGGCTCCTGGTACAGTAATGCCGACAAAGCCCATTCACTTTAATGGGCTTGATAAAAGAGGCCCTTAGGGAATTTGTCACCGTTCCCATTTTGCCAAAAAATCCAAAGCAGTGGGTATGTAATCGTACTAAACTAGCCAATTTAAAAACAAGCCAAACAAATGAATCCATGTTTGATTAAACTTTATTACACAACAACTCAATGCAGACCACAGAGGTCATGCAAGTGTAATTTATTTATTTATTTATTTATCGTATTTATGCCCCACCTTTTCCCACAAGATACAGGCTCAAAGTGGCTTACAAGTGACTGAAAAGGCTAGTGCCAATCCAGTGAACATACAAATACAATATTAAATAGATTAGTAATCAGAGTAGAGAGAAAGAAAAAGAGTAGAGATAAAGGAGCCCAAAATGGTCCATGCAAAGAATTTTTAAGAACCATAATATAACCAGCATGGACCACATTTTGGCGAACTGCCTGCATCAGGGGTTGCAAGAAATAATAAATTACTGCTAATGAGAATAAAAATACTGGTCATAAAACAGAATCTTCTCAAAAGTCAGGGCACTCTCACACTAGGACAGGGGTAGGCAACTCCGGTCCTCGAGAGCCGCAGGCAGGTCAGGTTTTCAGGATATCCACAATGAATATGCAGGAGATAGATTTGCAAGCACTGCCTCCATGGTATGCAAATCTATCTCCTGCATATTCATTGTGGATATCCTGAAAACCTGACCTGCCTGCGGCTCTCGAGGACCGGAATTGCCTACCTCTGCACTAGGCTACTTCTCCACTGGCAACATTCCATGTGGAGGCAATGCGGTCGCGCAGGCTTCTGTTTCTGTGAGTCTGACGTCCTGCACGTACGTGCAGGACGTCAGACTCACAGAAACAGAAGCCTGCGTGGCCACGTTGCTGATCTGCAAGGGCAGGCTTCTACATGGAATGTTGCTAGTGGAATAGCAACATTAACATTCCATGTAGAATCTCAAATAGCAGCAACAGAATCTCAATAGTAGCAACATTCCATCTAGAATCTCCAAACGTAGCAACAGAATCTCCAACAGTAGCCAACATTCCATGTTCCACTGCACTAACCACTAGGCGAGGGGTAGGCAACTGCGGTCCTCGAGAGCCGCAGGCATGTCAGGTTTCAGGATAGCCACAATGAATATGCAGGAGATAGATTTGCAAGCAATGCCTCAATGGTATGCAAATCTATCTCCTGCATATTCATTGTGGATATCCTGAAAACCTGACCTGCCTGTGGCTCTCGAGGACCGGAGTTGCCTACCCCTGCACTAGGACAATGCTGATATTATATACAGCAGGGGTTCTCTATCCTGTCCATGGGACACACAGTAAGGTTTTCAGGATATCCGCAATGAATATGCATGAGGTGGATTTGCATAAAATGGAGGTAGTTCATGCAAATCTATCTCAGGCATATTCATTGTGGGTGTCCTGAAAACCTGACTGGCTAGGTGTTTTCTGAGATCTGGGTTGAGAACCCCTGTTATACAGAAATTGGCAATAAGCCGTGTTTCATTCTTGTGTAAAAACAAAGAGAGGCATGAACAGAAATGGAAAAAAACAAAGACGAAAAGAAAAAAAATGGAGAAAAGAAAAATATACTTTATCAAAATGGAACACACAACTGGTAGCCAAGTGATGCTCCAAAGGGAGTGGCACCACGAAACGCAAAAAGCTTCCAAAACTCAAAAAATACTTTAGTAACAATTTATAAAAAATCATAAAGTCATACCAGCAATCTTACAATTTCTTGTCATATGCTCAGAAGAGTGCAAATACCCTAAAGCTCATCAGGGTCCCTCTCACATGGACAACTCAGCTGACAGATAAAAACTGAAGAAGTTAAACAGCTGTTGAGATCCTATGCAAAATCTATGTTTTCTAGATTCATGTCCTGTGAGGCTGATGAAGTGTGTCACATCATTGTTTCTGGATTTGATAACTGCTTGGCTTAATTATCATTTAGGTAAAGGTGTATTTCCAAATACTGGAGGTGAAATAATTTTAACCCCTATACCAAAAAATCCTAAAGGAGATTTACAGGAGACTTAAACTACAGGCCGGTATTGATAAAGGTTATGGTGGGATGGGTTATGAACCACCTAGTAAAAGAGGCCCGTTTCTGAGCAAATGAAACGGGCGCTAGCAAGGTTTTTGTCGGCAACCCCCCCCCCCCCCCCCGCCAACCCCTTCGTTGTTGTGGCATTGCTCCGCCCTCAACGTCATGACGTTTGACACGAGGGCGGGGCCCGTAGCGATTTCCCACCCACCCCAGCCTCCCTGCCAACCCCTTGGTTATTCTGCCATTGCTCCGCCCTCGAGGGCGGGGCCCAGAGCGATTTCCCACCCCCACCCCCCTGCCTCCCTCCCTGCCTACCCCTTGGTTGTTCTGCCATTGCTCCGCCCTCGAGGGCGGGGCCGAGCGATTTCCCACCCCCACCCCCCTGCCTCCCTCCCTGCCAACCCCTTGTTGTTCTGCCATTGCTCCTCCCTCGAGGGCAGGGCCCAGAGCGATTTTGGTGGCTTCACCACCACGAACCTTCGAACCTTTTTGAAGGAAGTCAGGGCTTGGCTTCACTGACGTCAGTGTCCTCAGAACGTTGAGAGTGAGTTTTATATATATAGATATGATCTGTCACACCTAGTCAGGATCTTGGAAAGGATACAGCACAAAGATGGTTCTGGGATGTTTGTGACACACAGGAAGCATCTTTTAAGCCATGGCCAGAATCCTATGTTTATTCAATTTGACTTATCAAGTGCCTTTGACCTAGTTGATCACGATTTATTATTGATTATGCTGAATAGTTTTGGTTTACAAGGTGCAGTGCTGAATTGGTTGAAGGGATTTTTGACTAGCTCTAGTTATAGAGTTAAGACGCAGGGTGTCCTGTCAGATGCTTTGAAACCAACCTGTGGGGTTCCCTCAGGGGTGTCACCTCTGTCTCCAATATTATTTAATTTGTTTCTACAGCCATTAGGAAAGGATCTTAATGGTTTTAAACTACACACCTTTAATTATGCAGATAATATTACTATCCTGTTGCCTTGTTTAAAGAGCTATGAGAAGGTGATGAGGGGAATCCAAAAATGTGTTGAGGTAATAAAAAGGTGGGCATTATGCTTTTGTTTGAAACTTAAGAAAAAACAAAGCTTCTCCAGATTGGCTCACCATAGAATATAAAAGATAGAGGGGTCCTTTTACTAAGGTGCACTGAAAAATGGCCTGCGGGCTTTGGGCGAGCACAGAATCATTTTCAGTGTATCTGTAAAAAAAAGGCCTTTTTTTTTTTACATTTTTGCCGAAAATGGACATGTGGCAAAATGAAAATTGGCGCGCGTCCATTTTGGGTCTGAGACCTTACCGCCAGCTATTGACATAGCGGTAATGCCTCATGTGGTAATCGGGCGGTAATGACCTACACACGGGAAATGTCACGGCGCGCCTCCGATATGCGGCAGAAAATAAAAATTATTTTTTGGCCACGCGTATCGGACGCGCGTCGAAAATGAAATTATCGCAAGAGCCATGTGGTAGCCGCGCGGTAACTCCATTCTGGCGTGCGTTGGGCACACATAGACGCTTACGCGGCCTAGTAAAAGGGTTCCACAGAGACCTTTAGTATTGGTAACAACATCTTTAAGCTTGAATTTACAACTTATATATTAGGAATTGAAGTAGATAGTTAAATACTTTCAGGCTCTCCCGTTCATATCTTAACCTTCATTATCCGAACTGCAACGGCATCAAGTACAAATCCACGTATGCTACATCCTTCTCTTTCATCAGTACTCAGCTTTGGAACTCTTTGCCGAAAACCATAAAAACCATCACCGACCATCTAACTTTCAGGAAATCACTAAAGACCATGTTATTCGGAAATGCTTATCCCACGGCCTCTGCATGTGTCTCCACTGTTGGATGCGCATCGATCTAGAGACTCTTTGGACACATTCCCCTTCCCTCTTCCCTCCTGGTTTCCCTACTCCTTCCGTCAATTCCGACTCTTCCCCATTATCTCTTGCAGATTTTCCTGCTGTTTTAGCTTCATTTTACTGCATTGGCGTTTGCCTCTGTGGTGCGCTGTAAGTCACATTGAGCCTGACGCTGTTGGGAAAGTGTGGGGTACAAATGAGATAATAAATAAATAAGTTAAATCAGGTTAATAAGGTAGTCAAAATTTCTTGCTTTCTTTTAAGGAAATTGAGAGTAATAAGTAGAAACTTTGAATTACCTTTGAATTACCTAGTTTATGTAGGCCCTATGAATGAAGCTTAACCTTGCTGTAAGGGTTATTTTTTCACTACGTAGGGAAGATCATGTATCTCCTTACCTCGTAAAACTTCACTGGCTATCAGTAGTTGAAAGGTCTCAATTTAAACTATGTGTTGTGGTTTTCAGGGCATTGTATGGGAATCATCCATTATATCTGGCTGAGTTGTTTTCTTTTTTAGATAATTAGATCATAGACAGGCAGTTTTGAGATGACCTTCTATGGTTTTAGTTAAACTTCAGAGACAGTTAACTTCATGTTTATCTTATAGGGCTACTTTGATTTGGAATTCTCTTCCCATAATAATTAGATTATCAAAGGATTACTTGGCTTTCAGGAAACAGCCAAAGACTTTTCTTTTTAAAAAATATGTAGGTTGAGTTTAAAAAAAAAATTGTACCTTATTTGTAATTTCCCGATTTGTCTCGGTGCTTTGTCTTTTTGTTATCTGCACTGAACTGCAAAGGTATTGTGGAATACAAGATTAATGTGTAATACGGTGATTCCCATACCTGGTCCTGGAGGCACTCATCCAGTCAGGTTTTCAGGCTATCCACAATGAATATCCATGTGACATATTTGCATGCACTGACTCCACTGCATGCAAAACCCACTCATGAATATTCACTGTGGATATCCTGAAAACCTGACTGGCTGGGGTATTATACAATTTAAAGATGATCCATTATATTAGGCCTTTCCTGGATACTCAACATCCACAATTGACTGTTCATGTGGTAGTTCTGTCTTATATAGGCTACTGTCTCCCAGAAAGCGAATGCTACATACCTGTAGAAGGTATTCTCCGAGGACAGCAGGCTGATTGTTCTCACTGATGGGTGACGTCCACGGCAGCCCCTCCAATCGGAAACTTCTCTAGCAAAGTCCTTTGCTAGTCCTCGCGCGGCCGTCTTCCCGCCCGAAACCGGCTCGAGCCGGCCAGTCCAGTATGTAGCAAGACAATACACTTCAAGGGAAGACACAACTCCAAAGGGGAGGCGGGCGGGTTTGTGAGAACAATCAGCCTGCTGTCCTCGGAGAATACCTTCTACAGGTATGTAGCATTCGCTTTCTCCGAGGACAAGCAGGCTGCTTGTTCTCACTGATGGGGTATCCCTAGCCCCCAGGCTCACTCAAAACAACAACCATGGTCAATTGGGCCTCGCAACGGCGAGGACATAACTGAGATTGACCTAAAAAATTTACCAACTAACTGAGAGTGCAGCCTGGAACAGAACAAACAGGGCCCTCGGGGGGTGGAGTTGGATCCTAAAGCCCAAACAGGTTCTGAAGAACTGACTGCCCGAACCGACTGTCGCGTCGGGTATCCTGCTGCAGACAGTAATGAGATGTGAATGTGTGGACAGATGACCACGTCGCAGCTTTGCAAATTTCTTCAATGGAGGCTGACTTCAAGTGGGCTACCGACGCAGCCATGGCTCTGACATTATGAGCCGTGACATGACCCTCAAGAGCCAGCCCCGCCTGGGCGTAAGTGAAGGAAATGCAATCTGCTAGCCAATTGGATATGGTGCGTTTCCCTACAGCCACTCCCCTCCTATTGGGGTCAAAAGAAACAAACAATTGGGCGGACTGTCTGTGGGGCTGTGTCCGCTCCAGGTAGAAGGCCAATGCTCTCTTGCAGTCCAATGTGTGCAGCTGACGTTCAGCAGGGCAGGAATGAGGACGGGGAAAGAATGTTGGCAAGACAATTGACTGGTTCAGATGGAACTCCGACACGACCTTTGGCAAGAACTTAGGGTGAGTGCGGAGGACTACTCTGTTATGATGAAATTTGGTGTAAGGGGCCTGGGCTACCAGGGCCTGAAGCTCACTGACTCTACGAGCTGAAGTAACTGCCACCAAGAAAATGACCTTCCAGGTCAAGTACCTCAGATGGCATGAATTCAGTGGCTCAAAAGGAGGTTTCATCAGCTGGGTGAGAACGACATTGAGATCCCATGACACTGTAGGAGGCTTGACAGGGGGCTTTGACAAAAGCAAACCTCTCATGAAGCGAACAACTAAAGGCTGTCCTGAGATCGGCTTACCTTCCACATGGTAATGGTATGCACTGATTGCGCTAAGGTGAACTCTTACGGAGTTGGTCTTGAGACCAGACTCAGACAAGTGCAGAAGGTATTCAAGCAGGGTCTGTGTAGGACAAGAGCGAGGAGCTAGGGCCTTGCTGTCACACCAGACGGCAAACCTCCTCCACAGAAAGAAGTAACTCCTCTTAGTGGAATCTTTCCTGGAAGCAAGCAAGATGCGGGAGACACCCTCTGACAGACCCAAAGAGGCAAAGTCTACGCTCTCAACATCCAGGCCGTGAGAGCCAGGGACCGGAGGCTGGGATGCAGAAGAGCCCCTTCGTCCTGCGTGATGAGGGTCGGAAAACACTCCAATCTCCACGGTTCTTCGGAGGATAACTCCAGAAGAAGAGGGAACCAGATTTGACGCGGCCAAAAAGGAGCAATCAGAATCATGGTGCCTCGGTCTTGCTTGAGTTTCAACAAAGTCTTCCCCACCAGAGGAATGGGAGGATAAGCATACAGCAGGCCCTCCCCCCAATCCAGGAGGAAGGCATCCGATGCCAGTCTGCCGTGGGCCTGAAGCCTGGAACAGAACTGAGGGACTTTGTGGTTCACTCGAGATGCGAAGAGATCCACCAAGGGGGTGCCCCACGCTTGGAAGATCTGGCGCACCACTCTGGAGTTGAGCGACCACTCGTGAGGTTGCATAATCCTGCTCAGTCTATCGGCCAGACTGTTGTTTACGCCTGCCAGATATGTGGCTTGGAGCACCATGCCAAGACGGCGAGCCCAGAGCCACATGCTGACGGCTTCCTGACACAGGGGGCGGGATCCGGTGCCCCCCTGCTTGTTGACATAGTACATGGCAACCTGGTTGTCTGTCTGAATTTGGATAATTTGATGGGAGCCGATCTCTGAAAGCCTTCAGAGCGTTCCAGATCGCTCGTAACTCCAGATTGATTGATCTGTAGACCGCGTTCCTGGAGGGACCAGCTTCCTTGGGTGTGAAGCCCATCGACATGAGCTCCCCATCCCAGGAGAGACGCATCCGTTGTCAGCACTTTTTGTGGCTGAGGAATTTGGAAAGGACGTCCCAGAGTCAAATTGGACCAGATTGTCCACCAATAGAGGGATTCGAGAAAACTCGTGGACAGGTGGATCACGTCTTCTAGACCCCCAGCAGCCTGATACCACTGGGAGGCTAGGGTCCATTGAGCAGATCTCATGTGAAGACGGGCCATGGGAGTCACATGAACTGTGGAGGCCATGTGGCCCAGCAATCTCAACATCTGCCGAGCTGTGATCTGCTGGGACGCTCGCACCCGCGAGACGAGGGACAACAAGTTGTTGGCCCTCGCCTCTGGGAGATAGGCGCGAGCCGTCCGAGAATCCAGCAGAGCTCCTATGAATTCGAGTTTCTGCACTGGGAGAAGATGGGACTTTGGATAATTTATCACAAACCCCAGTAGCTCCAGGAGGCGAATAGTCATCTGCATGGACTGCAGGGCTCCTGCCTCGGATGTGTTCTTCACCAGCCAATCGTCGAGATATGGGAACACATGCACCCCCAGCCTGCGAAGCGCCGCTGCTACTACAGCTAGGCACTTTGTGAACACCCTGGGCGCAGAGGCGAGCCCAAAGGGTAGCACACAGTACTGGAAGTGGCGTGTGCCCAACTGAAATCGCAGATACTGTCTGTGAGCTGGCAGTATCGGGATGTGTATGTAGGCATCCTTCAAGTCCAGAGAGCATAGCCAATCGTTTTGCTGAATCATGGGGAGAAGGGTGCCCAGGGAAAGCATCCTGAACTTTTCTTTTACGAGATATTTGTTCAGGGCCCTTAGGTCTAGGATGGGACGCATCCCCCCTGTTTTCTTTTCCACAAGGAAGTACCTGGAATAGAATCCCAGCCCTTCTTGCCCGGATGGCACGGGCTCGACCGCATTGGCGCTGAGAAGGGCGGAGAGTTCCTCTGCAAGTACCTGCTTGTGCTGGAAGCTGTAAGACTGAGCTCCCGGTGGACAATTTGGAGGTTTTGAGGCCAAATTGAGGGTGTATCCTTGCCGGACTATTTGCAGAACCCACTGATCGGAGGTTATGAGAGGCCACCTTTGGTGAAAAGCTTTCAACCTCCCTCCGACTGGCAGGTCGCCCGGCAATGACACTTGGATGTCGGCTATGCTCTGCTGGAGCCAGTCAAAACCTCGCCCCTTGCTTTTGCTGGGGAGCCGCGGGGCCTTGCTGAGTCGCACGCTGCTGACGAGAGCGAGCGCGCTGGGGCTTAGCCTGGGCCGCAGGCTGTCGGGAAGGAGGATTGTACCTACGCTTACCAGAAGTATAGGGAACAGTCTTCCTTCCCCCGAAAAAACGTCTACCTGTAGAGGTAGAAGCTGAAGGCTGCCGGCGGGAGAACTTGTCGAATGCGGTGTCCAGCTGGTGGAGAGACTCTACCACCTCTGTTCGACTTTCTCTCCAAAAATATTGTCCGCACGGCAAGGCGAGTCCGCAATCCGCTGCTGGAGTCTATTCTCCAGGTCGGCGGCACGCAGCCATGAGAGCCTGCGCATCACCACACCTTGAGCAGCGGCCCTGGACGCAACATCAAAAGTGTCATACACTCCTCTGGCCAGGAATTTTCTGCACGCCTTCAGCTGCCTGACCACCTCCTGAAAAGGCTTGGCTTGCTCGGGGGGAAGAGCATCAACCAAGCCCGCCAACTGCCGCACATTGTTCCGCATGTGTATGCTCGTGTAGAGCTGGTAAGACTGGATTTTGGCCATGAGCATAGAGGAATGGTAGGCCTTCCTCCCAAAGGAGTCTAAGGTTCTAGAGTCTTTGCCCGGGGGCACCGAAGCATGCTCCCTAGAACTCTTAGCCTTCTTTAGGGCCAGATCCACAACTCCAGAGTCGTGAGGCAACTGAGTGCGCATCAGCTCTGGGTCCCCATGGATCCGGTACTGGGACTCGATCTTCTTGGGGATGTGGGGATTACTTAGTGGCTTGGTCCAGTTCGCAAGCAATGTCTTTTTCAGGACATGGTGCAAGGGAACAGTGGACGCTTCCTTAGGTGGAGAAGGATAGTCCAGGAGCTCAAACATTTCAGCCCTGGGCTCGTCCTCCACAACCACCGGGAAGGGGATGGCCGTAGACATCTCCCGGACAAAGGAAGCAAAAGACAGACTCTCGGGAGGAGAAAGCTGTCTTTCAGGAGAGGGAGTAGGATCAGAAGGCAGACCCTCAGACTCCTCGTCAGAGAAATATCTGGGGTCTTCTTCTTTTTCCCACGAGGCCTCACCCTCGGTGTCAGACACAAGTTCACGGACCTGCGTCTGCAACCGCGCCCGGCTCGACTCCGTGGAGCCACGTCCACGATGGGGGCATCGAGAGGTAGACTCCCTCGCCCGCATCGGCGAAGCTCCCTCCGCCGACGTAGTCGGGGAGCCCTCCTGGGAGGTGGCCGCAGTCGGCACCGCACGCGGTACCGACGTCGGGGACCTCACCCCGGGCGATGGGCCAGCCGGCGCCACGCTCGACGGTACCGGAGGCGCAAGCACCGCCGGTACCGGAGGGGTAGGGCACAACAGCTCTCCCAGAATCTCTGGGAGAACGGCCCGGAGGCTCTCGTTCAGAGCGGCTGCAGAGAAAGGCATGGAGGTCGATGCAGGCGTCGACGTCAGAACCTGTTCCGGGCGTGGAGGCTGTTCCGGGCTGTCCAGAGTGGAGCGCATCGACACCTCCTGAACAGAGAGTGAGCGGTCCTCTCGGTGCCGATGCCTGCTGGGTGCCGACTCCCTCGGCGACCCAGAGCTCTCGGTGCCGACATGGGGAGGGGACCGGTGTCGATGCTTCTTCGACTTCTTCCGAAGCATGTCACCGGAGCTCCCCGGCACCGACGAGGAGGACGTAGAATCCATCCGTCGCTTCCTCGGGGCCGAGACCGAAGAGGGTCGATCTCGGGGGGGCTGTACAGGCTCTCATGGCTGCGTGCCGCCGACCTGGAGAATAGACTCCAGCAGCGGATTGCGGACTCGCCTTGCCGTGCGGACAAAAAACACAGCCGTACCGAGTGCGGACGAAAGAAGACTGGCCGGCTCGAGCCGGTTTCGGGCGGGAAGACGGCCGCGCATGCGCTGTGCGCGCGGGCGCGCGAGAGCTAGCAAAGGACTTTGCTAGGAAGATTCCGATTGGAGGGGCTGCCGAGGACGTCACCCATCAGTGAGAACAAGCAGCCTGCTTGTCCTCGGAGAATAATTAGATTATCAAAGGATTACTTGGCTTTCAGGAAACAGCAAAAGACTTTTCTTTTTAAAAAATATGTAGGTTGAGTTTAAAAAAAAAATTGTACCTTATTTGTAATTTCCCGATTTGTCTCGGTGCTTTGTCTTTTTGTTATCTGCACTGAACTGCAAAGGTATTGTGGAATACAAGATTAATGTGTAATACGGTGATTCCCATACCTGGTCCTGGAGGCACTCATCCAGTCAGGTTTTCAGGCTATCCACAATGAATATCCATGTGACATATTTGCATGCACTGACTCCACTGCATGCAAAACCCACTCATGAATATTCACTGTGGATATCCTGAAAACCTGACTGGCTGGGGTATTATACAATTTAAAGATGATCCATTATATTAGGCCTTTCCTGGATACTCAACATCCACAATTGACTGTTCATGTGGTAGTTCTGTCTTATATAGGCTACTGTCTCCCAGAAGAGCAAATACACAGAATTCAGGTTTTTAAAAATGCAGCTGCAAAGCTAGTATTGGGAGGAAAAGCTATAGACTATCCAGCTTATTTTCGAAAGAGAAAGACGCCCATATTTCGACCCAAATCGGGAGATGGGCGCCTTTCTCTCATGGGCGCCCAAATCGGTATAATCGAAAGCCGATTTTGGGCGCCTCCAACTGCAGTCTGTCGCGGGAACGAACAAAGTTGACGGGGGCATGTCGGAGGCATGGTGAAGGTGGGACTGGGACGTGTTTATCGGCCGAGGAGAGCTAGGCGCCCTCGGCTGATAATGGAAAAAAGAAGGGCGGCAGTAGCAAGAATTTGGGTCGCTTTTTTTGGACCCTTTTTTCTCACAAACAAGTCCCCAAAAAGTGCCCCAACTGCCCAGATGACCACCGGAGGGAATCGGGATGACCTCTCCTGACTCCCCCAGTGGTCACTAACCCCCTCCCACCCAAAAAAAAAACTTTAAAAACTTTTTTTTGCCAGCCTGTATGCCAGCCTCAAATGTCATACCCAGCTCCATCACAGCAGTATGCAGGTCCCTGGAGCAGTTGTTAGTGGGTGCAGTGGACTTCAGGCAGGTGGACCCAGGCCCATCCCCCCCCCACCTATTACACTTGTGCTGGTAAATGGGAGCCCTTCAAACCGCCCCCAAAACCCACTGTACCCACATATAGGTGCCCCCCTTCACCCATAAGTGCTATGGTAATGGTGTAGAGTTGTGGGGAGTGGGTTTTGGGGGGGATTTGGGGGGCTCAGCACCCAAGGTAAGGGAGCTAAGGACTTGGGAGGTATTTAAAAAATTTTTTTAACTTTTTACAAGTGTCCCCTAGGGTGCCGGTTGGTCTCCTGGCATTTGAGGGGGAACCAGTGCACTACGAATCCTGGCCCCTCCCACGACCAAATGCCTTGGAGTTGTTCGTTTTTGAGCTGGGCGGCTTCGGTTTCCATTATCGCTGAAAACCGATACCGCCCATCTCAAATCCGCCCAAATCCGATGCATTTGCCCGGCACCAACCGTATTATCGAAACAAAAGATGGATGCCCATCTTTTTCGAAAATTTGGTCTGTCCCGCCCCTTCGCGGACCTGTCCTCGGAGATAGTCGCCCATGGAGATGGGCGTCTGCATTCGATTATGCCCCTCCATGTGACTCCATATTTAATCAACCTTCATGGGCTTCTAGTAAAAGCAAGAATCAAGTTTAAATTGTTGACATTTATTTTTTTAAATGTATATGGTCTCAGTGCTCAGAATTTATGCTCTTCCCAGGACATATAGCTTATAGACCTAAATGTAAAAAGATGCTGTTTGACAGTAGCTTGAAATAAAACTATTGTGGACGGGGGCTTGAGTCTTAGAATGCTTTGCCGATTGAATTGAGAACTGTCACTAGCTATCAAACTTTTAGATATTATTTAAAAATCTGGCTTTTTCAAAAGTATTTTTATTGAGATTTTGGATATGGAATTTTCTGTATAATGCTTAACTTTATGGATACACTGTAATTTTAATGTTCGGTTCTGCTGTTATCCGTTTTGAGTTATTTTGTTGAAGCAAATTTTAAATGCTCATGCTAAGTTAAATTAAACTGAAACATGCAAGCCCACAGGCTGTAATTGTATTGTCCTGTGTGGATACACATGAAAAATTACAAACTATAATACTTTTGTAAAACGAACAGGCTGAAAACTAATGAATCACTAATAAATGAGGGTCTGCAGTAGAATAATGTCACTGCCTTAAAACATTCTGAATAAAAATTCTTCATGGTGAGCAAGACCAGTACATTTTAAAGGATTATATAATACATTTTCAGTCTGTGCATACTAAAAATGATACCATAATAGTGCATTTCCATGAGAATATAACCTTTCATCCCTGCCACTTCATCACCCCCCCAACCAAGTGTATTTAGTGCCTTTCAGCTGAATTGTCCCTTAACCAAACACAGCCCCTGCTTATGAGCCCTGTCTGCTTTCATCTTGTTCTGTAGACAAGCATCTCTCTTGTAAATCTGCCCCAGGTGTGCAAGGCAGTCAGTACAATTGAGAACAAAAACAGAACTTGAACTCCAGCTATGGAATGTTTCTTAAAAGCTGAAAAAAACATGATTGTATTGACTAATGTTCTTAGATGACTCATATTATTATATACACCAGGTATTTCCAAGGAGAAATTAGGTTTTACGTGATACTTTTTTTCCCATTAATCTTTCCCACTATTCCAGAATCTGTGGACAATTGTGCTCATCAACCAGTATTTATGTAGACAAGCGGTAAGAAGAAATACAACAACATTAAACAACTCACTAACCTAACATTATCCGGGTGAGCAAATATGTGTAGACCTCTCTCATCTATGGGCAACTTGTAGAAAACAAGAGATATATAGGAAGCACCATGCAAGGTGACAGTCGTTATATGACCCATTACTTCACACTGACTAAACATCTCTGAAATCTCCGACAGGCCTCTTGAATAATGGGAAGGACTAATGAAAAGAAAATGATCAGGTAAGACCTAATTTCTCCTTCCATTATGTAGATTCCCACTATTCCACAACCTGTGGGATATTCAAAAGCAATCCCTAGAGTGGGTGGGATCGTGATACTGCCGCTCTGAGGACAGAAGCCCCATAATTGGCTTCCATGTGTGCTGTAATGTCCACCCTGTAGTGCTTGCCAAAGGTATGCATCATCAACCATGTTGTCGCCTTTCAAATATCTGCTAGAGACAGTAAGTACTCTCCACCCAGGATATTGCTGTACACCTCATAGAATGAGCCCGCAAAGCCTGAGAACCCTACTTCCCTACAAGCAAACAAGCGGACACAATAGTCTCCTTCAGCCAGTAATTGTGGGCTTGGAAGCCAGGAGGCAAAGCCTCTGTTTATCAAAAAAGAATAAACAGTCTATCCGATTTGTGAAACTACTCATTCATGACTTCCAGATATCTAATGAGGACTCTATGTCCATCAAGAAGCTTCAAAAAAGAATACTGAGCATCCTCTCTGCAAAAAGATGGAAGATCTACAGATTGGCTGAGATGAATGCTGATAGAGAGAGCCTGAAGCTCCACAACCCTATGTGCTAACGTAACAGCCACCAACAACATTGTCTTTAATGTAAGATCTTTCAAGGAGGTCTTCCAGAGTGGCTTAAAATGAGGCTTCTGAAGAGCCCAAAGGATACGGCATATGAAAGGGAGGTCACAAGTGGCACATTCCCCATAAGAATCAAATGATATCCACATGAGCTGCGAGAGACATCTCCTTTGGTTGGCCCCTGAAGAAGGACAAAGCCGCAACCTGAACTTTTAGAGAACCCAACTTCAATCCTTTCTGAAGACCTGCCTGGAGAAAAGCTAGGATGTACATGATCTGAGCAGAGAAAGAAGACAATAAGCACTCAGAACACCAGTCCTCAAATATCGTTCACAATCTCACATACGCCATGGATATAGAGCGTTTCCGAGCCAGAAGCAAGGTAACAATGACTGAATGAAAATAACTTTTTTGTTTCAACTGAGCCCTTTCAATGGCTAAGCCGTATGACCAAAGGGGCACAGATCCTCCATGAGCACCGGCCCTTGCTTCAGTAGGCCATATTCCTGCAAAAGACAGAGAGGTCCAACAGTCAAATCAGGTCCGTGTACCATGGTTTCCGCAGCCAATCTGGGGCTATGAGAATTATTTGACCGCTGTGCAATGCAATCCTTTACAATATGCAGCCTACCATGGACCAAGGAGGGCCAACATATAGTAGATATGTCCCCAGCCAGGGCTGTAGTAGTGCATTGATCCCCATCAAACCTGGCTCTTTCCAGTGGCTGAAGAACTTGGGCACTTTGGCATTCTTTTTCATCACCATCAAGTCTATAAGTGGAGAATCTCATTGGTCCACCATCAGCTGAAACCCCAGGCTAGATAGTTCCCATTCTCCTGGGTCCACGGAGTGTCTGCTGAGAAAGTCCACTTCCACGTTCAAGGACCCTACGATATGAGCTGCCGACAAGCAGAGAAGATTTTTCTCTGCTCAGCTCATGAGGGAGGCTACTTCCATCACCATCGGACAACTGCAGGTCCCACTTTGCTTGTTGATATAAGCCACCACTGTCACATTGTTGGAGAAAACTCAGACTGGGGGGTCCCCACCAGAAAGGGAACAAAGTAGTGTAAGGCATTCCGCACTGCCCTGAACTCCAAGCAATTTAACGACCACTGAGACTCCTGTTCTGTTCAGGTGCTCTGTGCCAGATGGAAAGCTCCCCAACCCGACTTGCTGGCATCCATTGTCATCATCTCTCATTGTGTTATCAGAAAAGGAGCTCCAACAGTCAAATTCCTGGGTGACAACCACCACTGCATACTCCATCTGGCAACCTGTATCCAAGGAAGATGAAAGTCGTACTTCTACAACACCGGAGACCAGCAACTGAGAAGAGATTCCTGTAACGTCACTGTCATTAACCTCAGAGACTCTGGGTCTGCCTTGACTGAGGAAAAGACAAATCTGCTGAACCAGCTTTGACTTCCTGTGATCTGTGAGGAAGGTCCTCTCCCATGCTGTGTCGAATAGAATTTCCAGATACTCTAGCATTTGCGATGCAGTTAGTCTGCTCTTCTAGAAATTGATCAACCCACCCAACAACTGCAGAAGACAGAAAACTTTGCCCATCTCCGCCACGCTGTCCAAATAAGAGAACACATGAATGAGCCAGTCATCAAAATATGGGTGAACTCTGATTCTCTGGTCCTAAAGAAAGGATACCGCCACCACCATAACCTTGGTAAACGTTCTTGGAGACATGGTGAGACTGAAGGGCAAAGCCCTGAACTGGAAAGGACGGCCCAGCACTGTAAAACGTAGAAACCTCTGATGCAGCAGCCATATGGGTATATACTTGTGACTGAGGGCAGTGAGCAATTTTTCTGCTTGAACTGAGGTTATGACTGCTCTTAGAGTCTCCAAGTGAAAGACACTTAGAGGCAGTGGTTTAGACCTTTGAGATTTAAGACCGGACAAAAGGTACCTTCCTTCTTTGGGACCATGTAGATGGAGTATCTGCCTTGTCCCTGTTCAGCCTGGGAACTGAAACAATGGCCCGGAGTGCCAGTAAGGAATCTATGATAGCCTGAATCTCGACCGCCTTGGTTCCCCCTTTTGACAAGGAGACTGCAAGAAGAGAGGAGTGACTGAGTGAGAACTCCAACTTGTAACACTATGTAAGAATATAAAAAACCTACTAGTCTAACATGATTTTGGCTCACTCCACCCAAAACTCCTGAAGACATCATGCCACCGGAGGAAGAAAAGAGCGGATCAGCATCGCATCATTGCGAAGCTCTGGAGGCATTAGGTGCTCTAGCTGAGGAGGACCTCCTGCCCACAGGAAAGGAAGATTGCTGTGCCTGAAAGCTGACTTGCCCAGAGTTACAAGGAGCTGAAGTGGGAATCGAACCCAGTTCCCCAGGATCAAAGTTCACTGCACTAACCACTAGGCTACACTTCTACTCCATGTTGGCTTTGTCTCATTAATCCATGCTTTTGAATATGCTCTGTAATTTTGTTCTTTATAAGTCTCTACCATTCTGCCTGGCACAGACGTCAGGCTCACCGGTCTATAATTTCCCTGTCTATAATTTCTGGATCACCTCTGGAATCTTTTTAAAAAATCAGCGTTACATTGGCTACCCTCCAATCTTCTGGTACCATGCTTTATTTTAAAGATAAATTACATATTACTAACAATAGTTCTGCAAGTTCATTTTTCAATTCTATCAGTACTCTGGGATAAATACCATCCAGTCCAGGCGATTTGCTACTCAAGACACCTGCAAAGCTCAACGGGGGCCAGTTGACCAACTGAACCAGGAGCAAAGTACTCAGAACCAGAGGCCAAAAAGTGTGTCCATCCATCTTACTGAGGAGCTGGACTGGCTTACCAATAACACCAGTGAGATGATTAAGGTATTTGGGGGTACTTATTGATTCACATTTAATTTTTGAAGACCAAGTTAGAAAGGTTTTAGCTCTGCAGAGATTACGTTTATTAAGATATTTAACGAAACAGCTTTGGAAACATTACATGCCCTAGTGATCGCACAAATAGATTAGGGGAATGTAATTTATGCAGGATTGCCAGAATATAAACTGAAAAGGTTACAAACCCTCCAAAATGCAGCAATTAAGACTTCTGGGCAACAAATACAAAAATGATCATGTTACTCCATTATTTATACATTATCATTGGTTGCCTGTCAGATTTATAGTTACAGTTAAGGTGCTTGTATTGGCACACAAAGCTTTTTATATGCTGCAGTCTCCTTACTTAAGCACCCTAGTAATACCATATGCACCACGTAGGGTTCTTAGATTCCTACAGGATTTTAGGATGGTGATACCATCCAGAATTAGAATAAGAAGGGATTGGACTAGAGAAAGAGCTTTTCTTGTTGGCCGCCATATTTATGGAATGAACTGCCAAAAAGTGTTTGAGCTGAAGCCAACTTAAATACTTTTAGAACAATGCATAAATTTTATACTTTTGTCAAGCTTTTAATATCCCAGAAGGGGGGGAGGGGGAATGTGAGAGTCTACTGAGATAGCTGCAATTGTAAAGATACTATACTCTGCGTATATGACCGTAAGGGAGATTGGTGGCTTGTATGATTGTGTTTTTTGTCTTTCCTGTCCAATATTTGAAGTTCTTTTCTTATATAAGATTTGTATTTTTATTTACGTGTAAACCGCCATGGTCTATATAAGTTTAGCAGTATATAAAATCATTAAATAAACAAAAACATAAATAAACATATGTCTTAGCTCAGTTTTCAATTCTCTGTCTCTACCTGCTAGTTGATGGATACAACTATTCACAGGTTCTGGAACAGTGGGAAGCTACATAAAGAAGAGTTTATTTTAAGGTATTTCCATAGATACAGCCATCCTTACCACTATACTTTGAACATTTCCATAGTTTTATGTTTGCATGCACAACTGACCTGCCGGGATATAGCTAGCTGTAATGCCAGGTAAAAGGCTGCCAGATGGTCCGTAGGCGACAGACTATGGGCCCTGAAAAAAATGAAACAAGAAATCAATTGCTTAACATACATAGCAAACATAATAAAGTATGAAGCATGCCAGCAAACTGGTCAATCCAGTCTGCCCAGTAGAGAGTCATCCACTCTCGGCAGACATCCTCACAGGAGGTCATTTTATAAAGTCATTTTTGTGCATATGTGGCCTCATACATATGTAAACGGCTTTTTATAAAATACTGGCTGGTGTGAAATTATACATGATGACATAAAGGTTTGTACAGGGACAGAGTTAAGACTAGATACCAAGTGTGGATAGTGAAGTCAAAGCCGTAGGCAGGTGCCAGGACTTTCAAGTGACAAGCCGTGGACTTTCTCAGTAATTTATGGCTCCTCCACTTCTTTGTACCCTTCAAATTCGTACCATTCAAAAATAAATCTATTTCATCAGGCCCTTTTGTCGGAGTCTATTTTGTCAGGGACTTTTATCTCGGGAACTTTTTTTCTTTGGAACTTTTTTGTCTGGTTTCTTTTGACAGGGTGCCATAATTTGTAATGTGATTTTTTAATGCATGTAAATGTGTAATCCGCCTAGAACAGTAGTTAGTGTGGAATAAATTTTTTTAAAATAAATAAATAAAAATATGTGCACCTATGGTTTACTGAGCATTAAACATGTTTTGTACGGGTAGTAGGCGGACACAGAGGCATATTTTCAAAGCACTTAGCATTCCAAAGTTCCATAGGTTTCTTTGGAAGGTTAAGTGCTTTGAAAATATGCCTCTACAATATGCTAATTCTGACCAGAAAGTGGGAAACAACAGAGAGGCTGAGAAACAGGAATACCATGTCATCCAAAGTTTTCACCTTTCACATTCAACTAAGCAATCACTCTCTAGTTTCACCGCAATTCATTCACTGGCTTGTCTGCTGAAATGAAATCCAGGACATGAACTACCCAGTAAGCGTTAGCTATCTTTTATTTTGTAAATGAACTCCTACAAACAAATCTCTCAAAGGTAAAATTCAGTTCAAATGATCTTTGTAAGAATAGACCGTTCTGTCCAAGAGTTCATTATGTGCATCTGAAGGAAACGAAACACACTTCTGTTCACATACCTCTGAAACGCAAGGAGTGCCTTCCTCTGCAGATCTTCCTGATTTCCCCGTAAGGAGGCTAAAAGCAAACCCAAAGAACACAGTCAGATTCAAGAGTCCAAGTATATCTGCCTTATAACAATTTATTCACAAACGATGTACTTAGAAAAGCAAAATTATTTTTCCACCTTGAAGTTCCCGTTTCCTTTCTCCACACCTGTGCAGTTTTTTTAAAACTGTTTGAATGTCAATTTCTACTGTCCCCAGATTCAACTTCCACACTAAAGAAAGAAAAGCATAATGCCCAGAAGCCAGTCAGAAATCTCTGGAGAGGATGGAAATTCAAATGCTGGCTAACTAGTGCATTTCTCTGTCCACATGTCTTGTATGAGAAGAGGACATTTCTCTGGGTAAGTGACAGTATTTTGCTCTGTGCTTGGTAACTTAAAGATTGGGTTTAAAAGAGGAATTGTAGGTTATTGATAAACACAGTTAGAATTAAAACAAAAAGAGAGAGAGAGACGCAAACTATTAACTAGTCTCCATACCCTTTTCTCCATAGTTTTAAAGCTTGAATTTTCTGCCACAGCATTAAAAGATAGACTCTAGAAGGCACAGTAGGGCCTAGTTCAGTCTTCATTCCCACCCCCCTCCCCAGCTCCCACCCACCCACAGCTCAACATTTATAGTCAATTATTCTAATTAGGATAACAAAAGGAGAGTTTTAATTACATTTAATTAATTTCTGAGAAGCAAACACTAAATAAATTACATATTATACCATATGATCTTAAGGATCTTTATATTCATTTGACATCTGTAGTACCTTAAGAAGTTCTTATTAAACAATTCTATAATACTAAGGTGCAGACAGCAATCCAGCAGAAAGAGGGGTGATATCCAGTCTTTTACAATGAGTGTCACATGTATGATTATCTCAGAGTTGGTGAGAGGTTATATGTGTGTGCGTGATGCAAAGAGCTCCTAGATCTCAGAGAATGAGTCCGTTCACTTGAGGCTAGAGTAGCAGGCTTGGGGGAGCTGAGGGAGACAGAGAGGTACATAGAGGAGGCATAAAGGGACATTGTGGAGAAGTCCCACCTCCAGTCTGGCAGAATCACCCTGGTGAAACTGGAAGTAATCCTGTAGACAGGACCAGCCCACCAGGGGATGCATTATCCTCTTGTACCAAGGATGTGTCTCCAGGAGCTTCTGCCAAGAAAGGAAGAATTAGGACGGCTGTTGTAGTTGGTGATTCGACTATTAGGCATGTAGATAGCTGGGTGGCTGCTAGTCATGAGGATCACCTGGTCACTTGCTTGCCTAGTGCAAAGGTGACGGACCTCATGCGTCACCTAGATAGAATTTAGATGGGGAGGAGCCAGCTGTCTTGGTACATGTGGGTACGACATAGGAAAATCTGGGAGGGAGGTTCTGGAAACCAAATTTAGGCTCTTAGGTAGAAAGCTCAAATCCGGAACCTCTAGAGTAGCATTTTCAGAAATGCTCCCAATTCCAAGTGCAGGGCCCAAGAGAAAGGCAGAACTCCAGAGTCTCAATGTGTGGATGAGGCGATGATACAGGGATGAGGGTTTTAGATTTGTTAAGAACTGGGAAACATTTTGGGGAAGGGGGAGCATATTCCGGAATGATGGGCTCCTCCTTAACCAGGGTGGAATCAGGCTGATGGCATCGGCATTTAAAAAGGAGATAGAGCACCTTTTAAACTAGAAACTCGGGGAAGGCCGATAGTCATTCAAAAGCACATGGTTCGGAACAAGGTATCTTTCAAAGGTATTACTAGAACAGGGAAGACAGGGCATCCCGATAGCAAGGTTGCAATCGAGACCATAGTAGACCAGGTATGTTTAAACAAAAAGCAGATTTTCAAGATTGCAAATTATAACTGTCAACTGCTGAGCAAGATGTACATAGAAATAACAAACATAGTTTGAAATGTCTACATGCAAATGCCAGAACCCTAAGAAATAAGATGGGAGAATTAGCATGTATTGCACTAAATGAAAAATTAGATATAATAGGCATCTCAGAGACCTGGTGGAAGAAGGATAAGCAGTGGGACACTGTCATACCAGGGTACAAATTATATCGTAGTGATAAGGTGGATCGAATTGGTGGAGGGGTAGCATTGTACATTAAGGAGGACCCTGAATCAAATAGACTAAAAACTCTGCAACATACAAAACACATCTTGGAATTCCTATGGATTAAAATACCATGTATAAAGGGGAAAAGGATACAGACGGGAGTGTACCACCGCCCACCTGGCCAGGATGAACAGACATAGAAACGTTATCAGAAATTAGGGAGCCTAACAAACTGGGCAACACAATAATAATAGATGATTTCAATTACCCCGATACTGACTGGGTAAATGTAACATCAGGGCATGCTAAGGAGGTAAAATTCCTTGACGGAATCAAGGATTGCTTTATGGAACAGCTGGTACAGGACCCAACAAGAGGAGGAAAAATTCTAGACCTAGACCTTAGTGGAGTGCATGATCTGGTGAAGGAGGTAATGGTGCTGGGGCTGCTTGATAACAGTGATCATAATATGATCAGATTTGATATCGGCTCTGGAGTAAGTACACACAGTAAATCCAATACGTTAGTGTTTAACTTTCAAAAAGGAGACTATGATAAAATGAGAAGAACGGTGAAAAAAAAAAAACATAAGAGGAGCAGCTGCAAAGGTCAAAAATTTACATCTGGCGTGGATGCTGTTCAAAAATACCATCCTGGAAGCTCAGGCCAGTTATATTCCATGTATTAAAAAGGAGGAAGGAAGGCCAAATGACAGCCGGCATGGTTAAAAAGTGAGAAGAAAGCTATCAGAGCTAAAAGTAAATCCTTCAGAAAATGGAAGAAGGATCCGACTGGAAATAATAGGAAGCAGCATAATGAATGGCAAGCCAAATGCAAAGTGCTGATAAGGAAGGCAAAGAGAGACTTTGAAAAAATGATTGCGCTGGAGGCAAAAACAAATAATAAAAACTTTTTTATAGGTATATTAAAACAAGAAGCCGGCAAAAGAAACAGTTGGACTGCGAGATGACAGAGGGGTGAAAAGGCCACTCAGGGAAAAGAAACCCATAGCGGAGAGATTAAATGAATTCGTTGCTTCAGTCGTCACTGAGGAATATTTGGGTGCTATAAATGGTATTAAAAGCTGACGAGTCAGAGAAATTGAATCAAATCTCTGTAAACCTGGAAGATGTAATGGGGCAATTTGACAAATTGAAGAGTAGCAAATTGCCAGGTCAATAAAATAATTAGTGAACAGGTAGATGTAGATCGCTTTGTTACTCTTTCCAAAAATACTAGGATTAGGAGGCATGCAATGAAGCTACAAAATAGTAAATTTAAAACAAATCAGAGAAAATATTTCTTCACACAATGTGTAATTAAATTTCGTTGCCAAAGAATGAGGTAAAAGCAGTTAGCTTAACTGGGTTTAAAAGAGGTTTGGATAACTTCCTAAAAGAAAAGTCCATAAGCCATTATTAAGATGGGGAAAATCCACTGCTTATTTCTAGGATAAGCAGCATAAAATGTATTGTACTCTTTTTGGGTCTTGCCAGGTACTTATAACCTGGATTGTCCACTGTTGGAAACAGGATGCTGGGCTTGATAGACCTTTGGACTGTCCCAGGATGGCAACGCTTATGTTCTTAAGGCTAACGCTACTCAGGAAAACCTGCTCGAGACTCTGTTGATTCATCTGTTTATTAGCAGTGTTTAAAAAGATGAGGCCTGAAGGTTGCTGCTCTCACTCTCTCTCACACCCTCATCCTTCTTTAATCTTTGGAACTGAAGGGACTCCATTCATCAGATTTCATACTATCTAGACATCCAGTGAAAGCCGTGCTATCCAAGCTTCAAGCTGATAGAAAATTTTTAGATGTGGAGACTTTAGGAAGTTCTGAGTTCCAACTCTTTCAGAACAAGTGAATGAATGAGTGCACTATGATGTATTAACATTCAGCAACTCTTGTTCACCTTTCGGTATGTAGATTGTCGTAGATGTATTTGTTTATACTTTAATAAAAAGAGTTTAATAATAAAATGGAATGAGTACAATGAAAGAATGGAAGGGTTGGTGCTGACCATTTGGATTGGCCATAGCGCTGTGTGCTGCAGCATGGTGGATCTGCATTCAGATCTGCCATTTGTCTGGGCCAGCTGGGCCTAGATATCCTGCATTCAGCATGAGTAAGGAAAGAAAAAAGCTGCTGCCAATGTAATGGCCTCTGTCCACCAACATGTGGTGCTGCAGAGCAGTGGCACTGCTCCAGCACTTGGGCCATCAAGGACATGCCTTTTAGGGTAGATGGGGGGGAGGAGGGGAGAGGAGAAAGCAGAGCGGAGATCAAAGAAAAGAAAAAGACAACAAAATTTCATGAAACAGTATACCAAGCTTGAATATCTCTGGGGGTATAAGTTCAATACATCAATACTCGTTCACTATCCTTTTCCTGTCATTCTTCTGTTAAAGGAACTATAGATGGAAATGGTGTTACATACACAAATAAAGATTCCCTCTACCACCCTCTGTGGCGCTGTAGTAATGTAGAGGGTCCATATGGCCTGGCAAGAAGTCAGAGTGCATCCAGTTATACAGCAGTTCCTGAGAAGATAACATTTGATTCCCTTCTATAGTCCTCTGTGTACCATAAAGAACACTTCAGTGTATGAAGCTTAAACTTCTAATTACGTGCACGTAACTACTTTTACATTTCTTACCATCAGTAGCTTGTAAACTGTACGTCAGCCCCAGCGCCAAGTAACCTTTGGCTTTAAACTCAGATGTCTTCTCTCCCACATCTACAACCATTTTGGCAAATCTTTCTGCTTCTTCCATCTGAAATTATTCGAAGGAAAATCAGTCTGAGGGACAGTTTATACTTTGTCCAAGAACCACCTTCCTTCTGTACCTGAATGTAACTTGCCTTGAGCTACAACTGAAAAAGGCATGAGCAAATCCTAATAAAAGAAGCTCTTCTCATGACTGCTTCCTGCAGGACCTCTCTTATTCCTGACTTGTCAGTTACTGGTAGGACCACGGCATACTCTGTTACCTCCTTTAAGTCCCCTTTTCCCAGATATGAGTACTTTTGGCCAGTGCAAGTATAGCACCAGATGCAGAATGAAGTACATCAATGCTCCTGGTACACATGAGTAGTATAAGTTACATAGCTTTCATCAAACATAATCTGCATATTTTTGACAGTTCTGGTCTTTCTAGCTATTTAGTATTGAGGTCCCACCCTAGCAATGCCCCCACTCTACCTTTGAGGACATCACAGGATGTTTTTGATGATGTCACAGGATGTGACATCATCACTATCCTTAGCCATGCCCCTTTTTGATGATGCATCCAGGTGGGTGGTGTCTTCCAGAAACCCGTGTAGAAGCAGATTGGCCCTAGCAATAGGCAAATTAGGCAGCTGCCTAAGGTGGCAGAATTTTAGGGGCAGCAATTTCTAAACATCACCAGCATGTTCCCTCTGCCTACTACTGCTAGTGACATTTAGAAGTGAACACTTTTGAAGGTGCACTGAGGGAGGAAGGGGGAACTTACCGAATTGGGGGGGGGGGGGGATGGAGGGAGAGATGCTGCTCTGCAGGCAGGATGGAGGGAACAGAAAGGGAGAGATGTTGGACCACAGGGCATGGGAGAGGAGAGATGTTGGACAGAGATGAGGGAGAAGAGGAGACAAGTGGACTATGACATGATGAAGGAAAAAGTGGGAAGATGCTGATTATGGGGGGAGGGGAAGAGAGAAAGGGGGAAATGCTCACTAAGGGGTGGAAGGAGGAGATAAAAAGATGGAAATTCTGCACTGTTGGGGAGAGGACTGGGAAGAGGATTGGTGAGAGGGGAGAAGCTGCATTGTTGGGGAGATAGGGAAGAGAAGGGAGATGACACACAGAGATGGTAAGCTACAAATATGGGGAAAAGATTAAGATAGAGAGAGACTGGTTGGGGTTGAAGAGAGGGGAAGAGATGCTGGACCTGAGTTGGGGAGTGGAAGGGGAGAGATAGACTAGACCAGAGGAAAGAAGAAAGGGGAAGAGATGCTCAACTCAATCATAAATTTGTTATAAATACAGACATTTTTATATTAATTTTCAAAACATTAATGGATTAATGAACAAAGGCAGGATATGGGGGAGGGGGGAGAGGGCACCACAGCTTTGTTAAACATATTTTTCTGATGCATTTGTACTTTTGCATGGAGCAACAGGAAATGTATTTCTCACTTATTCTGTATTTCTTTAATGTCTGTCTGTGATTTTGCATACTTGAATAAGCATACATTCCCCTCCCTGCCCCCCTCACTGATGTAACCCAGTAAGCATAGTGACTTCTCAGACTTTGCACATTCCTAGTTGTTCACACCATGCATGATAAAAGCAGACATATTGATGATGTCTTGTACTGGGAAATCTTTGGCTTTCTTTTTTAGTTTTGGGGAAGTGTAATAGACTTTTTTCTATTGAGAAATGCCAAGGCTTATTCCTCTTTTCTGACCTAATATCTGGTTCAGAATCGCACACCATTATTGTACTTTTAGCTAGTATTTCAACCTGCCAGGCACTTGTTTGCCCACCATCTTGAACTAAAGGGGGGAAATGTAAGAGCTAGCCCCTCCCCCCCTACATAACTACAGTGAGAGCTTGGTTTAACAACTTTCTGCTATCACTATAGACAGTGCTGTGTCTCAAAAAGAGCTGCTTTTCCAAGAATTTGTTCAAGGACTACTAGGATAACCTGACATGGATTGCAACCTGATCCTCTTGTACTATACCAAGAACTCAGGTCGGGCCATCCCAACCCTTCAGAGCCTGGGCATGGAAGAACACTACAGCACTCATGTCACTAGACTGGGTTCTTGGAATTTCACCCTTAATGATGCAACCCAAATGTCCTTATGGTTTACAGGGTCAGATGGTCCAGTACATATAGGGAGGAACTTGCTTATCTTCAAAAACAATGCCTCCGTATAAAGAAGCGCCGGAAATCAAGGAGAGTTAGCTGGTTTTTCCATTTGGTCTGAATTACCACTGTTCAGGTTTCTACGAGCCACCTTCTCTGCTGCTGCACTGCTGGAACCTGCCTAGAGATCGTCTTCATCCAGTTGTTCGTCTGGTGTCCTGAACTGAAATCACCTGCTACCCTCCATCTACATCTAGGTTATATGCTAGCTCTATTATTGGTAAAGTGCAATAATAGGAGGGCTGATTTCAGTGTCTGATCCAGGGTTGTTGTGCATTCACTCTGATCACTTTTCTGATAAGAACCTCTGTCTTTTACTTTCCTGAGCTAGCTTGCATGTGTATATCATTCTTAGTTATTTGTGTTTTCACTTTTTGGGTTGTTTTACTTGCTTGTAAATAAATAGCCTTTATTTTTAAAAACTGGCCTGTTTCCTTGCTTGTCAGTTCCAAGAACGATAGAACTCAGAATTGTATGATTTGTGGGACGGTGTTTTAGAAAATCCTGATAACATCTACCATTATACAATTTACCCTTCCCACTCTTACAGTGCATACAAAAAGCACTACACTGTAGCTTGCTCTGCCTATACTAGGTGTTTAAAATGGGATCTAATGCACGGTGGTGACTATTGCTTGTCATTCAGCATTTTTTTTTAACATGCATTAAACCAAAGGTACAAACTTTGTAAAATCATCCCCAAATGTACTCCTGACTTGAAGCAGCTTTCAGGGAGGCCATTTTATAAAGGCGAACAGATGCTTACCTAATTTAATATAATATATACAACATATGTGCTTAGGTACCTAGTTATAAATTACAGGAGCGGAACAGCAATCCCACCTGCCAGAGACCTCCTGCTCCTCAGAGGTGCAGTGTTATTGCCTGGGAGGAACCAGTGGCGGCATCTGACATCATCAACCACCACTGAGCGGACTCGTGGACTGGATAAAAGCAGTGCTGACACTACAGCGTGTGGTCGCAGAGTGTGCCCTGAGGGTCAAGCCCAAAGGGGCACACCAAGCCCAAAGGAGCTCGAGACTCTGCCCAATTGTTATCAGAGGTACTGCTTGTTTTATTTTCCTACCAGCTTTGCTACAATATGGGAAAGAAGAGAGAGAAAGTTAAGTCTGGCATCTCTAGTATGCCTAAAATCAGTGGGCTGATGGACAAATGTCTAGTGAGTAAAAGTCCTCCTTTTCTCTGGAGCTATCTTCATCAACAGGACCCTTTCTGAGTCTTGGTGGCAGTTCTATCTCCTCTGGGGTAAAATCCTTCAAGTCTTGCCTAGCAAAGTTTCTCCCAATTTGGTACCATTTTGCAGGGTGGAATATCTTCTGAACTTCTGGGGGGCAAGATGGCATCAGAGTAGGACATGCAGGGAACGCGTCCCTGATCTTTTCTCCTGTTAACGCGTGAAATCACTGTTCTCATGCCTAAGTGCTGGGGACAAGGTAGGTAGGAGGTATGCATGGGGATTTCTCTGTTGATCACCCTCCCCTCACCTATCCACACCTATCCTGTTAGAATATCAATGATATGCTTTGATGTCCCCATGCATACTTCCTACCCACCCCCATCCTCCCACCCTGTCAAACTGTCATAGTAATGCTTGAATGTTTTCACTTATATACACTGTCAGCTAGCACATTTGCTTATTTCCGATCTGAGGAAGAAGGGCAACCTTCGAAAGCTAATCAAGAAATGTATTAAGTTATGTCCAATAAAAAAGGTATCATCTTATTTTTTTTTCCATGTTTTATTTTGTTTGATTTCTATTGATAATCCTAACTTCTAAAAGTTCTTTTGATCAATATGAGGACAAACATGTAATAGTTCTATAGTCTAAGCTTAATACACTCGAAAAACCCTGTGTCCTATTCCTTTCATGAATCACATACAGGATGAAATTATTACACTTTCTTACAGTTCGCTAGTGGGATTTCAAGGCTGGCTTACCCAATGAAGCGATCCCATACATAACTTGGCAGCAAGGAGTGGAATGGTGGCATCATCTGGCTTCAGACGTATACATTCTTTTAAGACCTTCACAGCACGAGCGGACTGTGTAGGAAGAGACACATGCAGTGAAATGTACTTCCGAATGGTTTGGAAATGGAAATCTGTTATCATACTTTGTGAAAAATTAACCAAAACAACAACGTAGTACAGGAGCTTTCAACCCCACGGGCCTGTTCGATGCAAGAAGGAAACTTTCTCTATCGTGTCCTGGGGCAGGAATTCTCACAACAAAAACATACTTATCTTTAACAAGTACTCCTATGTACTGCAGAATAATCAGTCAAACAAGTAGTGTCACCTCAGCTTACCAACACAGGGCGCCATTTGATGACATCACTCATCAGTGTGAATCCACTGATCCTGCCTGTTATTACAGAAAGTGAAACTGCTTACTAGTAATTGACGTTTTCTAGTAACAGCAACTCAGTGATTCCGGCAGAGGGGTGATATCATCCAGGAGTGCCCCATGTCTTATTAATCCAGTTTTCCTTAAAAATAGAAGTAACCTTGGCTAAGATTAAATATGAGGTTCAAGAAATGAGGGGCAGTGCTCTCTCGGTCATTTGGCTGATATTGAGAACCGTATGATTGGGGGGGTTGGGGGGAGGTTAACATCTGCCACTTGACCTCACTAGCTACTTTGCTGGTTGAATAAAGCATTGAATCTTGTCAGATGAAGCCAAAATTAGTGTTCATTTATATTATAGAAGCTTGTGCTTATGCTGGCCCATTAGTTAGGGTGCTTTTTTTTTATCATGTCATGCGCAAGTGGGAGGGGTGCGGGCTCAACTATCTCACAACTATATCCCAAATTACTGAAGGATCTCAGCCCCTTAGGCAAGTATGCTGGGTTACACAGGGAGAGGAGGGACCCTAAGTTATTGTGAACGAAGGCTCATCCTACACATCGTTTAATGTACAACTTTTTACAGCTTTGAAAACATTAATATACCATAGAACTGTGAGCTAGTCCCCTTATCTTCTATATAACTCCTGTTACTCTATTTTCTCTCTAAATATGGGTCCATGTCCATTTACAACCTATGCTGTCTGTTAAGATGTTTAATGTGTGTTGACATTGTAAATAGCATACTAAGCTACCTAGGCGCCAACTCCGTGGGTGCTGTGGGTGCTCGAGCACCCCCAATATTTTGACCCACCGGAAGTCGGAAGTTCCCTTCCCAGCCGGCCCGACCTGCCCGGTGCCCGCCCTCTTCTCCCTCAACAGTCCTCCACCCTCGCCTTCCTGCGTGCCGCCCAGAAGTCATCTTACCTAGGGGTCCTGGCAGCAGCAGTGAAAGGCGAGCAGGCTAGGCGCTTCAGCCTTCCCTTCTCTCTCAGCTCTGGTCCCGCCCTCATTTCCTGTTTCCGCAAGGGCGGGACCAGAGCTGAGAGAGAAGGGAAAGCTGAAGTGCCGATCCTGCTCGCCTTTCACTGCTGCCACCAGGACCCCGAGGTAAGATGAGTTTTAAATTCTGGGCGGCATGCAGGAAGGCGAGGGCGGAGGACTGTTGTGGGAGAAGAGGTCTGGCTGGGGTCGGACTGGCACTCGGAGGAGAGGGGGGGATGCACCACCTGTATTTAAAAAAAATATTTTCAGCACCCCCAATCATTTTGAAAAGTTGGCTCCTATGCTAAGCTACAATGCGTACTACTATTTGAATATCTTTACTGCTCTAATTGTCTATTGTCCATGTCCCATTTGTACACTGCCTTGGATGAATTTCTTCAAAAACATGGTAAATAAAGCCTAATAAAAAAAAATGAAGACTGTTATTCACCCAGGATTTAGATCTTATATGGTACAAATAATAGCTACTTCATACTGCCGATGATGAAGAATAAGAAGAAATTGATCGCTAATGTTTAATAGAGATCCAGAGTGGGTGGTGCCAACTGGATGACCTGGTCACTAGTCCCAGTATTGGAGAGAGCAGCTATTTTCTTGAAAGATGAAGTGTAGAATTTAGGAGTGGATTTTGATTCAATGTTTAGCTTGAATCGCAGCTCTCAAAGGTTGCTCATCAACATGGCTTTCCGTACTGCGGCTGATAAAAAGTCAGCCTTTTTCAGACACATAAGAGGTGTATTTTCAAAGCACTTAGACTTACAAAGTTCCATAGTAACCTATGGAAACTTGTAAGTCTAAGTGCTTTGAAAGTGAGTCTCACAGTCATTTAAGTGCATTGTGCAACATTTGGTCATAACTAGGATCTTTGGTTATCAGTTTAATCCAATTTTTCACCCATAAAGCCAGAGCCCTTAGGCTGGAATTGAGGCAGAATATTTGATGCTCTCTTTTTAATGTGCTTGTTTCAAGTATCAAATATTAAGGAATGCTGGTTCAGTTTCTTCAATTTATTGTCTGCTTGTTTTTACTTATTATGCTGTTCACTTGGTATTGCACACCTTGTTGGACATTTGGTTTTCACGGAGGACACGGTAAATAAGTGCGTTTAGATAAATAAACATTGTAGCTGATGAGGACGTGAGGCCCTCAAAAGCTAATCTAAATGCACTTAGTCCAATACAAAGCTTTCATTAAAACCACACTGCTTTGTTCATACAGTAACACAAATGTTTCATGAGCTGAGGTTCACATGTGCACTGGCTTAAGCTCACGAATGGACATTCAAAGAATTCTTAGCTCTCATCCCAGCTCAACTTTTGTTGTTTGGAGTGGATCCTGGACAGGACCTTCTATAACTAAGTTACAATATTACCTCATATCTTTTTATATTTATAGAAGTTACCCTACTGAGTGCTTAACCAACCTCTCTCCCATAACCCCTGGCAATCACCAGAAGTGTTCTGAGATGCCACTTACACCAGACTATTATGATCAAAATTTACCTTTCCTGCTGCCATCAGAGACAATGCAAACTGATACCAGAGATGGAATTCTTCAAATGCAAACTTCATTGCTCTTTCCAGGCACTAATGAAAAGAAAAGGATCTATATGAACGTAACCTGAAAACAACACTTGAAAATACATTTCGACAAATATGTACTGTGGAAAAGAGAACTGATCCTGCATCATCCTGCCTCCTCCTCCCAAGGCCTCTAGCCTACTTATGGTTTATTCAATTTGCTATAACACACAAAACCGACGAGTGGACCAAGGCGGTTTACAATTTTAAAAATACATATAATAAAAGCAGGAAAGGACTTGGAAAATCCACTATTTCTGGGATAAGCAGTATAAAATGTTTTGTACTTTTTTGGGATCTTGCCAGGTATTTGTGACCTGGATTGGCCACTGTTGGAAACAGGATGCTGGGCTTGATGGACCTTTGGTCTTTCAGTATGGCAATACTTATGTACTTATGAACTCCATTTATATTATTTATCAAATTAAAACATTCAATGGGATCCAAAATGTGAAGTCACTCAAGACTATTCTAGAAATACAGTCAGGAACAAAATGAAGAACATTTTCCCAAAACTCACCCAGTCCATTTTTTGTTTGTCAGTTTTGAGCTGTGCGATTAATTTCATTCATCAGGGCGAGATTCATTTACAGTCGCTTATTCCTGTGCCAAAAATCATGGACTTAGTGAGTTTTGGCGCAGGAAATGAATCTTGCCTTGATGAACAAAATTAATCACATAGCTCAAAACTGACAAAAAATGGAATGAGTGAATTTTGGAGAAGTGCTCATCAAAATCGTCCTTCCAACCCACCACCTCCTCTATCCATTCAGAAGCATGCCCCTCCATCCCCATGTTAGATGCTCCACTCAACCACCACTATAGATGCCCCTCGATCCACTATTAATTATGCCCTAGGTCTTAGGCTGTTCTTGGTTGGTGGTGCAGAGTACAGGTTACATGCATACAATGGGAGAGTCACGTGATGCTAGGCGAGGGATAGGACGCCGCAGGGGAGAGCTCTGAGACCCCGGTGTAACATCAACCCCTCTAACGGCCGAAATCGACAAGAGAACAACCCATACGGAGTATAAATAGAAACAGAACATTGCCAGGGAGAAAGCTGAGAAGATCCGCCGAAAATATCAATAGTATGGCATCCAAATCGCTGCGGAAAGATGGAGCACGAGGGCGGACTGGAGAAGGCAAAATGGCGGACGCGGGCCCCTCGGGAGAAACTGTGAGCTCTATCTGGGCGGCAGAAATAGCGGTGGAGGTCTCGCAACTGCTGGAGTCATCAGTAGATGTTAAATTGCAGAGAATCTCCGAAAAGCTTGATAATATGGATGGCAAGCTAGAAGGACTAAAGAATGATATGGCGGGATTCCAGCAAAGACTGTCAGAGTTAGAAGATCGGAGTGCACAGCAGGAGGGCCGTGATAAGGACTGGCAGAAGAGGATTACCCAACTAGAAACGAAATTGGAAGACTTGGAGAACAGAGCAAGAAGAAACAATCTCAGACTAGTGGGGATCCCGGAAGCTGTAAGAGAAGTGGATCTGCGCGAAGTTTTAGAGTCCTGGCTACCAAAGGTCTTGCAAGTTAAAGCCCTGGAGAATACATGCATACAATGGATTTTCACATCCAACAGGGCTTTAATTTCATTTATTGACATTTATATCCCACATAAGCGAACTCAGATTCCAGAATAAAAAAAAGACATCCTAAGGTTTCATTTCCATTAAAGAATTTAATCTGCTGCTTTATGGTAGCGCTGGCCTCCTGCCAGGTTACCCAGAGTTAAAAAAGCAGATGTGATAATTGCTGTCAGTATTAAAGGCAATCTTAATTGTAAAGTCATTGTCACCTCTGGGAATCATATATCCAAGAGAGCACTAAATTCAGAAATAAGTATTCTACAGAGACATTTTCATTTCAGCTAGCAAGCTTGAAACAGGCTATAATATTTAATTTATATCAAAACTGAATGTATATAATGGCAGCGTCTATACTTTTCGCAATAAGAAAACCTTCCAAATCCTTCAGGGTTTACAAATGTAATCAGCTGCAGGAATGGCGGCAGGAAGTTCTTCAGTCTTGATAATAACCCTCCCGGCACATGAAGTCAAGTATGAACAAGGACGTCGGTATTCAAAGCTATGCAACAACACAAAATGTAGAGCCTAAAGAACTTCATATATAACATAGTAGATGACGGCAGAAAAAGACCTGCACGATACCTTGAAAATCAGACTAAAAGGCTTAACCTTAGGTTTCTTAATTTTCCCAAATCGCCGTTAATTTCTCCTTTGGAGATGGTTAAAAAATATTTGGTGGACATCCTGGGAATGGACAAGGACTCCCTCCCTCCCATTACACGGGCTTATTACATCGGGAGTACTGGAGTGGTGGTGGGAAACCCCCCCGTAATAGGGGAGGGAATGAATCTTACCTCATTCCTAGAAAGCTCATTAGAAATAGTTACTCAGAGGTTAACTCTGCTTGCCACTTTTGCGTTGGAGCCTGATAGGAATGCCGTACTACGGCTTTCGTTGAGACACTTAGAAAATCTGTTTTTGGGCTCAAAGGTCCGTATCTTTCCAGATCTCTCACGGCCTACACAGATGAGACGAAGGGCCTTTTTGGAACTTCGCCCCAGGGTGGTGGCATTGGGAGCAAATTTTGTTTTGCGATTTCCTTGTTTTTGTAATGTGATGCTTGAGGGTAAACATTTTCAGTTTGTAGATCCTAAACAGTTGAAAGAGTTTATTAATGCAAGAGTTGATGTGAATATAGCAAACCTTCCCTAATTTAGCAGGCTGAGGTCTGAACCAGAGGAAGCATCTATTGATTATTAATTTTTGTATTTTTTTTTTCTTTTTTAATTTCCTTAATCTTGGAATCAAATTTCTTTAACTTGTGGACAAATGGGCTGTAAAGATATATACTTATCATTCTTGTTTCCTAATGTTAAATAATGCCGATTGCATATTCACTTTATGTGGTGATATATTGGAAAATTTAAATAAATAAAATAAAAAAGAAAAAAAAGAAAAGACCTACACGGTCCATCTAGTCTGCCCAACAAGATAAACTCATATGTGCTACTTCTTGTGTATACCTTACTTTGATTTGTATCTGCCATTTTCAGGACACAGACCGTAGAAGTCTTGCCCAGAACTAGCCCCACCACCCAAACACCAGCCCCGCCTCCCAATCTCGGCTAAGCTTCTGAGGATCCATTCCTTCTGCACAGGATTCCTTTATGTTTATCCCACGCATGCTTGAATTCCGCTACCGTTTTCATCTCCACCACCTCCCGCGGGAGGGCATTCCAAGTATCTACCACTCTCTCCGTGAAAAAATACTTCCTGACATTTTTCTTGGGTCTGCCCCCCTTCACTCTCATATCATGTCCTCTCGTTCTACTGCCCTCCCATCTCCAGAAAAGGTTCGTTTGCGGATTAATATTTGAACGTCTGTATCATATCACCCCTGTTTCTCCTTTCCTCCAGGGTATACATGTTCAGGTCTGCCTCTCCTCATACGTCTTGTAACACAAATCCCATACCATTCTCGTAGCTTTTCTTTGCACCGCTTCCATTTTTTTATTCAGTAGTGTTTGAAATCTCTGAGATTACAAGGAATTACAGAGACTTCTTAGTGTAGTGGTTGATAAAAGTTGGGTCTTCTATGCATTATATGGGGTCCTTTTCTTGATAATGTGTCTCACCTGTCTGCTGTTCAGATGGAATGGGTAGCGCTGCAGGAAAGACAGCAATTCTATACAATTGATCAAAGCAGCCTCTGAGAAGCAACCTTGAACCACTCATAAGAACAGGAGCAGTGTCCCAGAGAAGGTTTTTAGTACCCACATGCATGTCGCAGAAAGGTGAAAGTAGCAGCTGAGGAATGGACAAGAGCAGGGATAAGGAGAAGAAAGAAGTTAAAAAGTGAACATCTGATAGGCCAGGGAGAAATACCATGGGGTCAGGAAATTTTGGCGTCCAAGAGAGATCCTTAGCTCAAAATAGGTTTGAGAACGGCTGCCTTAGTCTGAAAGCACAGTGTATGCAGCAGGGGCGTAGCCAGACACCCAATTTTGGGTGGGCCTGGGCCCAAGGTAGGTGGGCAGAACCCCACCCTGCCCCCTCTTCTCAAGGCGATTCGGTTTCTCCCTCTCCCACATGCCATAAAGTCCTTCAACCCATTCCCCCCCCCCCCACCCACCCCAGCACACGTACCTTTTAAACAGCAGATCCTCACCAGCAGCAAGCACCAACTGATACATACTGCTCACGCCGGCCCCACAGCCTTCTCTCTAACACAACTTCCTGTTTCCGCATAGGCGGGAGTACGTCAGAGGGAAGGCTCTGGGGCAGTGTGAGCGGCAGGGGCGTATCTGCGTGGGGCCACAGGGGCCTGGGCCCCCGCAGATTTCGCCCTGGCCCCCCTCCCCGCCGTCAACCCTCCCCCGCTGCTTACTTTTGCTGGCGGGGGGCCCCAACCCCCGCCAGCCGAGGTCCGACCCGCAATCTCCATATCTCGTCTTCCTCCGTGGCCATGTGCTTCAAGGAAGTAACGCTGCAGTGCTGATTCGTTGAATCCAGTTCGGCGTCTGACGTCGCAGCGACCAATCAGCACTGCAGCGTTACTTCCTTGAAGCACATGGCCACGGAGGAAGACGAGATATGGAGATTGCGGGTCGGACCTCGGCTGGCGGGGGTTGGGGCCCCCCGCCAGCAAAAGTAAGCAACGGGGGAGGGTTGACGGCGGGGAGGGGGTGGAGAGAGGCGGCGGCGGCGGGGGGGGGGAGGGAGGCAAAAATGTGCCCCCCCTCTCTGGCTCTGGCCCCCCCTACCGCCGGATTCCAGATACGCCCCTGGTGAGTGGTGTGCATCAGTCGCTGCCAGCAAAGATCTATTTAAAAGGTACACGGGAGGGAAAGTTGATAGGAGTTTTCAGCTGGTGGGACTTGGGATCCCTGTCAGCCACATCAGAGGTGTGTTGCTACTGGGTGGGCCTGGGTCCACCTATGGCTATGTCATTGGCATACAGCGTGTCACAAGAAGAATTCACAATGCAATCTGTGTCAGCCAGGGCCTTTTCTTCTGACACAGGACCTGATTACACTGCTGAACAGTAGCCAGCTGAGAACCAGGGAAGCCAGGTTCAAATCCCACTGCTGTTCCTTGTGATCTTGGGCAAATCACTCCAATCCCTCCGTTGCCTCAGGTACAAACTTAGATTGTAAGCTATCTAGGGACAGGGAAATACCTAGTGTATCCAAATGTAACTCACTCTGAGCTAATATTGAAAAGACAGGAGCAAAATTCAAAAATGTATTTTTCAAATTTTGTGTCTATACGAGGACAACATTATGTGAATCAGGAGCATAGTGTTCTATTTCTATATGAAATACTCCCCCAGAAAATATGATTACACAATAACAGTGCATGTAAGTAAAAGCAGCTGCGCCTCCTACATCCCACACAAATTAATTCTGTATTTAAAAACAGAGAGGAAATGGTCATTGTAACAATAAAATTTGAAAGGTAGTTCCACAATTCAGTGTATGCCAAGAGAAGGGCAAGTAGGAAGTAGCAGCACATCCTTTTGAGTAGCTTCTGAAGCAGGGGACAGGTGAAGGCTCAGCCTCCGAATACCCACAAGAAGGGGTCACAGTCTGGCTGACAGCTGGTGATGGTTCAGCCTCTGAATATGCACAGGGAGGGATCACACTGAGTCTGACTGTTGTTGATGGTTCAGCATCTGAACATTCACAGGCAGGGGTCATACTGTGGCTGACTGCTGGTGACGGTTTAGCCTCTGACCACCCACACCGAGGGGTTATATTGTGTCTGACTGCTGGTGATGGTTCAGCCTCTGAATAATGCCAACCAAAAGGAAAGGAGAAGACCCTATGTGAAGAACGTCTAACGGCGGAGTAAGGTTGACCAAAAAACGCTTCCAGCAAAAAATGTAAAGAAATACACTTTGATTGACGAAGCCCATGTTTTGGTGGGGAACCGCCTACTTTAGGGGTCACAAATGCTCTGTCAAAATGTATTGTGGATCATGGAGGAGTGATAAAACAAGTTCCAGATTCGGTAAAGCTCAACTGGCAAAACGTCAATATAAATCGTGCCAGGTTTATTTATGTATTCGGATATATTTACCACCTTTTTGAAGGAATTCAGGTTGTGAAAATAACTTCCACAAGAAACAGAACTTTTTGTTACTTTGGCGCTCTTATGGAACTCTTCACTTGCAGAAGTGAGCAGTTTAACAAGTAACCTTGGGTTTCGCAAGATTCTCAAAACATGGATTTTCGAGAATGTCTATGCCGGATCATAGACATACTAAGACAATTTCTTTTTTATTTATTTATTTATAATTTCAACATATTACACAAGCATTCAATCTTGTTCCAGAAAAACAGAGCATATATGATACAATTAGGAAACAACATAATCTTTCCCCTCTTACTCTGAGAGAGGTAAAGAAAACATAGCAATTTAATCTCTTTCTTAGACCACCTATTCAAACCAACAATACTAAGACAATTTCTGACTGTGATTATTGATTATTTACTTTGATTTTGGTTACTCAATTATACTGTTTGGTTTTACTTGTTAGAACATTCATTGTACTTGTTCCTGTTTTATTGTAAACTGCTTTAAAATTAGCTGTATTAAGTGGTATATTAAGTATTAAATCAAATCAAATTCACATCTGCATTGTCTCAAACAGCTGTTGCAAGCAAAAGTGGGGATAACAGGCAATCCTGTCGGGTGCCATGAAATCACATGAACATCCTCAAGTTACTCCCATTAGCTCTCACACATGCAAGAGGGAAGGAATAAAGACCCTGTATCCACTTTAGAAATGTTTTCCCCATCCCTACCTTCCCCAGAACCCCCTCCATAAAAGCCCAATGGACCCTATCTTACGCCTTTTCGGAATGTATCCCCAACAAAAAGGCTGACATCTGCTTCCGTTTAGCCACATATATAAGATTAATCACCCTATGGATATCGTCTGCTGCCTGTCGTTTGGGGAAAAAGCCCACCTAGTCTGGATGAACCAGAACCAGTAAAACCTCTCCAAGCCTAATAGCCAGGACATTTGCAAATATTTTTATATCAGCATTTAGAATGGATATTGGTCTGAATGGCTGACGATCTGTTTTATCTTTACCGAGATCCAAGGCGCCATCATAGACGGAAGTACCTGCTCAACTCTACCCATCCTATGAATCACCTCTGTCAGTAAAGGTGTTAACTCAGCCGGAAAAGCCTTGTAAAATTCCAAGGTCAGGCCATCTAACCCCATAGCCACAGACTTTATAGCTTTCCAGACCTCTGTTGGGAGTCACTTCCGCCCCAAGACACTGCTGCTGATGAGGGCTCAAGGAGGGCCATTATGTGCCTCCAAATAGGAGGTAATATTGGTACTTCTAATATGGAGGTCACCAGTATATAAATCCTGCAAATACTCCCAAAAACGCTCACGGATTTGTGATGACAAATAGAACAAATTGCGCTCCCCCCTCCCCCAAATCCTCAGCTAAACGCGTTGTGATTGGCTCAGGGACTTCCAGGTCTCTCAGCTGAGTGAAGCACTGCCAAAAAAGACGTTTTTATTATTGCGGGGGGGGGGGGGGGGGGGGGGGGGAATGACGGGCAAAATGGACGGGGTTTTTTGGATGGGCGTCCTCAACTACTGTCCTCTGGATCGAGCCACATCGGAGGGGGTGAGCGGCACGGCATCTTCGGGGGGGGGGGGGGGGGGATGACGGCCAAAACAGACGTCTTTTTTGAAGCGGAGCGCTATTTTTTTGTTTGTTTGTTTTTGATGAGTGAAGGATGTCCATAAAGGACGTCCCTGACGAGCACTTGACTTTTTTCCCCCGATTTTTTGTTTTTGTTACTTTTGTAGCAGTTTTTCAATCCCGCGCAGCCCCAATGAGAGGTACAGACCTCTCGTTAGATTTTCCAGCGTTAAGGCAATCGGAAAAGGTTAGTGCATCTCATTACAATAGGGTTTCTAACATTTTGCTCATCTGCATTCCGTTTTCGTTAGCTGCTACCGTGGTGGGAAAAAAGTCTTTAGTGCATGCCAGGGTTTACTACTTGCTCATTAATGGCTCGTTTGTTGCATCTGGCCCCAGGTTCCTACAATGCTGCTAAAGAAATGATCATTGGCAGCCCCTCTCCATTAACATCCTCAAACTGTGTCAACATCCTCTGGAGTAAAACAAGTAGCTGAGAAATTCCTAGCATATAAAAGGGATTATTAGGGATACACCAAGGACACGGCAGATTGCCAAATACAGACCTCACAGTGGTCTTCCATATTATTTCATGTTTTATTTTAATGGCTCTCTTGAGAAAGAAAATTATCCAGTAGGAAAGCAATTGCAGAAAAAAAACCTCTTTCTTCTTTTGTTTTGTTTTGTGGCAATACATTGTCTTTGAAAGGCAGCTCGCAGTAACATCCAGCAAAGCTGACATGGCCGGTCAGGCTTCCAATATAGATAAAATGCAAACCACCACTAAGAAAATTATAGAAGAACCAAACTATTATTAACTGAATTGCCATCTTCCATGCTTTCCATCACTAATTCATTCCATTCTGATGGAGTATTCTTGAGGATAATGAAATACAATCACTAGACTTGATGTGGAATGAGGCTTTTGCTTTCAGGGGGTTACGACATTAAGAAGTGGAGCTTGTCCCAGTGGCACATCACAATCGATACTAAGATTAATTGACCAAAGGAAACTAGCAGTTCCTTGTATGCTATGTTATAGCTGCCACTAGAACACCTCCATCCTGCCCCTCTCCGTGGTTCAGGCCTCCATGGCTTACTTATATGTGACTGTTCTATGCCTCTCAGATAAAGCAACTCATGCAAGAACGATCAAAGGTAAATGCAGGACCTGGAGGTCACTAGTGCTGCACAAACGCCTGCATTTACCTGCACGCCAGGGAATACCGCATAGCTCATTTAAATGACATTTAAATGAACTCATTGGTATTCGATCAAGAACTGTACTCTGATGCTCCTGCGCTCCTATCACCTTAACCCTACGCCAGCTCAGAGATGGTGTTAGGTTTAAGGCTCCGTCTCCCTCTTCCTCCTCCCCCCTGTTCAGGCCAGGCAGCCCGGGCTCTCACTGCCAGCCCTGGGGTCCACTGGACTCACGGAACCCCACTCTCCCATCGGTAAGGCCCTGGGGATCCAGTGGATATACGGACACCTGCACACAATTACAAAAAGCACCCTAGTGTTCCAGTGGGACCCCTGTACTCCTGCCCCTCACTCCTCCCCCGGCCACTGCCATGGGTCCAGTGGGACCCGAGACAGAGACCTGACCAGACCCCCCCCCCCACCACCACCACCAAAAGCTTGTCCTGAGTGCATGCCCAGAACACAGGCTGTCAGTGCCAGCCTGGTCTGTCACTGACCCCCCCAAACCCCCTCACACCCCTAATTGGTAAGACCCCCCACACACAAATACAAAAAAACACCCTGAAGATCCAATGGGACCCTGGTCCTCCTGCACCTCACTACCCCCCCAAGCCACCACGGGTCCCAGGGGGCCCGACCTGATCTAAACCCCCTCAAAAACTTGCCCTGGTGCTAGTGGTGGGGGATCCCCCCAACACAACCCCCTCCCCAGTACCTTCAAAGTTTATTTATTTTATTTATTTAGATTTTTCTCACACCTTTTTCAGTAGTAGCTCAAGGTGAGTTACATTCAGGTACACTGGATATTTCTCTGTCCCAGGGGGGCTCACAATCTAAGTTTGTACCTGAGGCAATGGAGGGTTAAGTGACTTGCCCAAGATCACAAGGAGCAGCAAAGTTGGAGGATGGCCTAGCACTCCCTCCTCCTCAGTGGGCACACCTTCCTCGAGAGTCTCAACTTGAATTGGACTTGTAAATCCCTTGTGCCGTTTATAAATAGATATACAGCCAACCACAATATGGGCTGTGGCAGCAAAATGACATCAACTGCTGAAAGTAACATAGCTGATGAGCAAACTGAGTGTTTCATGGTGTTGTGTTTATATCTGTTTCTAAACAATGCAAGGGATTTACAAGTAGGCGCACTGCAAGCCGAAACGCAGGACTGGGTCGAGTCTTGATATTTCATTTTTTATGGATTTTATAGATCTCTATGAACTGTATGTTTTTGAATGTGATTTTTAATAACTATTCCTCGGTTGGTACTTCTTTGGTTGTTCCCCTTTTTGTTCTGTTGTTTCTCTTTGGTTGTTTTTTGTAAAGGGGGTACTTTGGCTTTTTTGTATGTAGAGGAAGACCACCAGCTGCAGTCAGTGTCAGGCAAGAGGAACTCCACAAGCCACAACCAGTTTTAGCCATGACCTGTTTAATATGGAAAACAAGAGATACAGATGTGTGTAAAGTTACCAGGTAGCTCAGGGCCACCTGGGACAGGTAAGGCAATTCTGCTTTTTCAAACCCTATTCCCTTCTCATAGCATTTGCACTTACAATTTCCCAAACGGAAAGAAAAGCCCTATAGGATTAATTCAAATGCTCCCAGACAATATGGAGTCGACTACCTTATCATCACACCATTTCCATAATTATTACTGATGACATAGGCTGTTGACACTGCCATCACAAAAATTTTATGTAATACAATGGCGGAGCAGGTGGGGGGAAGAGGGGGTGGTGATTGGGAGGAGAGGATAGGGGAGGGCAGACTTGTACGGTCTGTACCAGAGCCGGTGATGGGAGGTGGGACTGGTGGTTGGGAGGCGGGAAATACTGCTGGGCAGACTTATACGGTCTGTGCCCTGAAAAAGACAGGTACAAATTCAAGGTAAGGTATACACATATGAGTTTGTCTTGGGCAGACTGGATGGACCATGCAGGTCTTTTTCTGCCGTCATCTACTATGTTACTATGTTATGTAATGCACTAGCATTCTATAACATTTGTATATTTTTAATAATTTGATCATATCTACATATGATATGATACACACTGCTGCAAGGATGTCTGTGGAAACAACAATTTATAGTCAAGAGAAAACAAACAAACAAACATGACAGCCACAGCCACAGGTTCTTGGGCAGAAAGTCTGTCTTCTTTTGAAAAAGATTGGCAGCTATCCAATCCCAAAGTGCTTCCGAGTGTGCCATAAAAGCTGTGACAGTAGCATATTCAGTCATTGCTTCCAGCTAAGTGTATTAGCTCTAGGGATCTGCAAGCTTGGAAACCAGGATTAACCTTTTCCTTCTTTTAGCCTTATTTGCTGCTCTTCTCGTTGCCCAAAGACTAAGCTATCGGCTAACGAAGATCTCCTCTTGGCCTTTCAGCCAAGTCTGAGAACCTGCAGAGTACAAGGGAGACAGTATAACACCCTGCCACCTGACCCTGTTGAGGATACAATAACGTAATGACCACAGCCAAAGCAGGAGACTAACTTACTGAGCATAACTAGTACTACTACTACTACTTAACATTTCTAGAGCGCTACTAGGGTTAGCAAAGACTAAGCTATCGGCTAACGAAGATCTCCTCTTGGCCTTTCAGCCAAGTCTGAGAACCTGCGGAGTACAAGGGAAACAGTATAACATCCTGCCACCTGACCTTGTTGAGGATACAATAACGTAATGACCACAGCCAAAGCAGGAGACTAACTTACTGAGCATAACTAGTACTACTACTACTGCTACTACTTAACATTTCTAGAGCGCTACTAGGGTTACGCAGCACTGTACAGTTTAACAAAAAAGGACAGTCCCTGCTCAAAAGAGCTTACAATCTAATGGGCGAAATGTCAAGTGTCAAGTGGGGAAAGTCTAGATTTCCTGAATAGAGGTATGGTGGTTAGGTGCTGAAGGCGACATTGAAGAGGTGGGCTTTGAGCAAGGCTTTGAAGATGGGCAGGGAGGGGGCCTGGCGTATGGGCTCAGGGAGTTTATTTCAGGCATGGGGGTGAGACGAGGCAGAAAGGGCGGAGCCTGGAGTTGGCGGTGGTGGAGAAGGGTACTGAAAGGAGGGATTTGTCTTGAGAGCGGAGGTTACGGGTAGGAACGTAGGGGGAGGTGGGGGTAGAGAGGTAGGGAGGGGCTGCAGATCGAGTGCATTTGTAGGTTAATAGGAGAAGCTTGAACTGTATGCGGTACCTGAACTAGAAATCCAGTAGCCCTGGCTTCAGAGACAGCATGATCTGAAGTTTCAGGGACTCACTATCAGCTTTCAGCTGCTTCTCCTTGCTTCCTCTTTTGCTGGTTTTTGATAAGAATTGGCTTCACGGATGTCTCTTTCTTGCCCCGACTATTGACGTATTCTGTAACTGGCAATGTGCCCACCTTTAATATCTAAGGTCCCATTCTCTGGATTTGAACATTCGCTTCCAAACGTGCAACTCTTACTTTTCACTCCCAAATCAGACATTTTTTGACAGCTAGTGAAATCTTATTTCAAAGCAAGCGAGTCTAAAAATATGCAACATGGATCTAAGAAAACAAAACCACCGTTCCTGGGAGAAAGGGGTTAAGCGAAACACCGTGAGGAAGCATCTAACATCTGTGCAATGAGCGAAGTCTCTAGAGGAATCCCATGCTCAAGAAGTGTTTTTCTTCTCTCACATCAGGGGGCTTGAAATAACACACACTGCTTTAATGATATGATTTAAACCAAGACAGGATTTACTGCACACTTCCACCTCTGGAAGGTGCTCATATTTGAATATATCGATTACGAGATAAACTGTTTAAAAATGTAACACTAGTAATGTTGCTTTCTATATTGTTATTACAGTTCTTTACTTTAATTAAGAGATTATAGAAAATTTAAATGTACAAAAGAAACATGATAGCGGATAAAGGCCAAATGGCCTATCCAGTCTGCCCGTTCGCAAAATCCACCATCTCCTCCTCTCCCCAAGAGATCCCACATGCCTGTCCAATGCTTTTTTTGAATTCAGACGCAGTCTTTGTCTCCACTACCTTCACTGGGAAGCTATTCCACACATCCATCACACTTTCTGTAAAAAAAAAAAAAAGTATTTCCTCAGATTACTCCTGAGGCTAAAACCTCTTAACTTCACCCTATGCCCTCTCATTCCAGAGTTTCCCGTTATTTGAAAAAGGCTGACCTCCTGTATATTAATGCCACAGAGATATTTAAATGTCTCTACTATATCCCCTCTCTCCCACCTTTCCTCCAGAGTATACATATTGAGGTCTATAAGTCTGTCCCCATACGCTTTATGAAAGAGACTGCTAACAAATTTTGTAGCCGCACTATGAACCGAGTCCATCCTGTTTATATCTTTTTGAAGGTGTGAACTCCAGAATTGCACACAGTATTGTAAATGGGGCCTCACGAGAGATTTATACAAGGGCACTATCACCTCTTTTTTTCCTACTGGCCATTCCTCTCCCTATGCGTTCAAGCATCCTTCTGGCTTTCACCGTCACCTTTTCTACCTGTTCTACCTGTTTTGCCACCTTAAGATCATGAGATACAATCATCTCCAAGTGCACCTCTTGTTTCGTACACAGAAGTACTTCACCTCCTACACTATACCATTCCCTTGGATTTTTGCAACCCAAGTGAATGACCCTGCATTTTTTAGCATTACATCTTAGTTGCCAATTTCTGGACCATTCTTCAAGCTTTGCTAGATCCCTCCTTATGCTTATGGATCCTCTGGGGTGTCTATCTTATTACAAAGTTTGGTATCATCCACAAAAGGACAAACCTTACCAGACAGTCCTTCTGCAGTATCACTCACAAAGATGTTAAAAAGAGCTGGCCCACAGACAGATCCCTGCGGCACAGCACTGATAACACCCTTTTCTTTAGAGCGAACTCCATTTACCACTACCCTTTGTCTCCTTCCACTTAACCAGTTTTTAACCCAGTCAGTCAGTTTATTTATCAGCTGCCTATAAGGAACTGTATATCAAAAGGCTTTGCTAAAATCAAGTACACCACATCTAGTGCCTCTCCCATATCCAACTCTTTGGCCAGTCAAAGAAATCAATCAAATTTGTCTGACAAGACCTGACTCTAGTAAAATCATGCTGCCTTGGGTCCTGCAGTCCACTTGATTTTAGAAACCTCACAATCCTCTGCTTGTTTCCATTAGTTTACTCACTACTGAGGTCAGGCTAACCTCCTCCTTACTTCCATTCTTGTGCAAAGGAACCACGTCCGCCTTTCTCCTGTCCTCCAGGACCATTCCACACTCTACAGAAACATTGAAAATATCAAATAACAGAGCTACCAGAACCTCTCCAAGTTCTTTACCCTGGGATGTATCCCATCAGGCCCATCACTTTGTCTATTTTCAGTTTAGCCAGCTCCTCACAAACACATATTAAATTAAATCAACATGGAAGAATGCTGAAACATAAGAACTTTAGCATATCAGGCTGGTTTTGAACATGAAGATGGCAGGAGGCATTGCAAACAATAAGACAGAGCTAATGCTACCCGGGAGAAGATCGGGAGAGAAGAAAAGGGTTATCTGAAGTCTGGATGAACCAGAAGTTTAATAGATTGGAAACAAGCAATGAAAGGGAATGTAGAAAAGTGATAAAGGATTAGGGAATGATGGGGATTCTCTCATTCAAATAGGATTTGAAGTCTTGCTATTTATTTATTTATTGCACTTGTATCCCATATTTTCCCACCTATTTGCAGGCTCAATGTGGCTTACAAAAACCTGTTATGGCATCACCATTTCAGGGTACAGAAATACAATTGGAGTTACAGATATATTAAGAGTAACAAGGCTAACAAGTCGATCTAATCAAGCAATTGTGGAAAGAAGGCAGTTATAAGGGCGGAGTGGTGAAGAAATGCAAAGTGATGCACTTAGGGAATAGAAATCCACGGGTGACGTATCTGTTAGGCGGGGAGAGTCTGATAGGTACGGATGGAGAGAGGGATCTTGGGGTGATAGTATCTGAGGATTTGAAGACGACGAAACAGTGTGACAAGGTGGTGGCCGTAGCTAGGAGGTTGTTAGGCTGTATAGGGAGAGGTGTGACCAGTAGAAGAAAGGGGGTATTGATGCCCCTGTATAAGTCGTTGGTGAGGCCCCACCTGGAGTATTGTGTTCAGTTTTGGAGGCCATATCTTGTTAAGGATGTAAAAAGAATTGAAGCGGTGCAAAGAAAAGCTACGAGAATGGTATGGGATTTGCGTTACAAGACGTATGAGGAGAGATTTGCTGAACTAAACATGTATACTCTGGAGGAAAGGAGAAACAGGGGTGATATGATACAGACGTTCAAATATTTGAAAGGTATTAATCCGCAAACGAACCTTTTCTGGAGATGGGAAGGTGGTAGAATGAGAGGACATGAAATGAGATTGAAGGGGGCAGACTCAAGAAAAATGTTAGGAAGCATTTTTTCACAGAGAGAGTAGTGGATGCTTGGAATGCCCTCCCGCGGGAGGTGGTGGAAATGAAAACGGTAATGGAATTCAAACATGCGTGGGATAAGCATAAAGGAATCCTGTGCAGAAGAAATGGATCCTCAGGAGCTTAGTCAAGATCGGGAGGCGGGGATAGTGCTGGGCAGACTTATACGGTCTGTGCCAGAGCCAGTGGTGGGAAGCGGGACTGGTGGTTGGGAGGCGGAGATAGTGCTGGGCAGACTTATACGGTCTGTGCCAGAGCCGGTGGTGGGAGGCAGGGATAGTGCTGGGCAGACTTATATGGTCTGTGCCAGAGCCGGTGGTGGGAGGCGGGGATAGTGCTGGGCAGACTTATATGGTCTGTGCCAGAGCCGGTGGTGGGAGGTGGGGCTGGTGGTTGGGAGGCATGGATAGTGCTGGGCAGACTTATACGGTCTGTGCCCTGAGGAGCACAGGTACAAATCAAAGTAGGGTATACACAAAAAGTAGCACATATGAGTTATCTTGTTGGGCAGACTGGATGGACCGTGCAGGTCTTTTTCTGCCGTCATCTACTATGTTACTATGTTGTGGTTAGTTATGGATTTTCGTGGTAGGCTTTGGTGAAGAGATAGGTTTTCAGCGATTTACGAAAGTTCGTTATTTCGTTAATTGTTTTCAAGTGATTTGGAAGTGCATTCCACATCTGCATGCTTATGTATGAAAAGCTGGACGCGTGAGTTAGTTTGTATTTTAATCCTCTGCAGCAGGGGAAGTGAAGATTGAGAAATGTGCAGGCAGATCTTTTAGCATTTCTGGGTGGGAGGTCTACAAGATCAAGCATGTAGGACGGGCGTCTCCGTAAATAATTTTATGAACAATCGTACAGATTTTGAACGTGGTCTGTTCTTTAAGTGGGAGCCAATGTAATTTCTCTCTTAGGGGTTTTGCGCTTTCATATTTTGTCCTTCCAAATATATGTCTGGCTGCGGTATTTTGAGCGGTTTGGAGTTTCTTGATAATCTGTTCTTTACAGCCTGCGTACAGTGCATTGCAGTAGTCCAGGTGACTTAATACCATTGACTGAACCAGGTTTCAGAAAATGGCCCTTGGGAAGAAAGGTTTTACTCTTTTGAGTTTCCACATGGAGTGGAACATTTTCTTAGTAGTATTCTTCACGTGGTTCTCAAGCGTGAGATTTCAATATAATTACAGCACTTCAATTAGCACAGCCTGCTCTGCAATGGACTACCAGATGGAGCATTTCTGGTGAATAGAGAGAATGGTTGCTTCCAAACAAGTACACAAATATTGCTCTTGTTAACTGATTTATGAAATCCTTCATGGAAAAACAATCACTTTTTTGTTTGTTGTCTTGTCCACAATGTCGGTGAGCCCTTAGGTCCCCCAAGGCCCAAAGGACCTCAGAGGACAGCCCAGCAACCCCGAATCTTCACCCGCGGCGACCGCCGTTCACCAGAGGTTGAGCCCCCCGCTGCAGGCGGTCAACGGGACTGCTGGAACCGCGGGGTTGACGGACTGACCTGGCTGGCGTCGGGAGGCGGAGGCCCTAGCAAGCAGCAGTCAGAATCAAAGCAAGTCTCTGGGCAGGCGGCTAGCAAACAGTAGTCAGGTTCAAAGCAAGTCTCTGGGCGGGCGGCTAGCAAACAGTAGTCAGGTTCAAAGCAGGTGTCTGGGCAGGCGGCTAGCAGACAGTAGTCAGGTTCAAAGCAAGTCTCTGAGCAGGCGGCTAGCAGACAGTGGTCAGGTTCAAAGCAAGTCTCTGTGCAGGCGGCTAGCAGACAGTGGTCAGGTTCAAAGCAAGTCTCTGTGCAGGCGGCTAGCAGACAGTGGTCAGGTTCAAGGCAAGTCTCTGTGCAGGGGAGTAGCAGACAGAGGTCAGGTTCAAAGCAAGTCTCTGTGCAGGCGGCTAGCAGACAGTAAACATACGGAACCACGGAGTGGGCTTCGGGAACAGAACCTGAAGCAAAGTGTCAGTGCAGATTCCCTCTTTAAATAACGAGCCACATTAGCCGCCCCGCCCTCGTGGGGAACAACCACCAATCCGGCCCCGGGAATCGGCAGAGCCCCTCGGATTGGCTCTGCTCGATCTCCCAGGGAGAGCCACTGCCTCGGCCCTCCAATCCGACGCTGTGTAGGCGGAGCTCCAGGGCCTCCGGCTCGTGAGCGAGGGAGACACCGGCCCTAGCGTACTGGCGCCGCCATCTTGGGCGACGCGAACCCCGCTACCACCCCCGGCAAGAGAGAGCCCGGTGGTCGCCATCGCCGTTCGCCGGTCTCGGCCTGACCCGCCAATCCTGCGGCAGCGCCCGCCCCCACGCTGGAGCCTCCGAGCTGCCATCCCGCGCCGCGGAGGACGCCGGCACCTGCCCCCCGCGGCGGAAGAGCAGGTAGGAGCGTGGGACGCGACATTTGTGAACTAACATGGATGCCGTAAGCAAGGGGCATCCAAGTTAGCACATGATCAGAAATCCATATATGTGTGCACTTTGTGTATTTATTTTTATAGTGGCCCACATCATCAGAAATCCATGTATGTGTGAGCTGCATGAATATTTTTTATCCGGTTAAAGCAAGAGGTCCTCAAATCCACTCCTCGAGGGCCACAACCCAGCCTAGTTTTCAGGATTTCGATAATGAATATGTGTAAGTTCTACTGGAATGCAATGGAAGTAGTGAATGCAAATAGATCTCATACATATTCACTGTGGAAATCCTGAAAACCATGCTGGGTTGTGGACCTCGAGGACTGGATTAGAGGACTCCTGGATTAAAGCATGATTTATACTCATCACAATCTTTTGTACTTTTTGGAGGTAATTTTATAAAGGCATTTTAGGACATTTCAAGTGAGAAGTGGTGGACTATTTCACAAGTAGTTACAGTATCAAAAGGTGTTCCACAGCTTTGTCTGCCCTTTTGTTTAATTTGTACATGGGTCCTTTAGGGTTAGTATTTGAAAAGCTAAATCAGTTACATGCTGATGATGTACAGATTTTGTTTCCCAGTGGAAGATAGCTGGGATGATTGGCAGTGTCAGCTATCTAATGTTTGAATGAGATTAAAAGGTGGATGTATGCTAATAAATTGGTTCTAAATATTTACTTTACTTTGATACTTATCCCCCACATATAACTTAAGAGTTCAATGTGGCTTACAAACAGTATCAAATAAGTACCAAGCAAAAAACATACAAAGAAAACTCTTCATAGCTCTATAACATGGATTCAGGAGTCGAAAACAGCAATAAAACAGAACTGATGTTGGTTGGGAGAGTTTACGAGCCAAGTTGGCCAGATGCTGGGAGAATTAATGCTACCAATGAAATTTATTTATTTATTTATTGCATTTTTATCCCACATTTTCCCAGCTATTTGCAGGCTCAATGTGGCTTACATTGTTCCGTCACGGCGATCGCCATTCCTGGAGTGAGAAATACAAGTAGTATTACATTAGAGATCATGATTGGCATAGTTGATTAAACAGTCAAGTATAAAGAGTTCATATTCAGGTTTAGAGATAGAGTGGCGTTGTGTTAAAGTTCATTCGAGGTAGAGTAGACTTTGGTAGTCAAGTATAGAGAGTTGGGTTTTATCTAGTTCAGGCTTGAGGTTCGTTGTCTGGTAGTTAGACTATATCGCTGTGGTATGCCTTTTTGAACAGGTTGGTCTTCAGTGATCTCCATGAAGGAAGCACTAATATGTGGGTAGAGTCTTTGGGGGTAATTCTAGACTCAGGTTTGTCTCTAAGCAGTATCAGATCTCACAAGTTGTTTGATGTTCCTTTTTTCAGTTGAGACTCTTCAGACCTATGTTATCTGTTGCTGATTTTAGAACTGTAACTCAAGCTTTGGGTATATCAAGATTATTTTATTGCAATGCTTTGTACACCTTGGGATTGCTGTATCCAGGAACAGTGCATTGCAAATCGCGTAGAATGCAGCAGCAGCCAGGATGATTGCATGGATAGCCAAAGGAGAACACATTACACCTGTGTTATCTTCCTGTTAAATTTTGTATACAATTTAAGATCCTGTGCATGGTTCACCAAATACTGTATCTTGATGCCCCCATGGCATTTAAAACAGTTGCTGTCAATTGTCAGCTGGTCCCTCTTCCACAAACGGGCCAAGGCTGATACTGCTTAGCTTTTTCAGATTCACTGTTGGCCAGGAGGCTTCAACCACCATCTTGTCCTCACTCGTTCTCTCGGGCTCCAGCCCTCTTCTCCAATGATCATTACCCTCTGTTCTCCTCACAAAAGGTTTCACTCACAAACGCACAGCAACTCCAATGCTTCTTATAAGTTAAGAATTTATTTGGCTTAATCTTTGATTACACAATTCATAACCTTTATTGTTCTCCTTTTCCTTTAAAATAGTCCAGCATACCTCTCTAGGAGGCCCTAATGTGTGTCCAGTTCCTTCTGACACTGCTTTAACTTCTCAGCAATTTGTCAGTTTCATTAGCTCTGTAACATCAATGCATTTCATCACACACCTTGCTTTAAATCTTCAGCACTTTGCTAGCTTCATTAACTTTGAAACATCCGTGCATTTCATCACACTATCCCTGGTACGTTCAACAAAACAGTTCCATTTTATTTCTTTCCCATATCCCCATTCCTTTAAACACACTTTTCCGCCCTCAGAGGCAATTCACCCAGCCAACCTCTTCCACAGGCTCCTTCCCCATTGCATAAACCTTCCTTCCCCGGTCTTCAACAATTTTGGTATCACAGCAGATAGAAATCCTTTTACTTTACCCCCTGGAGTCCGGGCCAGAGCTGAGATCTCCATACACTCCTCCTCCAGCTCCTCAGCTGCCTCCCTTTTATCATACTCCATAGCTTCCTCCCCACAAGGTTCCCCCAGCTGTTCCTCATCACCCTGATCAGAGACCATTTCCCCAATCATCTTCCCCGCCCTCCAATTCCTGTGTGTCTTGCCTAGAGAGTGATGGATCCTGGGGATGGTAGTTCCTTCCCCTATTCAATATCCTAACTGGTCTCTTGGCCACTAGGGGGCGAATTCCCCGTGTACTAGGAACCCGAGAGTAAACCTTTCTCTTCTTTAAGAATACTTCTTCCTCGAGCCCCTGTCTCAGCCCTCTCTCAGTTTGACTTCTCCCCAACCCCTTACACAATTTATCAGCCAAGGCGTAATTTATGTTCTGAATCAGCTATGCACCTATCGGTGGTTGCCGTGACATACATTACTCAATTACCAGAATGTCTGCATTCTCCATTGCTGTGGAATGTACTCCACAGCAATGGGTTTTACGCTTATGTAGGTCAAGATTGAATAAAAAAAAAACAGCTAAAAACATATTTGTGCAGCCTTTTCATGTACTACAATAGGGATTTGTTCTCTTTTGTTAACAGGTAACAAATCAGGTACAAATTCTGTGGAAATTTCAGCACAAGGTTTCGCTGATGCGTTTCAGCTAAGACTGTTACCATTATGAAGTCTTTTGATTGCTTGCCTTTTCCAGTTAGGAAGCAGTGTTGTATTGATGATACGAGTTGGTGGGAGGTTTTTTTCACCTGTTTCTATGAAACAAATTTCTCAGATTATTAAAAGACTGAAAAATAATTGTAAATTGGATCTCTGTTCAGTGTCCATTTTTAACGCTATGTGACTTTGATTGATTCTATCACTGATTTAATTAATCGTTCTCTTAATGATGGGGTAATGCCACAGTGTCTGAAACAGGCTTCCATTATGCCTTTATTAAAAAAGAATAAGTTGTATGCTACTAAATCTGGTAATTATAGACCAGTTTCTTCGATTTCATTTTTGGCAAAAGTGACCTCAAAGACAAGTTTGCAGATAGCAAGGAAGCTTAATGACCTCCTTGGCATGAGTTTGTTCTTACTGTGCTCCCTGTTTATGTAATTGATACTGAATCTGGACCCCTAAAGGCAGGCGTTGTTTATGCTGAAACACGGCCCGTGTCGGGTCAGACTGAAATAAAGGACTTCTGTTGTCTCAGTCTTGAAGGTCCAGTTGTGCTTTTTTTCTTTGTTGAACCAATATTTCAACCATTGTGCTGTGGCTTTCTTCAGGGTAGGAGCAGTAGGCCACCAAAGGGGAAGGGGGAGGAAGGGCAGACTAGCTAGCTAGCTAGCGGTCCCACTGGACTACCAGGGCGTTTTTGTTAAATGTGGGGGGGGGGGGGCAGGAGGGGGGGGGGGGGAAGCTAGTGGTGTTTGTGGTGGGGGGCCTGGTGATTCGGTCCAAAAGACCTCTGGGTCTTGTGTTTGGAGATCCACTTTGAATCATGAGTTAAAAGCAGTATAAACATCTTGCAATAGAATAGAACAGTATCTCATCCATTTTAAGACCAAAACAAAACTGGAAGAATGCATGCCAATGCCCTCATTCAACAGGGGGTGCAGAAATCCTCCTGAGAAAAGCAATTTGGTTGATCTTCAGTCTTACAAGGAAGGCTTGCAACCCTCCAGAGTGGCAAGCAGAAGGTAACATAATGGTACAATGGGTTATTATCTAGATATGAGGGCCGAGCTCTGTTATTAATAGACTTCAGTTCACATTTTTTCAATGGCTGGGGGCTTTGTACGTTAAAAGAAAGGGCATAAGAACATTAGAACAGCCATACTTGGTCAGACCAATTTTCCATCTAGCCCAGTATCCTGCTTCCAACAATGGCCAATTCAGGTCACATGTACCCGACAGAATCTCAAAGAGTAGCAAGATTCATGCTGCAGATCCCAGGGACAAGAGGTGGCTCGCCCCATGTCTATCTCAATAACAGACTTTTCCTCCAGGAATTTGTCTAATCCTTTTTTAAACTCAAATATACTAACCGCTGATACTGGCTAGACTACATTACACAAACAAGAAACAAAAAAAGACTTTAATAATATTTGATTCTACCACACCTGAAAATGTCTCAAGCTAACTATAGTTTAATTATAACAACAACAATAAAAAGAACAACAAAGTAAAAAAACATTCAATGAAGGCCTCGGACATTCTGTCATAACTCCTGGATAGCATGTGTGTAGCTCTGCCAACTATCCGCACATAATTTTTTTACATTTGAAATGTACAAAGCAAGCATTTCCTAAAAGACCCCTGTTAAAAATATCTGACAGTATGTGATCTCACATTGAAATAGAGCAGAATTCTCTCTTCCAAGCTATGCAGTATATTGTACCAGATAGCCTACCATGGTTCTGCTTGACTGCTGTTTAGTCTTTCATTGAATCTGGGGCTTCCAGTGACAGCACTAGAGCAATCCATCAAACCCACACAAGGAATGAACAACTTTCCATATAAGGAATCCCAATCACACAGTTACACAAGGATCACTTGCACAATAACACTTGGTTCCTTACTAATTTGAGCCCTGTATGTTCCATGCTCCAGGCTGTCAGTTTTCTAACAATCTACAGGGATGTTCACGTGAAAACGTTCCACAGTATCAAGTGCATGAACAGACCTGCCAAGGCCTGAGCACACAACTCGATCCCCTTTTCAACAAACAGTCGAGTCTGAACCATCTGTATATCTTTTTTGACTGCTGGAAACATGAGCAGGGAGAAAAGTGGAAAATAAACTTTCAGATTACTCATGAGGGATAAAGGTTAAATACTGCCTAGAAAAAAGGTTGCATAATCTGTACCGTACAAAATGACATGAAAAGGACATAGATCAATATTCAAGTGCTGTGGACAGTGTTTTTCTAATGCTGGCTTGGCCGTTTGTTCTGTACAGTCAGTGCCACTAATCAGATATATACATGGATGGCAGTGACCGAATCTGGCTCTACTGAGAGTCGTGACACTTAAGCTGCTAACTTCACAGCCATGCGGTTTAAATTAGGACTGCTTTTTTCTGATCTAAATTAATGTACAAAGTTTGATGGATAACGGCTGAGTTGTGCCAGGGTACTCAGTAAGAATTTTCAGTGGCACTATCTAGATAGTGAAGGAGAAGAAGCAACAGACAAGCTACGTCAATTTAAGCTAACCTGTGCTCTGAATGTTGCTTATAAGAAGCAGATAAACGAAAAATAAAAAAAACAAAGAATAAAAGTAATGAGGTTTTTTGGCCAATGATGAAGCAGTCCTGCCCCTGACGCCAAACTTGAGCTGGGGGCTTCTTGAGGCCTTTTCCTCTGAAACGCCAGAGCGGTTTAAACAACAGTGTCATGGTTAGACAAGCCAATATTCTACCTATAGAATCTCCTATTTGTCTAGATGTCTTGTTAATTAACTAAGGAGATTACACCCTGTCGAAAATATAGTTTGTGAACTATCTAGATAGTGCCACTGAAAATTGGGGGATAGGGCACTTACCTGTATAGCAGCTGCTGCTCTATGGACAAGTGGTTCAGAACGCTGACGAGATGATTATAAACCAAGAACCTCATTTTATGTGGGACAGATTTAATAGCATTACAGGAACTGGGGACAAAGGTCTGGAAAGCTGGAACAGTCCTGACCTACCTCAGAAAGCATCTCATACTGGCCCCGTCTTCCCAGTGCGATAGTCAGCAGGTCGTAGACGACGGATGCACTCTGAAGGCTGATAATGCGATCGCTGCGGTGCTCAGGGATTCTGCTCAGCACGGCGTCCCGGTTAGCCTGCGGTTCAGTACAAAATGTTTCAGGTCTGACTGGCCAGAATGGGTCTCAAGGAAGGGAACAAAGACAACAGAAAACATTTTCCGTCTTGCGTGTAATGTCTCCATTTTACCTATAAATGGAAGCTCTGTGTTCCATTCAGATAATATTTCTAGTTTACAAATACAAAAGCTAGGGGTGAACAGCTGTCTCTTAAGGAAACATAGGGCCCCTTTTACTAAGCAGCGTAGGCGCCTACGGATGCCAAACGCACACCAAATTGGAGTTACCGCTCGGTTACCGCATGGCCTTTGCGGTAATTTCAATTTTGGCGTGTGTCTGCTATGTGCGCCTGAAAAATATTTTTTTATTTTCTGGCGCGCGGAAGCGGCATCTGATGCACGTAGGTCGTTACCGACCAAATTCTTTACCGCTAGGTCTATGGCTGGCGGTAAGGTCTGAGGCCCAAAATGGACGCACGGCAATTTTGATTTTGCCGCACGTCCATCTTCGGGGGGGGGGGGGGGGGGGGGGGGAGAGGCCTTTTTCACAGGTGCGCTGAAAAATGATTCTGCGCATGCTCAAAACCCGCAACTAAACTACCACAAGCCATTTTTCAGCACACCTTTGTAAAAGGACCCCCATAGTCATTTCTGCATAGTCTAACAGAAGAGTCTTTAAAAAGATATTTTAATATTGGGGCTATTTTCTAATTGATGAATTTCTAGTGCTATGCAATATCACAGCGCTACACTGAGCTATACACGCCTTCTTGGAAGAAAATCCCTTTTATAAGAAAAAAGGTTTTTTTCTTGCATGCTTATTTATTTATTACATTTGTACCCCGCACTTTCCCACACAATGCAGGCTCAATGCGGCTTACACAGTAATTTGAAATACAAAGTCTTATAATAGAAATTTCAAAACAGTAATGAAACATTATAAAGTTGAGCTTGATAACGTATGATTAGGACAAGAGAGGGTAGACAGGATAGCATAGTATAAGTTGGGAGAAAAGGGGTAAGGAGGGATATAATAAATGAGAGATGGAGAAGAGAAGGATGGGATGAGTAGAGGGGGAATGAGGAGGTGGGGTAAGTAAAACTAATGATGAGGTCGGTATCTAAGTCAGAACAGAATTGGGAGTGGAGGTTGGTAAGATTAGGTTAGTACATATGTTCCATCCTTAGTGGCACCTATAACCCATGGAAAGCTTTACGCTCCTTGTGCAGCTCCCTGATAACACAGTGAAACAAGGTCAACATGACCTACAAGGCCTCAAAAATCCAAACCAGAACAACTCTTACTTAAGGGGTCTAGCTTCCTGTTAAGAGCTGACTGCTACAACGCAGGGCTGTAAACCTCCAGGACAGGGCTTCCATGCAGTGTATACTTTTCATTATAACATAATTCAGCTAAATCAGCATTTTAACTCTCTTTCACTAGGGTTTTCCTATTTCTGCATGCACCAGGGGGAGGGGTCAGAAGAGAAAACTTTCATAAACCAGCGACACAGATTGTTCTGAACCAAGACGCCAAAAAACATAGATTTATTGGGCGGGTTACAGCTCAGGCCAAAGAGCTTTGTTCAGTGTCGCATGGGATTGACGTTTGCATCCTTCTGTCATTTAGGGCAGGTCTAGCCTGAGCCTGCCACTGAGGTTAGGAGGGGGAGGAAGATGGCTGCCAGCTAAACAGCACATGGATGACATGTTCTGAAGGAGGCAATCCTCAAGTCAGCAAGGGTCCACAGAACCACACAGACATGCTGTGAAAACGGTGGGATTGTAAGGAGAACATCACAAATGAAAATGACTTTGTGTTTAGCATTCTAGCTATTCTGTTACAGGGATTGTCTCTTTTTCTTTTTTCAGATACAGGAATTAATGCACATTCTTTATTACAGCGAAAGTGAAAAAGGGGCACTAGATTTTACAAACCTATTATATAACAACTAGGAAAAAATGCCCGTTTCTGAGCGCAATGAAACGGGTGCTAGCAAGGGGCTCCCTCCCTCCGAGCTACTTGCCTTGTTGGGGGCTGTGTGTGGGGAGGGTTGTTTTTTTTTTTTTGCTGCGCCTCCGTGGCCGTGCCTATGGCGTTTCCGTTTCGGCCCTCGAGTGTCATAGCTCCGCCCTCGACGTCATGACGTTTTGACGCGAGGGCGGTGCAGACACTCCAGGGCACACCGGATATCTCGGGCGCCTCAACTTCCGTGGAGGCTTCAGAACGTTGGGGTTGCCTTTTATATAGAGAGATCATGACTCCGAAATAATTTTATTTACTTACCATATAGAGAAATTAAATGTCTTTAAACTGAAATCTGCTTTATGCATGAATTATAAAATGTTTTTCTCCCATTGTGCCTATGGCAAGCATGGTCAGCAAACAAGGTTTTTGCAATAAAGCAATGCTTATTATTCTTCTCTTCATAATGGTTTTCACAGATGCAGCTTATTAGCACAGATTCAGCCGGATGGGAACAACTACAGTAACGAAATGGATCTGCAAGGTCTAATGTTGTTCCATTTCTTCCACTATGCAGACTTGTCAATACATTAAGAAGGGGGGGGGGGGCAATTTTCAAACTGTTTGCATTAGAACAAAGACAGCCCCTATTTTAGCCCTTAGGCTTTGAACTAATTCTCACAGTGAAAATACACAAGTACTTTCAACTTTGAAACTTGTCATGGATACAAAACACCCATCACACTATTATAAGCATACAATATAAACGTGAGTGTGTGTGTGTATATATATATATATATATATATATAGAGAGAGAGAGAGAGAGAGAGAGAGAGTTGTACTATCAGAAAAAGAAAATTGTGCGAGATATTTAAGGATCTTTTGAATAATGAATAATAACATTCATTATTCAAAAGATCCTTAAATATCTCGCACAATTTTCTTTTTCTGATAGTATAACTCTACAAAGCTGTTATACTATAAAATATTTTCAATCATATCTCATACACTCTTCATATATATATAACCATCTATAACATACAGAAAAAAAAACGTTCCCATCATCTCCATATATTACTCCAAAAACCTTTTACTAGGAATCAATCATCTTGCTGGAATTCTTCCATTAACCAAATGCCAAAAAATGTTTAATAAAAAACTAAATACAAGATCACTTTTTAAACCAATATCATAATATTCAGCCAACATCTATCAAAACATCATAAATTATATTTTCAAGGGCCCATCTGAAGTGGACGTATTAAGGTGTATTGAAACTTTTGATGTATTAAAACATATTTCATAGGCAAGTAATATATAGAAATAAAGCAAAACATGAGGATACCTTTTTTTATTGGACTAACAATACATTTTTTGATTAGATTTTACTTTGATGCGATTTGTTGTATAAAACATAATCCCTATTACGCACCTGTTGTACTATATTTCACCGTGTACTTAGATATTTATGATCGTTTTGAAGCCAGCCACCTAATAAAGTAGGTTGCTATTCCTTTTTTCAGGTTGACCTCTCAACTCCCCTCCTCCCTTCTTCTCCCCCACCCCTAAAGATACCCAGTATTACTCCCCAGCTCCCCCTCCCCAAACTGGCAGTTATCCTAACACGATAAATACCCATAAGCCCCCTCTAACCCCCTGAATGCTAGCCCCCCCCCCCCCCCCCATCCCTCCCATTCACTCTACATTCATCTCAATTCATTCAATACCTGACTTCTGGATCTAGGTGCGATTATTTTTTATTAGATTTTGAAGGTAACCCTTTTCCTTCAGAACAAAAATGAGCAAATGTTGACAAATATCAGACTATATAAGTAAAACATAAAAGCAATCCAATGACAGTCTCACAGGAAGATGGTGGAGTGGGTTAGGTGAGAAATAGGGGGAGCTGTGAGAGAAAGGGAGAAACTGGATAGGTGATGAGGGTGACAAAGCCGTATAAATTAATGGTTTGTAATGTGATAGAAAACCCAGATCTTTGTTAAGTCCTGTCTGGTGGGTGTCAAAATAGTTCATCATTTTGATTTCAAAGGTCTTACATTCAAGAATTGACTTAAAATTTCCTTTTAGTATTCTCACCATAAAACCACTGATGCAGTGTTCTGGTTTTGTGATGTGCTGTCCCACATTCTGGTTGGCATTATGATGTTTAATATAATGTCTGTCTAAATTGATTGTTAGCTAATCTTTTGATAACATACTGTTAAATGTAAACTGCTTAGAACTTGTCGGTAAAGCGGGTCATAAATATCAAATTAAATCAACACAAATGCATCAAATTGTCATTCTTATTAAATCAACCATAATAGCAAGATATCTGATCCCTTCAGAGAAATTCCGGAGTCATTTGACTGATACTATGACATAAATGTGTGTATATAATGTAATTAGGGCTTCTATTCTTAGGAGTTTCCGGCTAATATGGAGTTCTTTGAGAGTACAAGATATCAGTGTCTATCGGTGTTTTTCTGCCACAGGTACTACAGCGAGATACCTTTTCTAATGCGTTTGTGGCAGAGTACTAGGGGAAATGGGGTTCATTCAGTATTTATCCAATAAATATGTCCAGACATGGGTTTACCCTCTACATGTCGATGATAAGCACTAATTGCACTAAGGTGAACCCTTACAGAGTTGGTCTTTAGACCACACTCTGATAGGTGTAGAAGGTATTCAAGCAGGGTCTGTGTAGGGTAGGCAAGCAAGGGGATCTAGGGTCTGCCTCTCACATAAGACGGCAAACCTCATCCATCTGAAAGAACAGCACCTCTTAGTGGAGTCTTTCCTAAGTTCAGAGAGCATAGCCAATCATTTTCCTGAATCATTGGGAGAAGGGTGCCCAAAGAAACCATCCTGACATTTGTTCATGGCCCTTAGGTCTAGGATGGGATGCATTTCCCGTTTTCTTTTGCACAAGGAAGTGCCTGGAATAGAATATCTGCCCCTCCTCCCCTGGTGGAACGGGCTCGACCACATGGGCCCTCAGAAAGGCTGAGAGTTCCTCTGTAAGTACCTGCCTTTGCTGAGAGCTGAACAAATAAGCTCTCGGTGGGCAATTTGGAGGTTGTAGATACCAACTGAGTGTGTATCCAAGACAAACTATTTGAAGAACCCACCAGTCAGAGGTTATAAGGGGCCATCTTTCTGATAAAATGTCAGCCCCCTCCTCCGACCGGGACGGACACTTTTACTGTGGCTATGCTCTGCTGGATCCAGTCAAAAGCTCATCCCTTGCTTTGCCTGGGAAGCAGTAGGGGCCTTTGGTGCACGCTGTTGACGTGAACGAGCGTGCTGGAGTTGAACCTGAGCAGGCTGGCGAGCCAAGGGGTTGTACCTACACTTAGGATAGTAATAGGAACTCCTTCTTGGCTTGCCAAAATTCCTCCTAGCTGAGGAGGTAGATGCAAAAGGCGCCTGGCGGGAGAAAGAAGAGATGGTATTAGTATGTTTTTTGATTTGGTCTGTGACCTCCTCAACCTTTTCTCCAAAAGTCATCCCCCCAGCATAGGGCATCCGCCAACCTCTGCTGAACAGAATGTTCCAAGTCAGAAACACGCAGCAATGAGAGTCTGCACATTGCTATACTCTGGGCAGAGATCCTAGAATCCACGTCAAAAGTGTTGCAAATGTGCCCCTAGCCAAGAAGTTTCAACACACCTTCTGCTGCTTGACCAACTGACCAAGTGACTTGGCCTGCTCCTGCGGGAGCGTTTCAGCCAGGTCCATCAACTTGCGTACCAAGATTCAGAAGTAGACGCTTGTGAAGAGCTGGTAGGATTGTATTCAGGAGATTAGCATTGAAGTCTGGAACATCTTTCTCCCAAAAGAATCCAGGGTTCTAGCTTCTCTGCCTGGGAGCGCCAAGGCATAGTCCCTGGAACTATGAGAGCGGATTCCACCACCATGGAATTGTGAGGCAACTGAGGCTTACCAAAACCAAGTGTACTATGGATATGGTATATGGTATCAATCTTCTTGGGCATGACTGGGACCGACAGAGGGGACTCACAATTCCTAACGGGGGCTTACTGGAGTACCTTCTAGAGACAGTCACAGCCTCCCTAGAAAGAGACATGTAGTCCAAGACCTCAAGCATCTTGGCCCTGGGCTCGTCCTCCACTTCCAAAGAAAATGGAATGGCGCTAACCATTTCCTTGACAAAAGAAGGGAATGAAAGGCCCTCCGGAGGAGACTTTCTCCTTTCAGGTGGAGGGGAGGGTTCAGAGGGAATTCCATAGGACTTATCTGAGGAAAAGAACCTTGGATCCTCCTCTGAATTCCATGAGCGCTCCTCTTCGGTGTCAGACAATACCTACTGGTGGGAGTGTCGAGATCGAACCTGCTTCGATGTGGAGGAGCCATGTCCTTGACAACAGCTTCCTCCACCGAAGTTGAGGGAGTGACGGTGGCGGTTGACACCAGAGACTCATGCGGCGTCAGGTGTCAGAGGCCGCACCGCAGCCTGAGGGTCAAGCGGGGCTGCAACTGGAGGCAGGGTAGGCGCAAGCACCCCCTGATGCCGATGCACACCACTGCAGAAGGCCATCCAGCAGCTCAGGGAGCAAGGTCCGGATGTGCTCATCGAGGGCTGACACCGGGAAAGACTGGAGTATCGGTTGAGGCACAGGTTGCAGAACTGTTGAGGTCGACGTGGGAGCTAGCTCTTGGCTGTTGGGAGACCAACGTATCAGCACATCCTGTATGGAGGGAAAACGGTCCTCCCAAAGCCCATGGTTCTTGGGTGCTGAATCCTTCAACGCCCAGGAGTTGTACATCAAGGGCAATCAATGTCGATGCTTCTTGGCCATTGTCTGAAGGTTGTCATCGAGGCTCCTCAATGCTGACGAGGATGACATCAAATCCACACGTTGCCTCGGGGTTGGGTCTGACAATGGGCGGTCTCAGGGACTCTGCACAGCAGGAAGCCTCTTGGCAGGTGGAGACCCACTTGATGCTTCACTGCTCCCCAGTGTCCAAAAGTCTAACCGCAGCCATGCTTACTGATGCTCGACGTCGATGTCAACACCTCCAACCTTGATGCCGATGCCAACATTGAGGAACCAGACTTGGCTCCAACAATCCTCTCTCGTTGAGCCTCTCTGGGAACCTGGGTCTTCTTCTTCAAACTAAGGCAGAGAACACAGTCAGTTGGGCTATGGTGGGCCCACGACACTGAAGACACCAAGAATGGGTGTCTTTCCCAGAGATCGTACGATTGCACCAGGTACAGTGCTTAAAGCCACTGGGAACCTTCGTGGACATGGAAAGAAAAACATCCCAGGCTAAATTAAACAAAGCGATGGTGCCTGAAAAAGGGGCAAGGTATGGCGAAAAGGAAGGGAAATATCCCGGCCAAAGTCAAGGCCTAAAATGGTCGAATGACGATGGAAAAGAAAGGAAACAAAACCATAAGTACATAAGTATTGCTATACTGGGACAGACCAAAGGTCCATCAAGCCCAGCATCCTGTTTCCAACAGTGGCCAATCCTGGTCACAAGTACCTGGCAAGATCCCAAAAAAGTACAATACATTTTATGCTGTTTATCCTAGAAATAAGCAGTGGATTTTCCCCAAGTCCATTTTAATAATGGTCTATGGACTTTTCCTTTAGAAAGCCATCCAAACCTTTTTTTTAAACCTTTCTAAGCTAACTGCTTTTACTACATTCTCTGGCAACAAATTTCAGAGTTTAATTACACGTTGAGGGAAGAAATTATTTCTCTGATTCATTTTACATTTACTACATTGTAGCTTCACTGCATGCCCCCTAATTCTAGTATTTTTGGAAAGAGTAAACAATTGATTCACGTCTACCCGTTCCACTCTACTCATTATTTTATAGACCTCTATCATATCTCCCCTCAGCCGTCTTTTCTCCAAGCCGCTTTAGCCTTTCCTTATAGGGAAGTCGTCCCATCCCCTTTATCATTTTCATCGCCCTTCTATTTACCTTTTCCAATTCCACTAAATCTTTTTTAAGATGCAGTGACCAGAATATAACACAATATTCGAGGTGCAGTCGCACGATGGAGCGATACAAAGGCATTATAAAGTCCTCATTTTTGTTTTCCATTCCTTTCCTATAATACCTAACTTTCTATTTGCTTTCTTAGGTGCCGCCGCAAACTGAGCAGAGGGTTTCAATATATCATCAACAATGATGCGTAGACCCCTTTCCTGGTTGTGGAACCTTGCATTACGTAGCTATAATTTTGGTTCCTCTTTCCCACATACACCACTTTGCACTTGCACACATTAAACGTCATCTGCCATTTAGGTGCCCAGTCTCCCAGTCTTGTAAGGTCATTTGATGACCAAATAGCAACGGTCACTAAGAAGACTTTCAGGACACTCTGGAAACTAAGAAGAACCAGGAGTCTTTTCCAGGTCACAACCTTCCATCTTCTGGGCCAATCACTGATACTATCCCAGCTAGACTACTGAAATGGACTATATGCAGGATGCAAAGTTCTGAGCCTAAAGAAACTACAGATGATGCAAAAGGATTTGACAATGCAATCTATGCACCTTCCCCAGAATTAAAAATGGCACCTCTCAATGTGGCTACAAGTTTGCACATTGTTCTACAATGCACAAATCCTTGGTCAGAGAGACAAGGCAACATTCAAACATCCAATTAACACAAGTAGAAACTGTTTTACCCATGTAAATCACTTTGTAAATTGTTTCCAGTATCACATTTTACTATTCAGCTGAATGTGAAAAATGAAAAATAGTGTTCAGTTGAATACGAATACCAAATACAAATAATGGATATTGAGCTTTAATATAAATAATAAAAGAAGCAATGTGATCAAGGGTCCAAGGGTTTGGCACAGTAGAGCCCTGGATTATTTGTATTCGAATTTAAATCACTGTTCGTCCGAATACAAATAATGTATTTAGGGCTCTATTTGGGGCCAAATCAAATACAAATATTTGGTACAACTCTACCCAATATATGTTGGCATCTTTCCATCTGGTTCTAATTTCTACCTATCTAGGGTCTCCAGGAACTGGCATCAAACCTTCTGCTGTCTTCAAGTCTGACGTCAGACTCACAGAAACAGAAGCCTGCGCAGCTGCGTTGCTGATCTGCAAGGGCAGGCTTCTACATGGAATGTTGCTAGTTGAATAGCAACATTCCATGTAGAATCTCAAATAGTAGAAACAGAATCTCAATAGTAGCAACATTCCATCTAGAATCTCCAATAGTAGCAACATTCCATCTAGAATCTCAAATAGTAGTAACAGAATCTCAATAGTAACAACATTCCATGTAGAACCTCAAATAGGGAAAGAGAAATGGGACTTGATATACCGTCTTGCAACTACATTCAAAGCGGTTTACATATATTCAGGTACTTATTTTGTACCAGGGGCAATGGAGGGTTAAGTGACTTGCCCAGAGTCACAAGGAGCTGCAGTGGGAATCAAACTCAGTTCCCCAGGATCAAAGTCCACTGCACTAACGGAGAAACAATCTCATTCCTTCCTGCCTATCTTAGGGAAAGCGAAGTGAGATTCATGTACACTGCCAAGGATAAAAACTTAGGAGACCCTTGCAACTTTATTGGAAAGCTCCCTGAATGATTATACTAGATTTAAGCAGTGGCATACCACAAAAGAGGGATCTCCAATATATGCACATATACTGTGAGAGACTGGAATTTAATTTCCACATGGCAGAGTTTAGAGATTCAGTCATTTCAGTTGAAGCCATCATATTGGCTGCTAGAAGGGTGCCAGATATCGCAAGCATTAAAATGTCATTAGCACAAGGCTGGGGACTGATGATTAAGGACAGAAATGCAGGAGCAGCAGCAGGTCTAATTCTGTTGCCTTTCCAGCTGAGAGGCAGCAAGGACATGGCGGGGAAACACTGCGGATTACAAAACACCTCCAAGAGGGGCTTGGAAACAGGATGAGCACCACCAATGACAATGATACAGTAGGGAACACGCACAAGGTCACTAGGTTCAGCTTGCCCATGCACATATACACAAAGCATCCTGATACCAGTCATGGATATGTAATGCTCATATTACTCTAAATGACAAAGAGTATTTCTTTTGTAAACTGTTAGCCCAGTGCCAGATGCTGTGACAGCTGTTCTGCTGCTCTTCGTTGATGCCATGTGAGAGCCCTGGCTTCCAGGGACAAAGCTCAGTTTTCCAAGCCCATACTCAGTTACTGAGGAGAAAGAGTGCCAAGGGACAGTTCCCTTCCTGCACGTTGGGCAAGTGAATTCACAGAGTGACGGGAAGCCTTCCTGTTCTGAAAGAAGTCACTCAGGATGCTGGACTGGTAAACCAGAAACGGTTAAGACTAATTCACTCCATGAGAGAGAAGCAATTTTAATTAAAAAAAAAAAAATTTCTAAAGAACCCAAGCAAGTGAAATCCTAAGGGATTTCTGAGTTTCTGGGAGCACAATACGGGAAAAGGAAAGGGGGTGGAATTTGATATGTTGCCGTTCTGTGATTACAATCAAAGCGGTTTACAAATTATATACAGGTACTTATTTTGCACCATGGGGGAATATAGGGTTAGGTGACTTACCCAAAGAGCTGCAGGCAGAATTAAACCCAGTTCCCCTGGTTCTCAGCCCACTGCACTAGCCATTAGGCCACTCCACAATAAGATGTGATCTCATACCGCTGGTGCTCAGAAGTACTCAGCTTCACCTTAAGCTCATCTTTCAGGTTGCAAATGGTTTATTTTTTTCTTACATTTGTACTCCGCGCTTTCCCACTCATAGCAGGTTCAATGCAGCTTACATATTATATACAGGTACTTATTTGTACCTGGGGCAATGGAGGGTTAAGTGACTTTCCCAGAGTCACAAGGAGCTGCCTGTGCCTGTAGTGGGAATCGAACCCAGTTCCCCAGGACCAAAGTCCACCACTCTAACCACTAGGCCTCTCCTCCCCTCAATACCACATAAGCCTCTGTACTCCGGCCCTCGCCTGGTGGTGCCAAAGACACACCCTCAGCACAAGTGCTGCCACTTATAATGGCCCTCTATTTCTTCTTGGATGGGGAACCAAAACTTGAACAACTTATCAAAAAGGGGGGACAACCGTATAAAGATTTTTCCACGTGGAAAGAGGTGAATATAAAATTGCAAGATGTGCAATTGATGTCTCATGCATATTGTAAACCCCCAGGGGTCTCTCACATGTGCTGAGGCCCTCTAGTGGCTCCTGTCCACACTCACGTGCTCTCCGCCAGGGCTTACCAGCACTTGGCTTTCAGAGAAGGACTCCAACAGGTCTCCTCCTTCACTTTCTCATTCTGACTTCATGCTCCATTTATTCCAGGTCCCCCATCTCCTCTCTTCCAGCTCCTCGGGAGGTACTGTTTATAAAGAGCAGCTAATAGCCCACCACACCCTTTCTAGGCCCCTCCTAGTTCTGGAAGAGTCCAGAGCCTTCTGTGTGCCCTTTTCTCTTAACGGGAAACCTCTGCTACAGATACTCCCTGGTCCCCCTGTTCAGGCCTTGGCTGGAGCTCCCTCTACTGGCCCCTTCAGGTCTGATGTCCCATTTGGAGTTCCCTCTAGGGACCATATCATGGCATTTCCCATGCTTTCTGTAGGAGAGCGCCCTCTGGCGGCCTCCTCAGGGTAGGGCAGTCCAGTGTTTATCACAATATTCACAGAATAGCACATACCAGGTTTTGCCATTTCTGCACTATCTGCACATTTGTCAGCAAATAGAGCAGGCTCCCATTCAGACACTTGGAGCAGGTGCCTGATCTGTGCACTATTGGGGGGGGGGGGTCACTGTACAAGCCTATTCTAGAAAAGCACATAGGCACCTATGCTGCCTTTATAAAATTTGAATTAAAGGTCACTACAATATAACTCCAATCTCAGAATGCTGATTTAATCATGTTCTTCTCTTACATATAAAGCTTCCTCTATGTCAGTGCTTCTCAGCTTTCTCCTGGAAGCACACTTTGCCAGAGCATTACTACAATGAATATGCATGAGACAGATTCACATATACCGGAGACCCGATACGTGCAAATCTGTCTCATACATAATCATTGTAGTAATTCAGAAAACCCAACTGGCTAGATGTTCCTTCAAGAAAGAAAAGGTTGAGAATCATTGTGCTGTGCTGTGTTTTTCTAGCTGATTTTACACTTTATTTCTTTAATTTTTGTATCCTCCAGTAATATACGTCTGAATCTTTGCCTGCTTTCCTTATCTCTCCATATCTTGACTTCTCCTTCTCTCTACATACGCCTGGATTTTCCCATCCTATACTTACCAAACTTCTTGATTCTCTTCTCTCTGTTCATATTTCTCTTCTCTTTGATTTTCTGTCTCTATAATGTTTCCTTTCTTCCTATATCAAGCCTCTGTGTACTGCAGTCTCTCCCCTCTCTTTTTAGAAAAACAAGTGTTACCAGTCTTGTTTCCATTTATGCATATACTCTGCTTACTAAGCTCTGTACATAAAAGCATGACCTTCAGAGAGAAGATAGACTGTGTGTGCTAGATAACTCACAAGCTCCCTTTAGTTTCAGAATGCTAGATTTCTTATGATGTATGAGATCCTTTAAAATAATCTCCTGCTAAAAGGACTGCTCTCTACAGCAACCGAAGGATGAATGAGCAAAAACCTCTAATATTTCCACCCTGAAGGAGATGCCATCATGTAAAGCCTTTTCTACAAGTTCTCCAGTTCAGTAGAGAGTATTTCTCTGTTTATCACCCTTCTCTCTCCTATCCACACCCATCCTGTTAGACTATCAATGCAATGCTTTGATGTTCCCATGCATACCTCTTACCCACCCCCACCCTGTTAGACTGGCAATGAAATGCTTGGATGTTTCACTTATAAATATACTGTCATCTACCACATTTGCTTATTTTCGATCTGACAAGAAGGGCAACCTTCGAAAGCTAATCAAGGAATGTATAGCGAATGCTACATACCTGTAGAAGGTATTCTCCGAGGACAGCAGGCTGATTGTTCTCACTGATGGGTGACGTCCACGGCAGCCCCTCCAATCGGAATCTTCACTAGCAAAGTCCTTTGCTAGCCCTCGCGCGCCCGCGCGCACCGCGCATGCGCGGCCGTCTTCCCGCCCGAAACCGGCTCGAGCCGGCCAGTCCAGTATGTAGCAAGACAAAACTCTGAAGGGAAGACACAACTCCAAAGGGGAGGCGGGCGGGTTTGTGAGAACAATCAGCCTGCTGTCCTCGGAGAATACCTTCTACAGGTATGTAGCATTCGCTTTCTCCGAGGACAAGCAGGCTGCTTGTTCTCACTGATGGGGTATCCCTAGCCCCCAGGCTCACTCAAAACAACAACCAAGGTCAATGGGCCTCGCAACGGCGAGGACATAACTGAGATTGACCTAAAAAATTTACCAACTAACTGAGAGTGCAGCCTGGAACAGAACAAACAGGGCCCTCGGGGGGTGGAGTTGGATCCTAAAGCCCAAACAGGTTCTGAAGAACTGACTGCCCGAACCGACTGTCGCGTCGGGTATCCTGCTGCAGGCAGTAATGGGATGTGAATGTGTGGACAGAAGCCCACGTCGCAGCTTTGCAAATTTCTTCAATGGAGGCTGACTTCAAGTGGGCTACCGACGCAGCCATGGCTCTAACATTATGAGCCGTGACATGACCCTCAAGAGCCAGCCCCGCCTGGGCGTAAGTGAAGGAAATGCAATCTGCTAGCCAATTGGATATGGTGCGTTTCCCTACAGCCACTCCCCTCCTATTGGGGTCAAAAGAAACAAACAATTGGGCGGACTGTCTGTGGGGCTGTGTCCGCTCCAAGTAGAAGGCCAATGCTCTCTTGCAGTCCAAAGTGTGCAGCTGACGTTCAGCAGGGCAGGAATGAGGACGGGGAAAGAATGTTGGCAAGACAATTGACTGGTTCAGATGGAACTCCGACACGACCTTTGGCAGAAACTTAGGGTGAGTACGGAGGACTACTCTGTTGTGATGAAATTTGGTGTAAGGGGCCTGGGCTACCAGGGCCTGAAGCTCACTGACTCTACGAGCTGAAGTAACTGCCACCAAGAAAATGACCTTCCAGGTCAAGTACTTCAGATGGCAGGAATTCAGTGGCTCAAAAGGAGGTTTCATCAGCTGGGTGAGAACGACATTGAGATCCCATGACACTGTAGGAGGCTTGACAGGGGGCTTTGACAAAAGCAAACCTCTCATAAAGCGAACAACTAAAGGCTGTCCTGAGATCGGCTTACCTTCCACATGGTAATGGTATGCACTGATTGCACTAAGGTGAACTCTTACAGAGTTGGTCTTGAGACCAGACTCAGACAAGTGCAGAAGGTATTCAAGCAGGGTCTGTGTAGGACAAGAGCGAGGATCTAGGGCCTTGCTGTCACACCAGACGGCAAACCTCCTCCAATGAAAGAAGTAACTTCTCTTAGTGGAGTCTTTCCTGGAAGCAAGCAAGATGCGGGAGACACCCTCTGGCAGACCCAAAGAGGCAAAGTCTACGCCCTCAACATCCAGGCCGTGAGAGCCAGGGACCGGAGGTTGGGATGCAGAAGAGCCCCTTCGTCCTGCGTGATGAGGGTCGGAAAACACTCCAATCTCCACGGTTCTTCGGAGGATAACTCCAGAAGAAGAGGGAACCAGATCTGACGCGGCCAAAAAGGAGCAATCAGGATCATGGTGCCTCGGTCTTGCTTGAGTTTCAACAAAGTCTTCCCCACCAGAGGAATGGGAGGATAAGCATACAGCAGGCCCTCCCCCCAATCGAGGAGGAAGGCATCCGATGCCAGTCTGCCGGTGGCCTGAAGCCTGGAACAGAACTGAGGGACTTTGTGGTTTGCTCGAGATGCGAAGAGATCCACCAAGGGGGTGCCCCACGCTTGGAAGATCTGGCGCACCACTCGGGAGTTGAGCGACCACTCGTGAGGTTGCATAATCCTGCTCAACCTGTCGGCCAGACTGTTGTTTACGCCTGCCAGATATGTGGCTTGGAGCACCATGCCGTTCCGGCGAGCCCAGGTCCACATGCTGACGGCTTCCTGACACAGGGGGCGAGATCCGGTGCCCCCCTGCTTGTTTACATAATACATGGCAACCTGGTTGTCTGTCTGAATTTGAATAATTTGGTGGGACAGCCGATCTCTGAAAGCCTTCAGAGCGTTCCAGATCGCTCGTAACTCCAGAAGATTGATCTGTAGATCGCGTTCCTGGAGGGACCAGCTTCCTTGAGTGTGGAGCCCATCGACATGAGCTCCCCATCCCAGGAGAGACGCATCCGTGGTCAGCACTTTTTGTGGCTGAGGAATTTGGAAGGGACGTCCCAGAGTCAAATTGGTCCAAATCGTCCACCAATACAGGGATTCGAGAAAACTCGTGGACAGGTGGATCACGTCCTCTAGACCCCCAGCGGCCTGATACCACTGGGAGGCTAGGGTCCATTGAGCAGATCTCATGTGAAGGCGGGTCATGGGAGTCACATGAACTGTGGAGGCCATGTGGCCCAGCAATCTCAACATCTGCCGAGCTGTGATCTGCTGGGACGCTCGCACCCGGGAGACGAGGGACAACAAGTTGTTGGCTCTCGTCTCTGGGAGATAGGCGCGAGCCGTCCGAGAATCCAGCAGAGCTCCTATGAATTCGAGGTTCTGCACTGGAAGAAGATGGGACTTTGGGTAATTTATCACAAACCCCAGTAGCTCCAGAAGGCGAATAGTCATCTGCATGGACTGCAGGGCTCCTGCCTCGGACGTGCTCTTTACCAGCCAATCGTCGAGATATGGGAACACGTGTACTCCCAGCCTGCGAAGTGCCGCTGCTACCACAGCTAGGCACTTTGTGAACACCCTGGGCGCAGAGGCGAGCCCAAAGGGTAGCACACAGTACTGGAAGTGGCGTGTGCCCAACTGAAATCGCAGATACTGTCTGTGAGCTGGCAGTATCGGGATATGTGTGTAGGCATCCTTCAAGTCCAGAGAGCATAGCCAATCGTTTTGCTGAATCATGGGGAGAAGGGTGCCCAGGGAAAGCATCCTGAACTTTTCTTTTACGAGATATTTGTTCAGGGCCCTTAGGTCTAGGATGGGACGCATCCCCCCTGTTTTCTTTTCCACAAGGAAGTACCTGGAATAGAATCCCAGCCCTTCTTGCCCGGATGGCACGGGCTCGACCGCATTGGCGCTGAGAAGGGCGGAGAGTTCCTCTGCAAGTACCTTCTTGTGTTGGAAGCTGTAAGACTGAGCTCCCGGTGGACAATTTGGAGGTTTTGATGTCAAATTGAGGGTGTATCCCTGCCGGACTATTTGCAGAACCCACTGATCGGAGGTTATGAGAGGCCACCTTTGGTGAAAAGCTTTCAACCTCCCTCCGACTGGCAGGTCGCCCGGCACGGACACTTGGATGTCGGCTATGCTCTGCTGGAGCCAGTCAAAAGCTCGCCCCTTGCTTTTGCTGGGGAGCCGCGGGGCCTTGCTGAGTCGCACGCTGCTGACGAGAGCGAGCGCGCTGGGGCTTAGCCTGGGCCGCAGGCTGTCGGGAAGGAGGATTGTACCTACGCTTGCCAGAAGAGTAGGGAACAGTCTTCCTTCCCCCGAAAAATCGTCTACCTGTAGAGGTAGAAGCTGAAGGCTGCCGGCGGGCGAATTTGTCGAATGCGGTGTCCCGCTGGTGGAGAGACTCTACCACCTGTTCGACTTTTTCGCCAAAAATGTTGTCCGCACGGCAAGGCGAGTCCGCAATCCGCTGCTGGATTCTATTCTCCAGGTCGGCGGCACGCAGCCATGAGAGCCTGCGCATCACCACACCTTGAGCAGCGGCCCTGGACGCAACATCAAAAGTGTCATAAACTCCTCTGGCCAGGAATTTTCTGCACGCCTTCAGCTGCCTGACCACCTCCTGAAAAGGCTTGGCTTGCTCAGGGGGAAGAGCATCAACCAAGCCCGCCAACTGCCGCACATTGTTCCGCATGTGTATGCTCGTGTAGAGCTGGTAAGACTGGATCTTGGACACGAGCATAGAGGAATGGTAGGCCTTCCTCCCAAAGGAGTCTAAGGTTCTAGCGTCCTTGCCCGGGGGCGCCGAAGCATGTTCCCTAGAACTCTTAGCCTTCTTTAGGGCCAAATCCACAACTCCAGAGTCGTGAGGCAACTGAGTGCGCATCAGCTCTGGGTCCCCATGGATCCGGTACTGGGACTCGATCTTCTTGGGAATGTGGGGATTAGTTAAGGGTTTCGTCCAGTTCGCAAGCAATGTCTTTTTTAGGACATGGTGCAAGGGAACGGTGGACGCTTCCTTAGGTGGAGAAGGATAGTCCAGGAGCTCAAACATTTCAGCCCTGGGCTCGTCCTCCACAACCACCAGGAAGGGGATGACCGTAGACATCTCCCGGACAAAGGAAGCAAAAGACAGACTCTCGGGAGGAGAAAGCTGTCTTTCAGGAGAGGGAGTGGGATCAGAAGGAAGACCCTCAGACTCCTCGTCAGAGAAATATCTGGGATCTTCCTCTTCCTCCCACGAGGCCTCACCCTCGGTGTCAGACACAAGTTCACGAACCTGTGTCTGCAACCTCGCCCTGCTCGACTCAGTGGAGCCACGTCCACGATGGGGGCGTCGAGAGGTAGACTCCCTCGCCCGCATCGGCGAAGCTCCCTCCGCCGACGTAGTCGGGGAGCCCTCCTGGGAGGTGGCCGCTGCCGGCACCGCACGCGGTACCGACGTCGGGGACCTCAACCTGGGCGATGGGCCAGCCGGCGCCACGCTCGACGGTACCGGAGGCGCAAGCACCGCCGGTACCGGAGGGGTAGGGCGCAACAGCTCTCCCAGAATCTCTGGGAGAACGGCCCGGAGGCTCTCGTTTAGAGCGGCTGCAGAGAAAGGCTGTGAGGTCGATGCAGGCGTCGACGTCAGGACCTGTTCCGGGCGAGGAGGCTGTTCCGGGCTGTCCAGAGTGGAGCGCATCGACACCTCTTGGACAGAGGGTGAGCGGTCCTCTCGGTGCCGATGCCTGCTGGGTGCCGAATCCCTCGGCGACCCAGAGCTCTCGGTGCCGACGCGGGGAGGAGACCGGTGTCGATGCTTCTTCGACTTCTTCCGAAGCATGTCACCGGAGCTCCCCGGCACCGACGAGGAGGACGTAGAATCCATCCGTCGCTTCCTCGGGGCCGAGGCCGAAGAAGGTCGGTCTCGGGGGGGCTGTACCGCAGGAGCCCTCAGGGTGGGAGGAGACCCACCCGAAGGCTCACCGCCACCAGCAGGGGAATGGACAGCCCTCACCTGCACTCCTGACGATGCACCACCGTCCGACGACATCAGCAGACGAGGTCCCGGTACCACCGGCGTCGATGCAGCTATCCGATGTCTCGGCGCCGATGCAGAGGCCCGATGCCTCGATGCACTCGATGCAAGGGCGGCCGAGGAAGATGGTCTGGACGCTGACGACGTCGATGCACTCGAAGATCCCGGTGCCGATGCCGACGAAGAGCCCGAGAACAAAACGTTCCACTGGGCTAGTCTCGCTACCTGAGTCCGCCTTTGAAGCAGGGAACACAGACTACAGTTCTGAGGGCGGTGCTCGGCCCCCAGACACTGAAGACACGAAGAGTGTCGATCAGTGAGCGAGATAACCCGGGCGCACTGGGTGCACTTCTTGAAGCCGCTGGAAGGCTTCGATGTCATGGGCGGAAAAATCACGCCGGCGAAATCAAAGTCCGAAATGACGGAAAAAGAGCACCAAAAACTTTAGAGGGAGAAAATCTCGACCGAGGCCGAAAAGAGGCCTACCCCGACGACGAAAGAAAACTTATCGGGGCCAAAAGCTGGAAATACGGGGAGGATTGAAACGGAACCCGGTGGAGGGGTTCCGGAGCACTTCCCGGGTAGAAGAAAAGCTTTTCCGAAGAAAAAACACGTTCAACAATATGGACGCGCGAGGTCGACTCTCCGGGGCTCGACACGGCGAAAAATACGACCGTACCGAGTGCGGACAAAAGAAGACTGGCCGGCTCGAGCCGGTTTCGGGCGGGAAGACGGCCGCGCATGCGCGGTGCGCGCGGGCGCGCGAGGGCTAGCAAAGGACTTTGCTAGTGAAGATTCCGATTGGAGGGGCTGCCGTGGACGTCACCCATCAGTGAGAACAAGCAGCCTGCTTGTCCTCGGAGAATAAGTTATATCCAATAAAAAAGGTATCTTATTTTCTTTTCCATGTTTTATTTTGTTTGATTTCTATTGATAACCTTTAAGAGTGGACTAACACGGCTACCACACCTCTCTAGTAAAGATCTTGAATGAACACATACAGAACCTTAACAGCATCCAAAAAGGGAAGTTTAAGCAATAAACTAAGAAGCTATGACTTACAAGCCATAGAACAAGGACCCAGAGGCAATCTGAAGGTCTTTAATGAACATACTGATTTCTCTTACAGTAGAAGAAATATTCTACATGTAAACTTACCATAGATTCACTGATCAACAACAGCAGCAAAGCTTCTTCTGTATTTTCTTGAGGACAGAAAATGCTGTACAATTATCAAAAATAAGTTTAAAGTTTAGATCAGATTATCAGTTAGTAATGTTCATGAAAAAAAATTGGTTTACGCTGCTTTGAATGGTCAGAGTCAAAATATACTTTTAGCTCAGTAGCTCTTAAACCTGTCCTGGGGATCACCAGCCATTTGGGTTTCAGGATATCCCTAAGAAATACTCAGCCTTACTATACTGGGCTAGATATCTACTATAATAAAACTTACCCTCAACGTTCTGAGGACACTGACGTCAGTGAAGCCAAGCCCTGACTTCCTTCAAAAAGGTTCGAAGGTTCGTGGTGGTGAAGCCACCAAAATCGCTTCGGGCCCCGCCCTCGAGGGCGGAGCAATGGCAGAACAACGAAGGGGTTGGCAGGGAGGGAGACAGGGAGGCGGGGGGGTGGGAAATCGCTCCGCGCCCCGCCCTCGAGGGTGGAGCAATGGCAGAGCAATGAAGGGGTTGGCAGGGAGGGAGGCAGGGAGGCGGGGGTGGGAAATCGCTCTGGGCCCCGCCCTCAAGTGCGGAGCAATGGCAGAACAACGAAGGGGGTGGCAGGGAGGGAGACAGGGAGGCGGAGGGGGGGTGGGACATCGCTCCGGGCCCTGCCCTCGCGTCAAACGTCATGACATTGGGGGCAGAGCAATGGCAGAACAACGAAGGGGTTGGCCAGGGAGGGAGGGGGTGTTGGCGACGAAAACCTTGCTAGCGCCCTTCATTTGCTCTGAAACGGGCCTCTTTTACTAGTTACTAAATAACTGTACCAACTATACTAACAGTATAAATCACTCTGTCAGTTATGCTCCATTAAAAAATCTTTTATTATTTTTTTTGTCATTTACTGCGTGCAAAACATACTGTCTTAATATATTATTTCTTCATGTGCACTCATACCCCTTTTTTTACGTACCATAAAGCACTAGTAGAGCAGACTCACTAATACACATTCAATCTAACTGTTCGAAATGCCTGTGAACCCCAGCAAAGAGCTTACTGAAAAATCCATATAACTCTAAATGCTGCACTTCACCATAAGGTTGTGCACAGTTCAGGAGACTGATTTGCATGCCTGTCACCTCCATTATATGCAAATCTGTCTCATATGTATTCATTAAGGATATTCCAAAAACCCAAACGGCTGGTGATACCCCAAGGACAGGTTTGAGAACCACTGTTTTAGCGGATACAGATACTGGAAATAATTAACAGAAATGGAATGTTCTTAGATGAAAAAATGTTTTATAATTATTTAGTCACAGTTCTTTTGACAGGAACCAACAAAAGGGGTAACAATTCTAGACCTAGTCCTTAGTGGAGCACATGATCTGGTGCAGGAGGTAACAGTGCTAGGGCCAGGGCCGGTCCTAGGGCCTCTGGCGCCCCCAGCAGACTATGAGTTGGCGCCCCCCCCCCCCAATCTCCTTTCTTTCTTCTCCCACCCTACCCCTGTCCAGCAATTCTCCTTCTCCCCATCCCCCGCCACCCTTAGTACTTTAAATCTTTCATTTACCTCCGTTCCAGCAGCCGCGTCATTTGAAAGCCCTGCCCTGTCTCTAGCCTTCCTTCCCTTCGTGAGTTCGTTCCCTCAGAGTCCCGCCCTTGAGGAAATGACGTCAGAAGGCAGGACTGTGGAACGAACTAACGAAGGGAGGGAAGGCTAGAGACAGGGCAGGACGTTCAAATGACGCGGCTGCTGGAACTGAGGTAAATTAAAGATTTAAAGCACCAAGGGCGGCGCGGTATGGCGGCGCCCTTGAAGGCAGGCGACCCCTGCGGTGCTTACCCCGCTTACCAGGTTTGACCGGCCCTGGCTAGGGCCACTTGATAACACTGATCATATCTCTGGAGTAAGTACACACAGGAAATCCAATATGTTAGCATTTAAATTTCAAAAATTGACTACGATAAAATAAGGAGAATGATTTAAAAAAAAAAAAATAAAAACTTACAGGCACAGCTGCAAAGGTGAAAAATGTAAATCAGGCATGGATGCTCTTCAAGAATACCATCATGGAAGCCCAGACCACATATATTCCATGTATTAAAAAGGAGGAAAGAAGGCCAAATGATAGCTGGCATGGTTAAAAGGTGAAGTGAAGGAAGCTATTAGAACGAAAAGAAAATCCTTCGGAAATGGAAGAAGAATCTGACTGAAAATAATAGGAAACAGAATAAGGAATGGCAAGTCAAATGCAAAGAGCTGATAACAAAGGCAAATGGAGACTTTGAAAAGAAGACTGAATTGGAGGCAAAAACATACAGTAAAAACATTTTTAGGTATATTAGAAGCAAGAAGCCGGTAAAAGAATTCGTTGGACAGCTAGATGACTGAGGGGTAAAAGGGTACTCAGGAAGACTAGGCCATAGCAGAGAGACTAAATTAATTATTTGCTTCAGTTTTTACTGAGGAAGATATGGGAGAGATACCAGTGCCAGAAATGGTATTCAATACTGATGAAACTGAAACAAATCTCTGTAAACCTGGAAGATGTAATGGAGTAATTTGACAAACTGAAGAGTGGCAAATCACATGAACCAGATGGTTACATCCTAAATTACTGATAGAATTGAAAAATGAACTTGCAGATCTATTGTTAGTAATATGTAATTTATCATTAAAATCAAGCATGGTACTGGAAGATTGGAGGGTGGCCAATGTAATGCCAATTTTTTAAAATAGTTCCAGACGTGATCCAGGAAATTATAGACCAGTGAGCCTGACATTGATGCCAGGCAAAATAGTAGAGACTATTATAAAGAACAAAATTACTGACCATATACAATAGCATGAATTAATGAGACAAAGTCAACATGGATTTAGTCAAAGGAAATCTTGTCTCACCAGTCTACTACATTTCTTTGAAGAGGTGAATAAACATATGGATAAAGGTGAGCTGGTCAATATTGTGTATCTGGATTTTCAAAAGGCATTTGACAAAGTACCTCATGAAAGAACACTCCTGAGGAAATTAGAAAATCATGAGACAGAAGGTAATGTCCTGCTATGAATTAAAAACTGGTTAAAAGATAGAAAACAAAGAATAGGGTTAAATGGTCAATATTCTCAATGGAGAACAGTAGATAGTGGGGTTCCCCAGGGGTCTGTGTTGGGAACGCTGCTTTTTAACATATTTATAAATGGTCTAGAGATAGGAATAACTAGTGAGGTAATTAAATTTGCTGATGACACAGTTATTCAAAGTTGTTACATTGCAGAAGCTTGTAAAAACTTGCAAGAGGACCTTACAAGACTGGGAGACTGGGCATCCAAATGGCAGATGGCTTTTAATGTGAGCAAGTGCAAAGTGATGCATGTGGGAAAGAGGAACCCAAACTATAACTACACGATGCAAACTCCCACATTAGGAGTCACTGCCCAGGAAAAGGATCTAGGTATCATTGTTGATGATACTTTGAAACCCTCTGCTTAGTGTGCAGCGGCGGCTAAGAAAGCAAATAAAAGGTGTTATTTGGAAAAGAATGAGAATGTTATAATGTCCTTGTATAATTCCATAGTGCAACCACACCTCGAATATCGTGTGCAATTCTGGACACTGCATCTCAAAAAAGATATAGTGAAATTAGAAAAGGTACAGAGAAGGACAACGAAAATGATAAAGGGGATGAGACAACTTCCTTATGAGGAAAGGCTAAAGCGGCTAGGGCTCTTCAGCTTGGAGAAGAGATGGCTGAGGGGACAAATGATAGAGATAGGCGGAGTCTGAGCAGGGTACAAAGTTACGGAGGTATCTCTGGCACTTAGACAGACACATTTATGTCTGCTATACAGCTGCTGTGTTTGTGCTTAAATTACAGGTATTTTTGTTGTTACACTAGTCTTATCTAAAGAAAGTAGTTGCCTACCTTCCTTTACAAAATAGCTCCTACCAAGGATCCAGTTATAGAACTGCTCCCTTGGAGGGCAGGGAAAGGAACAGTAGATAATGGAGAGGGGAGAGGGAAGAAAATGGGAGATGCTAGTCCATAGGAGGGTACACGGCTGAAGATACTCCTAGGGTATCAGATTCCTTTGAGCCAGCCTTCTTAGGACCCAAGAAATCAAGTAAGAGGAAAGGGAAGAGGCAATAAATATAAATGTAAAAATCAAAATCCAGGCTGAATTAAATCAATGCAGAGAATAATCTGCCACTATGTCTGAATAGGAGAAAGCAAACTCTTGAAGAAACAGACATGGCAGATGCATGTCAAAGCTGGCTTAAGAGGATTAAAAAAAAACAACTGCCTTGGGAAATGTGTTTCTTTGCAAAGTGCTTGAAATGTTTTTCAAAGCTGTCATCAAAATGTAATGAATTTGCACAGGACCATTGTTCTTGTCACTTGCTTTACTGCTGGGAAGACACTGGCTAGAAATGTGGTGTAATTCTTGCTGCTTCAATAACAAGAGATGAACTTTATTCATACTTGCTAATTTCCTTTTCTTGAGTCCTTATAGATCACTCAAGGCTAGTGAGTTGAGTCCTCCTACCAGCAGATACTTAAGTCTTTCAGTAATATTATTGGTATAAAGGCTATTGCAAGCTGGAATTCTGCAGTATTTCTCTACCGCCAGCAGATGGTGTAGGTCGAGGGATGCCGGGGGGGGGGGGGGGGGGGGGGGGGAAGATTCTCTGGGTCCCACCTTGGCAATCAAAAGAGATTGCTCTGCCGGCCATGGGTCCTTCTTCCTGCCGCGTCCTGCTTATGTGGCAACAGGAAGTTACTTCACAGGAGGCAGGACGCGACAGGAAGAAGGACGTATGGACCTATAGCACTCTCTCTTGTTTGCTACTGTGGGAGGGGATGGTGGGTGGAGCAGCAGGGGGGAATAGCAGCGGCGGGGCCCTGTTGTTTGGCCCTGGTACAGCTTTGTCTCTGGCAGCCCTGTTTAGGTCTGGTCTGGTACAGCAGCAAACCTCACTCACTCCTGCCTCTGCCAGTTCTAGAGGTAAAATGGCTGCTGAGACAACCGCTATAGCCCCAGCAGCCATTTTACCTATGGAGACAACAGGGGCAGGAGTGAGGGGTTTGTTCCTACCCCAACGATCCATTAGACTACCACAGACCTAGGCCGGGGGGGGGGGGGGGGAATAGGAGAATCTTCAGAATGGGAATCTGCTCGTGGGAGGATTGGGAAGGGAGGTAAACTCTTGGGGGGGGGGGGGAACAGGGGAACAAAAAGAGACTCTCAGGCAGCTAATGCCAGCTCATATTCAGGGCTGGGACCCACACAGCTAATTCACCTTGAGCTGAAAAGGTGTGAGCTTAAATCACAATAACTAACTAACTAACTAAATAAATAAATAAAATTGAAACATTATTTAATAAGAAAGAAAATGGGTACTTTTCTCCGCTGTAGACACGTGGCCGTCTGCTGAGAGCATATGTTTTAGTATTGGCTCCTTGCCGCAGTGGATCGTCGAGAGGGGACTGGTGAGGTGGCTCTTCCAGTGGATTCCAGTAACTCTGCTCACATATGCCCCGTAGTAAAATCTCAGCTAGCTGCCGGGCTATTGTCTGAGGAAGTCAGCATAGAAAAATATCATTTTTTTTTTTTTAGTTTTAAAACTTTACTGCAAAAGGACACAAAATACAAAATGAAAAAAACAGCAAAGGATAACCCAATCATCATACAACAAAATTACCGTCACAACCCCCCCACCCCTACCCCAACAACAACCCTGTAGGGTCTCCCCTCTAAAGCCCAAGTAGGGGGCAGGTCCTCAACATATAGCCCTGGAACCAAAGCATTCACCCAGCAAATGTCTGATAATTATTCAATTGTTATTACTAGATCTCCAAGTTTGATAACAATCCCAAATTTGATGAAACGCGGTGATATGCCGATTTTTGAATGCCGTCAATTCCAACATTAAGCAGAAGTAATACAATTTACGCAATAACACTGTCAAATCAGGGACCATTGGCTTCTTCCATGCTACCGGCAAAGCCAAACGAGCAGTGGTAAACAGGTGTGTTGCCAAGATGTGTTGTGGTGGTTTAATCCCCACTGGTTTGTGATGAAGGAGACAATATTCTGCTCTCAGGGAGTATGTGATCTTCAATATATGCTACACCAAGCCAATCACATCCCTCCAGTAGGTTTGAAAAGCAGGACAGGTCCACCAAACATGGAACATATCCCCGTTCAACACAATTATGCCAACAAAGGGAAATCCTGATTTAAACGTCTTTAAAAGTCGTTGTGGAGTGTAGTACCAATGGTATAACATTTTATGTCCACTTTCAATCAACGTACTGCTAATACTTTAAGCATATACTTGAAACTAATTTCCCATTTTCGCCACTTGTATATCACCCTAGACCTAGACAGTGCTTGATAAATTCAGAAAATACAACCTCTACCCCTCCCCCTCTCCTGGCTCGCTCTAATACAGTCTCTTAAACTAATATCTTTTCTGCCATACGAGAGATATAATCTCTAAGTTGTCATAATGGAAGACCTGATGAGAGGGTAAGCCATACTCTTCCATCAGTTCTTGATATGGAAGAAATTCTCCTTCCTCCCAACTCTGTCCCAACACTAAAAGTCTGTTGGTCTCCCATTGAAGGAACACCCTGTCAATTCACCCAGGAATAAATCCCGCGGCGTATCGTATGGCTGTCTACAAAAAACAAGTCCTCTCCAGAAAGAATGTCTTCCTAATATCATACCAGGTAAAAGATATGAATTTTTCAGTAAGATGAAAATATGAAGGGCAGGAGGCCACTTTAGCTTTATAGTGACTCAGATAGGTAGGGCAGCCTGAGCTGTCTTAACATTTTATTTATGAGTTTAAGTTGCCATATCAAAACAAGTAAAAAGTCACTGATTATACCGATTTGGACGTCCCTGGGAGAAGGACGTCCATCTTCCAATTTACGTCCTTCTCTTTTGAAAATGAGCCCCATAATGACTCTGACAGCTGAGTGACACCCAGATCAGCAGCCCCCCTCCCCATCACCACCCAGCAACCAGTGCCTGGGCCATTGTACTGGCATCCCGAGTGGGAACAACAAAAGCGCCATCCATTTTGTGAAACACTCACCCACTACAAGTCCTGCTCCTCAAAATGACAGTGCTTTCTCTCAGTGGAGGAGGGTGAATAGCAGAGTGCCACAGGGTACAGGGACCAGTGCTATTTAATATATTTAGAAATGATATAGAAATCGGAATGTCACGCTTCACACAAAATACTGGATAGTGAGCCCTTGGGCTACTGCCGAGGGCGGCAGCGGCAGGAGGAACACCCACCAGAACAGAAGCCACAGCAGGAAGACAGTCCACGAACCCAGCAGAACCGGGGCCAGGCAAACAAAGTCAAGGTCCAGCTCCAGGCACGGGTTCCAAGGCAGCGGCAAACAAAGTCAAAGTCCAGGTCCAGGCAAAGGTTCAAAGGCAGGTGGCAAGCAAACTCGAAGTCCAGGTCCAGGCAAAGGTTCAAAGGCAGAAACTGAAAGTAGCAGGGAAGGCACAGCAACAAACAACCGCAGAAGACACACCTCTGAGGACCTCTGTTGCAAGGCAAACTAGAAACACTTCCAGGTGGTTAATAAAGGCCAACAGCCAGGGTGTTCACCAGGTACGGAAACAGCTGAGTTCCAAAAGGCCTCGAGACCAACTGGCAGGCTAGAAAATCCAGACCGGACCGGTATGACTTCTGGAACCAGGAAAACCATCAACAGACAGTCCATTGCGACCACCAGGGGGCGAGATGAATGAGAGCATGATACCGGGGCAGAGTCATAACACGGAACGAGTGAAGTGATTAAATTTGCAAATGACACAAAACTATTCAAGGTTGTGGGGATGGGACGACTTTCCTATGAAGAGAGGCTGAGAAGGCTAGGGCTTTTCAGCTTGGAGAAGAGACGGCTGAGGGGAGATATGATAGAAGTGTATAAAATAATGAGTGGAATGGATCGGGTGGATGTGAAGCGACTGTTCACGCTATCCAAAAATACTAGGACTAGAGGGCATGAGTTGAAGCTACAGTGTGGTAAATTTAAAACGAATCGGAGAAAATTTTTCTTCACCCAACATGTAATTAGACTCTGGAATTCGTTGCCGGAGAACGTGGTACGGGCGGTTAGCTTGACGGAGTTTAAAAAGGGGTTAGATAGATTCCTAAAGGACAAGTCCATAGACCGCTATTAAATGGACTTGGAAAAATTCCGCATTTTTAGGTATAACTTGTCTGGAATGTTTTTACGTTTGGGGAGCGTGCCAGGTGCCCTTGACCTGGATTGGCCACTGTCGGTGACAGGATGCTGGGCTAGATGGACCTTTGGTCTTTCCCAGTATGGCACTACTTATGTACTTATGTACTTATAAAACACATGCGAGCTATGAAAACTTGCAGGAAGACCTTAGGAAATTGGAAGACTAGGTAAACTGGTAGATGAAATGTAATGTGGACAAATGCAAAGTGGTGCACATTGGAAAGAATAGTCCAAATCATAGTTACCTGATGAGAGGTTCCACCTTGGGGGTTAGCACCCAAGAAAAAGATCCAGTTGTCGTTGTAGAAATACGCTGAAATCTTGTGCTCAGTGTGTGGCGGTGGCCAAAAAAGTAAACAGGATGCTAGGAATTATTAGGAAAGGGATGGTAAATAAGACCAACAACACTATAATGCCACTGTATTGCTCCATGGTGCTCACCTTGAGTATTGCATTCAGTTCTGGTTGCCGTATATCAAAAAAGATACAGTGGAATAGAAAAGGTTCAAAGGAGAGTGACCGAAATGATAAAGGGAATGGAACTCCTCTCACATGAGGAAAGGCTAAAGAGGTTAGGGCTCTTCAGCTTTGAAACGAGATGGATGAAGGAGAGATATGATTGAGGTCTACAAAATCTTGAGTGGTGTAGAACGAGTAGAAGTGAATCGATGTTTTACTCGTTCCAGAAGTACAAAGACTAGGGGACACTCAAGGAAGCTACATGGAAATACTTTTAAAACAAATAGGAGGAAATATTTTTTCACTCAACTAATAGTTAAGCTCTGGAACTCTTTGCTGGAGGATGTAGTAACAGCGGTTAGCATACCTGGGTTTAAAAAAGGTTTGGACAAGTTCCTGAAGGAAAATTGGCCACTGTTGGAAACAGGATACTGGGCTAGATGGACCATTGGTCGGACCGAGTATGGCTATTCTTCTGTTCTTATCACCTAGCACCAGACCTTTCCCTCATCTGTCTATTCTATTCATGGCCCCATCCTTCTTCCCCAAGGACAGACAGCAACTTCCCACACAATGTGATATTAGAAAATGACAAAACTGGCAGTTCCCTCCCATAGCCACATGGGCCTCTTCTACAGCTCTTAATTAGTGCACAGACCTGATGACATTGGGCCCTGCTCCTGCACACCCTTCAGTCCATTGCGACCACTGTAACTGAATTTAAGTGCAGAAGGAAAAAATGACCAGGGCAACTTTAGTTCCATGATAAAAATGTTTATTACAACATAGAAATGTTTTTGACAGTATTGCTGCATTAAAACATCCCTTTAACTATCTGCAGAATGAAAACACAAGAAAATACGAGAAAGTAACTCCACTGCTTGTATTGCTACACTGGCTCCCAATCAAAGCTAGACCTTTAATCTTTAAAATACTGTTTGACATGTCTCCTGACTACATGTTAAACCTAACTGAGCTCTCACCAAGAATCACAAGCCCAGAAACCATGAGCTACCTATTACTCCACCTACCTAACTGCAGAAACATCACATACAAATCCATCTACACCAGAGGATTCAGCTACCTGGGCACCAAGTGGTGGAACTTAGTTCCCAAGGCCATAAGAAGCATCAACAAATACCTTCAATTCAGAAAACAACTAAAAACATACCTTTTCAAGAAAGCTTATGGTTAATCTCAACGTTCCACAATATATGCAACCGAATACTAATACTGTAATAACATAACATAGTAAAGGACGGCAGACAAAGACCTGTAAGGTCCATCCAGTCTGCACAACAAGATAAACTCATTTTACATGGTATGCGATACTTTATATGTATATCCAAGTTTGATTCGTCCTTGCCATTTTCAGGGTACAGACCATAGAAGTCTGCCCAGCACTGTTCTTGCACTTATTTGGTTTGTTTTTGTTTTTAATTGGGCTAAAAAACAAAACGTCCAAAGCACAAAACCTTGTATTTTCGAAAAAAAGATAAGACGTTTTTCTTTTTCGAAAATGATCTTCTTTCCTATTCGGATTTTGGACGTTTAGTGCAAAATGTCCAAAGTCGGACTTGGACATCATATCGAAAATGCCCCTCTACGTAACCTATGGAACTTTGTAAACCTAAGGGCTTTGAAAATGAGCCCCTTACTCATGACAAATAGAAAATTTAACCTACAGAAACCCTTTCCAGACATCCACATCAAGAGGAATGAAGAATACCTTGGAGACTGAAGACGCTTCCCTTTGCTCTACAGCAAGGGTTTATATCAACAGCTCTCCGAGAGGAGAACAGAGAGAAGGGGATAAAACAGCTAACTGTGACTCAAGTGCAGTAATGTAACACAAGAGATTCAGGGTCAATCAAGTCTTTGGTGTACTGGGGCCCAAGTGTGCTACTAAGGTGATAGGCAAAGGGCCTCTATAAGGGCAGGAGAATGAGTGTTGCAGGGACGATTTCCAGTGGTGCACAGGACAGCCTCAGGAGAGCCTTCTTCTAACTCTCAGCCAACAGGCGAATACAATCACTCTGAAAACAAAGATGGCTGCAACACCTATTTCAGGCTACTCATTCTTGTCTCTTCCTTACAAACAAATCTAATTAACCTGGTAAAGGCCTGCACAATGATTTAAATATTATTAAACACCACATCTACCTTGTCAGGTTAAAGCAAAAGCTTACCATTCGCAAGTTTTGTGTCGTTCTGGTTTCAACAGCTCTTAGGATTTCTCTAAACCTTCCAACGCCTCTTGTTAAGTTCCTGTATGCACAGAGAATTTATGAAAACAAGACACATTTTCCATCTGGTGTGTAATGACATTTATACAGTTCAGAAACAAACAGGCACAGCAGTTTGCTATAAGTTTGAATGCTTGATTTTACTTTGCACAATAAGGATTTATACATGAAATGTTCAGGTCATTTTCTTTAAAGATTTCAAATGAACAATTTACCGCGGAAGTGCCTAGCAAACAATTACATTTTGAAAGATGCAAACATTTGTGCTCATGTTTTTCCTTTTTTTTTCCAATTCAAATTTACATGGCAACACAGTAAATGATGGAAGATAAAGACCCACACAGTCCATCCAGTCTGCCCAACAAGGTGGCCAGAGCCGTGCCCACCAATCTGAGTGGGCCCCAGTCACCCATGCTTAAACACTGGCTGTCAAGTCTCCACCATTAACATTGTAAAGCATGCTATGTAAAACAAGCCCCATTATTATCAACAGAGCCTAATAATTTGCATTAATCACATCAATGCAAGTTAAATGCAATTAACACGCACTAGTTAATCTAAGCCTAAGTTTGCATTGTGACATAACAGAGGGTTAAATGACTAGTCCAAAGTCACATGAAGTGTCAGTGGCTTGGCATTTTCCTTCTGCTCCTTTGGGCTTGCAATTTAACGAGAAGTGGGATATACATCATTTGCCAATACCTGGGGTAGGGGTGTCTCTATTTGCAACATTCTCTTGCCCAAACTGTGGTTTCTTCAGGATCCTGAAATAAGTTGATCCATCAGTCCGGCCATTAAAGATGTTAAACAGGGCTTCCATTTTGACACATAATAATCATTCCTGCTTTGAAAGCCCACTGTGTGCACTCTTTTCCTTCTATCTTCTTCAGCCCTGTCACCACCTAATTTTACCCATTGGAGGAGGGGTGCAAATTTTCAAATGAAGATTTTCTACAGATAAAATATGAAAGTAGTGTACTATGCCAACATCCGTAAAATCCGCCCCTTTCTTTCCAAGCACTCTACCAAAACCCTCATCCACACCCTTGTCAACTCTCGTTTAGACTACTGCAATCTGCTTCTTGCTGGCCTCCCACTTAGTCACCTCTCCCCTCTCCAGTCGGTTCAAAACTCTGCTGCCCGTCTCGTCTTCCGCCAGGGTCGCTTTACTCATACTACCCCTCTCCTCAAGTCGCTTCACTGGCTCCCTATCCGTTTTCGTATCCTGTTCAAACTTCTTCTACTAACCTATAAATGTACTCACTCTGCTGCTCCCCAGTATCTCTCCACACTCGTCCTTCCCTACACCCCTTCCCGTGCACTCCGCTCCATGGATAAATCCTTCTTATCTGTTCCCTTCTCCACTACTGCCAACTCCAGACTTCGCGCCATCTGTCTCGCTGCACCCTATGCCTGGAATAAACTTCCTGAGCCCCTACGTCTTGCTCCATCCTTGGCCACCTTTAAATCTAGACTGAAAGCCCACGTCTTTAACATTGCTTTTGACTCGTAACCACTTGTAACCACTAGCCTCCACCTACCCTCCTCTCCTCCTTCCTGTACACATTAATTGATTTGATTACTTTATTTTTTGTCTATTAGATTGTAAGCTCTTTGAGCAGGGACTGTCTTTCTTCTATGTTTGTGTAGCGCTGCGTACGCCTTGTAGCGCTATAGAAATGCTAAATAGTAGTAGTAGTACTTTGTATTGTTATTTGAATATTTTTACTGCTGTAATTGTCTATTGCTTATGTTTGATTTATTTTTACTGCACACTGCCTTGAGTGAATTCTTTCAAAATGGCGGTAAATAAATCCTAATATATCCTATATAATAAAAAGCACCTCCAACATTCTGAAGCTGACTCCGTGGCACTGTGGCAGTGTAGGGTTCGTAAGTCTGTAGTTCACCGTTTCATTGGCTCTCACTGTCCCGCAATGTCACAAGACTGAGGAGCCAATCAACGGTCTGAAACAAACACCCAACCCGCCTGCCCGGACCGTCATTGCCACGCAACTCTCCTCTGTCTCCTGCCCCCCTGTAGCCACCCAGCGATTCTATTCTCTCCCCTGCCCCCCGCTCCAGGCACCCATGGATTCTCCGTCACTCCTTTGCAAGCCCTGCCCGTCTGTAGCCTTCCCTTCCAGTTCGTTCCCTCAGAGTCCTGCCCTTGTGGAAAGAGGAAGACGTCAGAAGATGGGACTCACAGGGAACGAACTCAAAGGGAAGGCTACAGACGGGCAGGGCGTTCAAAGGAGCGACAGAGAATCGGTGGGTGCCTGGAGGGGGGGCAGGGGAGAGAGGAGAATCGCAGGGTGGCTACAGGGGGGGCAGGGGACAGAGAAGAATCGCTGGGTGCCTGGAGGGGGGGCAGGGGAAAGAGGAGAATCGCTGGGTGGCTGGAGGGGGGCAGGGGAGAGAGGACAATTGCAAAGTGGCTGGAGGGGGGCAGGGGAGAGAGGAGACTTGCTGGGTAGCTGGAGGGGGAGCAGGGGAGAGAGGACAATCGGTGGGTGCTGGAGAGGGGGGGGCAGGGGAGAGAGGAGAATCGCTGGGTGGCTGGAGAGGGAGGTCAGGGGAGAGAGGAGAATCGCTGGGTGGCTGGAGAGGGAGGGCAGGGGAGAGAGGAGAATCGCTGGGTGGCTGGAGGGGGGACAGGGGAATGAGGACAATTGCTGGGTGCCTGGAGGGGGAGCAGGGGAGCGAGGACAATCGCTGGGTGCCTGGTGGGGAAGCAGGGGAGAGAGAAGAATCGCTGAGTGGCTGGAGGGGGGGCAGGGGCCAGAGGAGTCAGTCTCACTCTCTCTCTGTCACACACACACACTCGCACATTCACTCTCTCTCTCTCTCACACACACAGTCACTGTAAAACACACTCTGTCAAACATACACACTCCAAGGAAAACCTTGCTAGCGCCCGTTTCATTTCTGTCAGAAACGGGCCTTTTTTACTAGTAAATAAATAAAGCCCTATTTACCAGCAGAAATCCCTTTGGAAATTGTCCTCTAAAGAGGCAACAATCAAAGCCCTTTTTAGGATCAGCCCTAGCACAAGGCAGACCCGAAATCCACCTAGGGCAGCACAAGTTTGGGGACAGTGTAGTTACTGTAGGAGCTAAAGATCCTGGATATGGTGGCACTAAAATAAACAGCATGAGGCTTTTGAGTATATTCATACGCTCCTTATGCCTGGAATAGGCTTCCTGAGCCATTACGTCTAGCTCTATCCCTGGCTGCCTTCAAATCCGGGCTAAAGGCCTACCTGTTTGATGCTGCTTTCGACTCCCGACTTGTCACTTTTATCTTATCCTTGTGTCCTTCTGTCTGTCCTTCCCTTATCCTTATTGATCTGTCTGTTTGTCCTGATTTAGACTGTAAGCTCTTTTGAGCAGGGACTGTCTTTCTTCATGTTCTATTGTAAAGCGCTGCGTATGACTGGTAGCGCTATAGAAGTGATTTATAGTAGTAGTAGTAATATACTCGAGGCCTGCAGCATCTTATCCCTTCTAAAGTAGCAAGTTTGCATTGGAGAGGATGGGACATGCAGGCTTTGAGTGTGTGCATCAGGGGCGTAGCCAGTATGGCGCCACAGGGGCCTGGGCCCCGTAGATTTGCCCCAGAACCGCCCTGCCAACGACCCCCCTCCCGCCGTCGCCTACCTTTGCTGGTGGGGGACCCCAACCCCCGCCAGCCGAGCCGAGGTCCTCTTCTTTCCAATCCCGCGCAAGGCTTCGTTCTAGTCTGACCTCCTACACATACAACGTGCAGGACGCCAGACTAGAATGAAGCCTTGCACGGGATTGGAAAGAAGAGGACCTCGGCTCGGCTGGCGGGGGTTGGGGTCCCCCACCAGCAAAGATAGGCGACGGTGGGTTGGCGGTGGGAGGGGGGGGTCGGGGGGGGGTCGTCAGCGGGGGGAGGGGGGTCAAAGTTGGTGGCGGGGGGGGGGGGTCGGCGGCACTAGGGGGTGGGGCTAAAATATGCCCCCTCACCTCGGGCTCTGGACCCCCCTCCCGCCGAAGTCTAGCTACGCCCCTGGTGTGCATGTGCCCCGCAGCCCTACCTGTCGCTTAAAGGACAATTCTATAACATAGGTGCAACAAGTGTTGCTCCCATTATGAATGTAAATGTTTAGAATAATTGCATCGATTGTATATATGCACACATACACGCATAAATGCCAAAATTCCACCTAAGTGCTATTCTGTAAACACGCGCTTAACTTACATAGCATGTATTTGCAAGGAGGCATACACACGGGCAAAGCGTATGCAGGACTCCCACTTACTTGCATAACTTATAGAAAACTGTAAAGGTTACACATGTATCTGCGACATTTAGGTGCCAACACTTTCTCCGGCTCTATGGCTGG